>NC_081530.1:10287802-10603010 GCF_030273125.1 Centropristis striata
TAGCGGTAATCTCACCTAGCGGTAACCTCACCTAACAACAGAAACACAGAGCTAATGGAAAAATGGCGAAGCGTCAGGGAGACGAAAATGCTGAATATCTCAAAAAGAAAAAGAGAGGGTGCCATGAAAGTCACATTGAGTTCGGCTTCATAGAAGCAATGGACAATGGGGGGGTCGCCAAAGTTTACAATGGTAAAAATGTGGGTCCATCAAGAAAAAGGTTGGGAACCACTGATCTAGAGAATAACACACTCCTTTAAGATTAAGATTAAGATTAATTCATTACTTTTTATTAATACCACAATGGGGAAATGTATATCATATAAATTTATACCAGTGGAAATCATGTAGGTGCTATTGTCGGATGGGGCTGCTGCAGTTGTCCTTGCTACTTTACTCTGAACCGTTCCAGTTCTTACCCAAACCACTCAAAAGAAACAGGAATTAAGATGTGCCTCAGAAAGTGATATTTGAAGTGACAGGGAGATTAAAAACAGTGAAAGTGTTTGAGCTTGAAGGCTGGTTACAGTTTTCAAATGATTGATGCAAATCTTACATGATGCAATCTCACCAAAATGGTGTATGTTGTAGTTTTTTGTCAATTTTATCTTTTGTCTTGTAAGAAGAAAGGCATTTTATTGCTGCTTTACAGCGGCTGATAACATGGTGACTGACAGGATAATTTAGAAACAAATTGAATGTCTGATGGAGCACTGAGATAGGACCACAGAGCAACAACATCAGAAGTTAAGTTGAGGAAAAGTCACTTCCATTCAGTTGAAAATGCATCACTTATGTTTAAAAAAGAACTCCAATTTACAGCAACTGTAAAACCTTGACACAAGGGTTTTCTGGCTCTTTATTACCTGACATCCCAAACAGAAGACCATCAGGAAAGTTACAAAGTGAACAAAACTTTTTAGAAAAAAGATTCCATAACTTTTAAAAGGTTTCGGAAAAGTACAAAAGCCTTATCTGAGCAGATGTAATAGAAAGGTCACAATTTTACAGATGGGTTTTTCTACCTGGACTGAATAAAGTCTGGGATGACGCACCGTCTATTCACGGACTCACAGACAAGAGGCATCGATGAGACTGCAGAGAACAAATAGAGTTTTATGATGGTAGACAGGTGGACTGAAGGTTTGTGCATTACAGCATGGACTACTGTCTAGTCATAACATTACAGCGCTGGTGTTTTCCTGCTCCCTCTGTTGATTATGCAGGTGCTCTTTTTGGTATGATATTTTGGCAATAAAGATGTGAATTAGCCTCGGTTCCCTTTTTTTTTTTCAATTAGCTTTTTATTTATTTTGTAACATTTTAGTAATGTAACAGACAATCGAGGAAATAAGGGAATAGAGAAAAAACTGTACTGAACAAACAACAAGAGAAAGAAAAAAAAAATACACCAAACTAAATCAAATCAGTCCATGGTCACAGTCCGCAGATCATCCTTTGTGAATGTTATGTAAGCATTCCAAACCCTATTATGTTGTGGTAGTGTCAGAGGTCCATAAGCGGTCCCCATATCCTCCAGAAGTCATTCCCCTTTTTCTTTAGGACAGTGATTCCCAACAGGGGGCCCGACCCCCCAAGTGGGGCACCAAAGATCCACGGGGGGTCGCGAAGCCCTCTTGATTTTAAGGGATGTAATAAATCTAATGTTTTAAATATAGATGAGTCAGCATTTAATTCATTAGTGGGACAAAAACAACTAAATAAGGGCTACATTAAACGTTTATTCATTTATTTAAATAGAAAAATCACTATAGAAAAGTTTAAAAATAAAGGCTGTATCGTGAGAATAAGGACATGTGTAACATCCCTTCTGCAGTATACACAGGTAACCTCACCTAGCGGTAACCTCACCCAGCGGTAACCTCACTTAGCGGTAACCTCGCGAGTAGTAACCTCACGAGTAGTAACCTCACCTAGCGGTAACCTCACCTAGCGGTAACCTCACCTAACAACAGAAACACAGAGCTAATGGAAAAATGGCGAAGCGTCAGGGAGACGAGAATGCTGAATATCTCATAAAGAAAAGGAGAGGGTACCATGCAAATCACATTGAGTTTAGCTTCATAGAAGCAATGGACAATGGGAAAAAAGAAAAAGGTTGGGAACCACTGTTCCAGTCTTAAAGTTTCGTTTAGGATTTGTTTAAACAAATTAAATGATGGGGGTCTTTGTTGATTCCAGTTGAGCAAGATGCACTAAACTCCCAGCTAGGCATCATGCAACCCCTGTGATTCTACTTTGTCTTCCAAAGGAATAACCTTTATGCTCTTTTTTTCAAGAGTTAGCCTGACTTGGCAAAAAATACTGAGAGCAGGGGTAACAGCTGGCTCATGTCTAAAAACGTATTTAAACTGGCTGTATATTATTTGTTAGATTCATAAAATGTTAAATGACAAGGTGTTGTTCTACACATATTTCTTGAAGAAGAGTAGCTCCAGGTACAAGAGTCTCCTAATTCCCCATAAATCCACAACTGACCTGAGTGTGGCATCTGTCAGCTCATCTACCTCTAATTACTGCAAAGAGAGTGAATAAACATATTTCCCAAAATGTCAAACTACTTCAAGTTGATTGCACCAATAAAAATTTTTCTTGCACATTCTTAATAACCGGATAGGTTATTCACGATGTGACTTTAAGTGGCTTGTTATTGTTGACACATACGATGTAGGTTCTGTAGCATATAAGGAGAAAACCTCAACTTTGAACTGTGTAATAATACGGCCTTCTGCAGGTATAGATAAGAAGCTGTCAGTGCTAGACTAACCCATCAACAAGACCAAAAAAAACATTGTTTTGCATAAGCTGCATAGGTCAATAATTAGTGTCTCTGCAGGCTACATCATCCTCTGTGATACACTGACTTCCTTTGGCCCACAAACCTGGCAAAGCAAGACGGGTTACCTCATTGTGATAATGAAGCTTTTAAAACAGCCTCTGTAAGTAAAGCCCAGTCAGCTTAGAGATCTAAAAGATTTTAAGGTCCAAAAATCCCCCTGACAGTATCAGCACCCAGCTGTTCCATCTGCAGTGACTTGTTCTGTTTGGTTGGAGAAGCCTCTGAGACTTCTGGACTACTGAACCCTGATGATATAAGCTAATTACTGATTTAAGGCCAAGTTTGCCAGCATTTGAAATCGTGAAATGTTATGCAATTTCAATTAATTCAAATATATTGGTGATAGGGTGGTGCTAAGTTAAACCTCTGAAGTCCAGGAGATTTTGGTTCAAATTTGTCAACTTCCTATGCATTCATTTCTGTCTCTGTTTAGCATCTTTCAGTCTGTCCTTACATCACATGCATGGCTCCTTTTTCTCCACACAAACTTGGCTATCAGTCAGATTTTTCATTTTATTTTAATTAACAAAGTATAAAACTGCCAGGAACCCAAAATACAAACAAAAGACACAGGTGTCTATGCAAATGTACTTTTTTTTTTTAAATTTTTTTGACCATTTATACATACATAAAAAGCTGAAAAAATAATAAATAACAAAACTACAAAACAGTGTATTTGCATGTAAATTAAAAATAGTAATAGTTTTCATTGTAGAAAGAAAATTCACATTTTATAAATGGTCTAGAAACATAAATGGCACACTGTGAAAGCTCCTATGATTGAACTTTCAACTGGCTTTCTCAGCTTGTCTACATATCATATATAAATAAATGTATTACTGTAAATTGAACATGTGTATTTTCAATAAATAGATGGACTCCAGAGGGTTAAGAGCAAATGCAAGAGCTAGCTAATGAGCTAGGTAAAAACGGTGCAAAAATGAAATACAAACAAATGCATCACAAGGCATTTTTAGGAAAACAAAATATTCCAATTAACTTTGATGAACTGAAAATACTCAGTGTTATACTCAATACTCAGTGGTCAAAGTACTAACATAAAAACACACACAGTAAAGTAAAAGAAAAAAAACAGCATTTCAGAAATGAGTTTCTGATGTAAAACCCTTTAGTATATTTCACTTATTTTGGGGCTGTAAGGAGTTTCAAGTAAGCAGATCTCAAAGACAGCATTTTCAGCTCTAAATGCATCTGTAGACATGCGTATTTCTTGATTTAACAATCCTAATTCAAGAAATCTTGTCAAGTGAAAATATCTTGCTGCATGGACAGATAATTTCACTTGTTCTGAGTACCTTTTCAATCAGTACCAATCATTATCTTGTTATTTCGCACAGTTCATTTTGCTGTACCACTTCCTGCTGCAGCCAGTTCTTAACACTGTGACATATTGTGGTAATGGGTCAAGTGCCACCCCCTCTCCTGTCATCATGAATAAAGACCACCATCCTGGGCGTCCCTGCTCGATATAGCTTAGGATGGGTGTATACCCAGAGAGCCGGAGCATCACGGAAACTTGATAAAAAGGTGGCTTTAGGAAAGGGTCTTTGTTTTGAAGGGAGATTCCTCAGACTATAATTAGTTACCCAAATATCTGCACAGTGTCAGATATATTTAGGCTAGAATATAAAACAAAAGGTGTCTGAAGTTATGGAATTTGTGAGCCCATAGATTGATAAGATCGAGGTTTTAGCCAGCGTCTGAAGTGTTTATAAGAGGATAAACATTCCCGGCAGGGCATTAGATCACTTTTCCCCCACATGTACAATAATGACATGTTAGTGTCTCGGACTTAGATGGAATTTACCCATTGGAATTTACATTCCTGTTTGAACGAGGTCATTGTATCAATTTTACCTCCCACATTTCTGGATCAACTTAATGTTAAGACTGAAAAAAATATCCAACCAGGAAGAGAGCTGAGAAAAAAGGCAGAATCACTGACACATTAAAACAAGATTAGATAGTCATGGGCTGAGGATCATAGTCCAGATATTACCTGGAGGTAGGGTTAATGTTTGATTAGCTGCTTAATTGTGTTTACTGTGGTTTGAGGAGGCAGCAGAAATGAAGAGTATCATTGCGATCCAAATCACATCCATTCTCTTCTTTAATGGGCCATAGCATGTTAGCTTCTAGACTGGCAGAAGGCCTCAGGCTGAGGTAATGGCTGTGGTTAGATGAGTTAAGATATGGGACAGAATGTATTCTGCAAAATAACATAGGTGTGGTGCCCACTGGTTTTAGGGAAAACAGGCCTTCGATGAAAGATGAAAAAAGGAATTTCAAGCCTTTATTCATCCAGTAAAAATAAATAGCCTGCTTCACATTAGTACAGTATGTCTATGTTTGGTGGCTGTGCAGCTCACTGGAACAGACAAAAGGGTGTTCAGGGCTTTGCTCCAAGAAGATGGATATCATGTCTCTGTGGTAGAGGTCGACTGATATATTGGCCAGCCGATATATCGGGCCGATATTTGCGTTTTTTACTTGTATCGGCATCGGTCGATACATGCGTGCATTCTCCGATCAATGAGCCCATTTCACTGAGCCAACAGCAGGCAAGGCTCGGTGCAACATTTGCCATTCTGTGGTGAGCTGCTGCTGATTCCGGAAAAAAGAAAAACACATCAAATAAAACAGGCCTAGAACAACATACTCATTGTTTGCTATCCAACTGTTAATATGTTTTCTTTGTTTTGTTAATAAATGTTTCTTTTTTGTTTAACTTGAGACTTGTGTAACATTTGTTATCATTGTGTCATTTTTATCATGTAAATGGAGGGAGAAAAGGCAATATCGGCTTCAAGAATCGGCCCAAAAAAATCAGCAGCACATATTGGGGATCAGTTAAGACTGATGTCAAAATAATCGGTATCGGACTTAAAAAAAACCCTATCAGTTGGCCACTACTGTGTGGTATGGACCTAAAGCCAGGCTGTAGCCCAGCCCAGCAACAACAATGGCTAGCTTGCTAACATTTCTGGCTTTAAAGTAAATATAGAACATCTACGAGCAAGGTATTAACATTCATTCATTCCTTCATTCATCAATTACCCATAACCGCTTATCCAAACTCTATCCAAGAGGCAGGGTACACCTGAACAGGTCTCAGACTATCACAGGGCTGACACATAGAGACAGGGGAAAAATGATTAGACCACCCTTGTTTTCTTCAGTTTCTTGTTCATTTTAATGCCTGGTACAACTAAAGGTACATTTGTTTGAACAAAAAAAACTAAAGTGACCTTCTACCAATAAATTACCCAAAACTATAAATCATTAGGGACAAAGAAAACAACTAAATAGAATTTTTTGAAAAACAAAAAATGCCCACAGCTCCGTTCTCACACACACGCTCTCACTGAGAGAGAGAGAGAGAGAGAGAGAGAGAGATAAATATGGTTTACTTATGTTCTACACGGGACGCGAACCCCGCTCTCCTTTATTCATAAGTATAGCTTTTTTTTTTACGCTGCCTGTACACCCAACCTACATTCACGTTTTTGACGGGAGAACAGGCTGAAATGAGTTACGGCATTTAAAAAAATGGCTACATAAATGTTTTTGCAGAGCATTATGATGTCACACTGAAACTGACATTTGACTTATTGGAAATAAAATCTTTTGACCTTTTACCCCTAAAATCGAATTAGTTCCTCCTAGAGTTTAAGTTGTTTGTGTCAAATTATGAGGCATTCCATCAAGGCTCTTCTGATATCACATTCATGAACGTAAGTTTAAAAAAAGACTTTCAGTAAAACATTTGTTTTACTTTAACAGTTGCCTTGACCCATTTGTAGCTCAAAAGTAAAAGTGAAAACTTCTACTGATATCACGTGATGCCTACATGTTATGTCTTGCCGCCTTCCACCTTCTCGGATGAGTGCATAAAAATGAAACTGACAAGCAGTTCCTTGAAAAATGTTTTACCTTAGGGATAATGTGTTCTGATGTGTTTTCCGAGAAACGCATTTGTCTTCCTTATTCAGCAGTGATCCATTATTATGACAAACAGAATGTGATGTCTCATGACCTCTCAAAGTTATTTTAGAAGATAAAGAAATTATGCTGAGATGTTTGGCAAAGAAAAAATAAACAAAATTATTTTATTTATCCCCGAGGGTAAATTAAGTTAGCCTGGTAGAATCTCTGTTAGAATGAGACAGCCTGATGGCTGTAGGAGAGAAGGGTCTTTTGTATCTCTCCGTCCTGCAACAGAGAGAGAGGAGCCGTCCACTGCTGTTTTTTTGGTCCATAAAGGTTTTGTGTAGCGGATGATCCGGGTATTTCAGGATGGCCTCCAACATCTTGACAGTGCATGTCTCCACCACCTCCTCCAGTGTGTCCAACCTGGCTCCAACCACAGAACCAGCTCTTTAGACCAGTCTGTCCAACCGCCTTCATCTCTGTGTCTGATGCTGCCTCCCCAGCAGACTGCAGCATAAAACAACACACTACCACCACAGACTGATAAAACATCTGCAGCATCTTACTACAGATGTCCAGAGATCTGAGCTTCAAGAAGAAAAAGAGGCGGCTTTGCCCCTTTTTGTAGAGAGCGTCTGTGTTTAGGGACCAGTCCAACTTATTATCCAGGTATACACCTACATACTTATAACTTGGCACCACCTCCATGTCCACCCCACAGGTATTCACTGGCTGAAGAGGGGGCTTGAACCTGCAGAAATCTATGGTCATTTCCTTACACTGTAACAAATTGCTGTAAGAAAACAGCCAAATTGTGACAGTAACATACTGTTTTCCATTAAAAAGGTATTATACTGTAGAAAACAATGCATACTGGGCAATATAAAATAATATTTGTAGGTAGCTTGCAGTTTCCCATAAAATATATGAGATATATATATATGATATATATATATATATATATATATATGATATTTTCTAAGTCTCTTCTTGTACACATTTTTTAATGGCTGTATTTTACTTAACTAACTCATTCAGACATTTCAGACAGTAATATGCTCTATTTACAAAAAATGACTGAATTGTATAGTGCAACTAGCTTCAGCACTATATTGTGTTTTATTCTACTGTAAAAAATCAATGAAATGCAGGATTTTACTGTAATTCAGTATGCGTTTTTATCACAGTAACATGCTGTAAAGTAGATAACAGTAGGGGAACTGTAAAATTAACAGTAGAATGCTGGCAACCGTGCTGCCAGTATTTTACTGTTCATTTACAAGACAATTGTTTACAGTGTAGTCTTTGAGGTGTTCAGTAGTAGATAGTTCTTGTGACTCCAGTCACTGAAGGCTTTTATTAGATCCCTATATTTAGATTCCTGTCCATTCCTGATACACGCCACAATAGCAGTGTCGTCTGAGTACTTCTGGATGTGGCAGGACTCAGAGCTGTATTTGAAGTCCGCTGTGTACAGTGTGAACAGGAATGGAGCCAGAACAGTGCCTTGTGGAGCCCCTGTGCTGCTCATTAATGTCGCAGAAACACAGTTCCCCAACCTGACATACTGTGGTCTTCCTGTCAGGTAATATGTGATCCAGGAGATGAAGGAAAGATCCACTCCCATCTCTGTGAGCTTGTTTTTGAGTATGTTGGGTTGGATGGTGCTGAATGCGCTCGCAAAATCAAAGAACATGATTCTCACATAAGCACCAGTTTCCTCCAGATGAGCAAGGGCACGGTGAAGCACGTAGAGGACAGCATCATCATTCTCTTCGAAGTGATGTTTGTATGCAAACTGTAGTGGGTCGAGTTTGTCTTTGACTTTGAGATAGTCATATCACACTATAATTTTATTTGAGTGAATGTAACGCCATTTTTACTGCAGGCGTTTTTGGGTCTTACCAGGGAAATCACAGGTGTAATCACAGGTGTAATTTATTGCACTAACAATGGCTGCATTCCACTGCAGTGAGCCAGTTCCAGGAAGCTGCTGTCGGCCTTTATCACAGCACATTTTTGACTTGTCATTGTAGGAAAGCACAAGTGTTATTTATAACACTAACAATAGTTTTGTTCTGTACAAGTGTTCCAGTGACAGTGTACCAGCATGCATGATACAAGGAACCTGATATCAAAGCACTTAAATGGAGTTCAGCCAATTGTCATCAGTCATAACATCCATTGTGCGCGTGCTGAAACGGAGACAGTATCAATCACACCTGTTCTCATCCTGCTACGACAAGTCAACATTTCTGCTTTGAAAAAGGGCATTAGTTACGAATAGTTACGAGGGCGACGTGACTACTGGAAGTTACGTCATAAATGTAAGGTACATTTAAAAAAACCTTATTCACGAAACCTGAGCCACGGAAGTTATGTAAAAAATGGAAGTTACGTAAAAAGTTGTTTACTTTTGTTTTCACATGGAATATGAACTCCGTTCACCTGGGGGAAAGTCCATCACTTGTACACTGCAGCTAACACTAGCATCAACGACTATAGTGATCATTTAAGTTCGTTGTAGGGTTCCTTTTTCATAGATTTAATAATGAACAGTGGATTCGCCCCCTGCTGGCCAGTAGAAAGAATGCAGGTGTAAGCTAATTTTCGGACCCCAGGGTGAGCTGAGCTGAAGGTTTAGATTCCAACGCCGTGTTTTTCTTCTTCTTCTAGGATTCCGACAGGCTGTACACTATCCAGCGTAATGCTGCCCTCCACCGGTCATAACCAGATCTAATTTACTGAATTCTCTCATATAACCCAGTAGAGTGTAAGAATTTTAACACTGCTCTCCCAAAGAGGTCCGATTTTTCCCCTAATGCAAAGATACCTCGAAAGGAAATCACAGTCAGACCCAGATCAAACAAGTCTATAAACAGCTGCCGTCTATGACTGGAATACAGGTTACAAGAGAAAAACACACGCACCACCGTCTCCAATTCTCCACTCTCACACCACCCATTCTCATGCTTACATATGACTTTTAAGCAACTTGCTAGACAGTAATGCCCCAGCCTCGGCCTATTTAAAACAACTTCATTCTTCCGACCAAACGTACTTTGGTACGTACTATTTTTTTACGCTTTACTGAGGGTTGCAAACAAAAATAATGCCGTCCCCTCTGCTCCTGATTCCACTCATTCTGCCACTGCAACTCAAGCTTTTCATTACAAATACTGACACATTCACTCTTACCCATCATGACATTCAAATGTATAATTCCTTTAGACAATGACTCTCTAGTCAGCCTGTCAGCAACTTAATTTCCCTCTACCCCTCTACCCAAATAGAGCTGCCCGCACAATACTAAAGTGTGACTACAGGACAAATATTATCTTTATGCACAAGGAACTTAATTGGTTATTGGTCAAAGACAGACTAGTGTACTCACTGCCAATTGTTATTAGAAATATATCTGTCCTAAAAGCATCTTTTATTTTGTTTAAAAACCGTGCTTTTAGTGCAGAGAGTCATAAATATATCACCATATATGCAGCTGTAGGTAACTTTACATTACCTAAAGCAAGATTTCACGCCATCAAGCGCACGTTTCTGTATAGAGGTATGAAAGAATGGAATTCACTGCCTAAAAATATCAAACTCACCACTAACATAAAGCAATTCAAAATACTAATAAAACAGTATTTATCAAAATAAGAAAACATGGTATATTTATATGTATGTAGTATATTTCTATATGATATGTGTTATTATAATGTATATGTTGTAGAACGAATGTGTATATACAACATATGTATCATGTGTTAGTAGATTTTATAATGATGTAATGATGTATATTTATAATGATGTAGAAATGTGTGTAATATGGATTAATATGTGAATAATCTTTGTTTTGTTTTGTTTTTTATTTTCTATTATGTTTTGTGTTTTCAACTGTATATTTGATACTGTTGGACCCCAGGAAGAATAGCTGTGGCTTTGCTGCAGCTAATGGGGATCTTAATAATAAACTAAAACCCCAAAGTGTCCAGGCACCCACACAAAACACACATGGCACCCTAAAATCTTCTTGAGAGACAACACAGAATCTCCATTACCAGATATGGACGGGCACAAGAGGCTTCCATCACCTGACATGTGTAAGGGTGGGGTTATTACTTGCAATGGAGCTCCAATTTTTTTTGTTTAAAAACACACGAATGAGTCACACTGTCATACTGACATATTCCCTCATAACTAATAACACACACACTGAGAGCCACAGACAAAGTGCCGAAGTCCGAAAGTATTTAAAAACAAAGTAATGCATTAAAAGTAAAAAGAAAAGTGGTACATTTTAAATTGTGCTTTTGAGAAACAGGGAAACAGACTTTCAAACTACAAATCAAATGAGAAATTGAAAAAAAAACAGCCTGCATTTGCTCAGTTTTACCTAAATATCTTGAACCAGGAGTTAATCAGCAAATCTTCCAATTTATTAAAAATTATTACAGAAGGTACAGAAGCCTTAAATGCAGAATGAGCAGGATGAAAAACAGCTTCTTTCTCTGGGCTGTCAGAACTCTCAACACCCACACAGGACAAATTAATTAAAATGTGTAATAAAACGGACATCTGCAATAGAAGTGATATGTGCAAAACATACAATCTACCTCATCTATAAATTATAGCATTTTCAGTAGCCATTTATTTATTTTTAGTCTTATTTATTACATCACATGTCCTTGTTCTTGTTTTGTTCTTGTTTAGCTCATATTTTTAAATGTTTCTACTCATGTTTGTTTTGTGTTATGATTGTCATAACTATGCAAATTATGCAGTGGCACTTTCAATTTTGTTGTATAGTTGCCTGGATAATGACAATAGGCTATTTGATTTGATTTGATTTTTATTATTATTAGTATTATTATACGTGCAGTAGAACATTTCTGTGCATTTATCCGTGAGCAGTGATGTCACTAACATCCAGGTCCAGAAAACATGAAAAAACACATTCTTACTTGGTTTCACCTTGAGTGGCTCTTCTGGGATGATATGCATCAATATGCAGAAAAGTTCCCCTGCAGTTAAAACAATTTCCGTCAGTCTATCTATGACGCTACGTCACTTCTATTTGACCTTCTCAGAAGATGCTTTGTACTGTTATCAGATGACAAAGAGCATTTCTTCTGGGGAACTGTCAGAAGGTTAATCTCTTATAGCAGGCACACAAACACTGCTTTGTTAGATGAGGCGTGAGGTGAAGTCTGTGGAGGTGAACACTCTGCAACCTTTGTTCACATTTGCAATATTTAAAATTCTTTATTGAGCTTGATAGTGTTTTGAAAGTAAAAAAAAGATTCAAAATCACATTTTATGTTGGGCTAAAGGACCAAAAAAAGACACAAAATGACCAAAAAAAGACACAAAATGATCAAAAAAGACACAAAATTACTAAAAAAAGACACAAAAAAGACACAAAATGACTAAAAAAAGACACAAAATGAACAAAAAGACACAAAATTACTAAAAAAGACACAAAAAAGACACAAAATTACTAAAAAAAGACACAAAATGAGCAAAAACGACACAAAATGAGCAAAAAAGACACAAAATGACCAAAAAAAGACAAAAAGACACAAAATGACTAAAGAAAGACACAAAATGACCAAAAAAAGACAAAAAGACACAAAATGACTAAAGAAAGACACAAAATGACCAAAAAAGACAAACAAAGACTTAAAAAGACACAAAATGACTAATAAGGACACAAAATGACCAAAAAAGACACAAAATTACAAAAAAAAGACACAAAATGACAAAAAAAAAGACACAAATTGACTAAGAAAAGACACAAAATGACAAAAAAGACTAAAAAAAGACATGAAAAAGATTCAGAAATGGACAAAATAGCCCAAGACTCCATAGAGTTAAGTTCTGCAGGAGTGCGAGCTTCTCCAGAAAATCAAACAAGCACTGCATACCTGTTGCCAGTTTCAGTATGATTAATGAACAGATCCACAGCATTACATTGATCCGCTGCTCACTCGTTCTCTCTCTCCCTCCCTCTTGCTGGAAGTGGTGGGAGGACATAGAAGATTTATGGCCCTCATAATGGTTTAAAAGGTGAGGAACCACTTAATAAACAACTAGTGGATCCCCCACGTGGAGAGGAATGAAGGTAGAAATTCTTATCGCATGACTTCCTCTTGTTTGTCTGTGTGTGCAGCAAGGTTATGACCATGATCTATAAGGCTCTTCTTGGCCTGCTTCCCATTTACCTATGCACTTTCCTTAAGAGATCTGGCAGCCGTTATGACCTCAGATCCAATGATATTGTGCACCTTTCTGTCCCTCGTGTCCGGACCGAAAAAGGTAAAAAAGCATTCAGTTTCTCTGCCCCCTCTGCTTGGAATACCCTTCAATCTGAGCTGAAACTATCAGAACTGATTCCTTTGGGAGCATTTCGCACAACTCTCAAAAAACGTCAATGTAAATCTTTTGCACAGTGCTCATGTTCCTAATTTGCTACTGTATTTATCACTGCTGCACTTTATACTGCTTATTTATGCTACTATTTATACCGCCTATTCACTTGCACTTTAGTACTTTTAATATGTTGGACTTTTCGCTGCCTGTTATTGTTATTGTTCGTCTGTCTTGTAACTTTTGACATGTGCTGCTGCCTTCTTGGCCAGGTCACCCTTGTAAAAGAGGTCTCGATCTCAATGGGTTTTTTATCTGGTTAAATAAAGGTTAAATGAAAAATGAAATTATAATAGTTTTGGATTTTTCATTAGTTTTAGTTTTAATTTCGTTGTGATTTTTTGTTTTCAAATTCAGTTAGTTTTAATTAGTTTTTAGAGTGAGTTTGCTAGTTTTAGTTTAGTTTTTATTAGTTTTAGTTTTTTGTAATGGGGTATTTGTTGGGAGCCAGATTTAAAAAAGTCACAATAAATGTTGCCTTTATTTCCTTTGTCTGATCCATCTCAGCCCCAATAAGTTTATTAAGTCATAAAAGATAGATTAAATAGATTTCATATCAACCAAAAAGGTTTCCGTATGAAAAAAGTTGACAAAGACGAAAACGAAGGACATTTTCACTACAATTTTAGTTAGTTCTAACTAGAAAATTTCTAAAAAAAATTTGATTGTGTGCTTGCCTCTGGCCCTTGATTCTCGTTGATTAAATCAGCAATTAAACAGGGACTCTGTTCACAGACACCTCATACAAGTTTCTATGACAAACGGTTCATTAGTTAGTAAAATGGGGCGTGGCTAATGAAAAGGGGCGGGGTAATCAACCACCAATTAAACAGGAACTCTATGCCGAGTAATCTGACACCTTATACAAGTTTCTATGACAGTTGATTAGTTATGAAAGGGGGCGTGGCAAATCAAAAAGGGCGGGAATTTATTAAATATTGTTATGTAGAACTGGTCAGTGATGAACCATCATCATGCATGACAAGTTTGAGGCAGATTGGACAATGTATGGTCAAGTTATAAGGTCTCATGCTTTTTGAAAAAACACCATGTCCGTTAAGTTAGAATGTCTGTCTTGGAGGAGCAAATGGGGTGGCCAGGTGGAGTTGACCAATCAGAGCAGAGCAATCAAGCCGACGACCGCCATCCTCTGCTTCAGAGAGACAGCATGCACCGCTGGACTGCAAGGTCTCTGCTCCGTGTCACGGCAAACCCATTTAGAAACAAGAAATATGGCGTCAAAAGTCGCGCAAGCGATATCACATCTGCACGCGCATTTATTTCGTGTCACGCAGGCAGATTTCAACTGCTGCGCGCACTTGTTGGATCTACGCACATATTCAGCAACTGAGTGACTGACTTTTGACACATTGGGGGCGGGGCCAAGGCTGACCCCGGGCCCCTTATGATTGGTCATTTTCCAGCCCTCCACGTGGGTGCCTTTTCAGTTTACTGCTGACAGCTGGGAGCGGCGGCATCATCTAAAGATCAACAAAGGTTGTTTCATGACGTTCGATCACGACTACAACTCTACGCTTCATCACTGGTAATAAAAAGGTTAAAAAATGCTGTTACTTTATGGCGTCATATTTGAGTCAAAAGTCGTGCGAGCGATAACACATCTGCATGCGCATTTATTTCGTGTCACGCGCGCAGATTTCAACTGCCGCGCGCACCTGTTTGATCTTCTCCCCCGTGCTCGCTCGCGGTGGAGCTCTGCTCGCGCGGAGCGAGGACTTTTGACACATTGGGGGCGGGGCCAAGGCTGACCCCGGGCCTCTTATGATTGGTCATTTTCCAGCCCTCCACGTGGGTGCCTTTTCAGTTTACTGCTGACAGCTGGTAGCGGCGGCATCATCTAAAGAACAACAACGGTTGTTTGATGAACATTGGAACACTTTCTGATCAGAGACTGGAGCGGTGGTCCGGAGAGAGGAGGATGTGGAGCCGGAACTCGTCTGGGGGGCGGAGCGGAGCGGGTCGGCAGCACCTGGTGTCGGTGTGTCCTGAGTCTATCTGCTGTCAGGAGGCTGACCTGGACCATGCCATGCGTGGAGAAGCATGTTTAACAAATGTTCGCACACTTGCGGAACAGCGGCTGGGAATCACTGGATTGGAGCACAGTTATGGGGCGAATCTGTTTTGGCTTGATGTAAATCCTGTCCGCTGGCGAGACTCGGCCTCTCTGGCTTTTCGTCTGAGGTAAGAAGACATGTTTTTATTTGCTGTATATTTCGCTAGCATACTACCGTTACAATTGTGCCTTATAATGTTAGCATTTTCATATTTGAACTTTTAAACTACTGTCGAAAATTTTGTGAAATGTAGTTGCAAGTTATTTGAGGTTTTTTTGGACGATGTTTGTCGCGGCTACTGGTCTTAGGTCTGAGCTAGCGCTCTCTAGCGAGCTAGCTTTAGCATCATGTCAAGCAATTTAGAAATGGTCCGTCGAGGCAGAATATCTTCACAGTTACTCCATGTTACAGTTACCATGATGCTAACAGTTGTTATAACAGTAGATGTGTCTGGTGTTAGCAAACACTATTGATTCTAAGAGTGCATTGCATGGTTTGATTTATTTGATGCTACTGACAGACAGCCTATAATGCATTGTGGGTTGATAATCTAGGCCACAAAAGTTTATGATTGCTGTGTTTTGTCTTGTGTCTATCTGGGAAGGGGTCATTATGCTAATAATAATATAATAATGCTAAAAAATTGCTAGCTTATGCTATTTTCCTTGATTAATGTTGTCCAAATGCCATTTTTAATGTAGGGTTTGTGTACAATGTTGGCCTGACTAATTTTTGTTTAACTGTGATATGTAGCTAATTGTATGTGGATTTTGATGGTAGCTTCTTGATAATGCAGTCCTGTTTTTTGTGAGGATGTTTTGGTATTCTTATGTAATAGGGTGTGATAGTAATACCAATGTCATACTCATCAATGGCTAAATTTGAACATCCGGTGTATTTGGATAATATTAAACTGAAACTCATGTCACTTGGTAATGAGAGGTTAAAAAGAAAAGATAATCATGGGGATATACATTTAACCATGGAGTCAGGGCTGTAAAAATGTACTGTAATGATGAACTTTTACTTCACCATTTAAAATTTACATTGTGTCAATGTCAATGTTACTCACTACTGTTAGCAGACTATTACCAAAACTATTACCATTTCTTTTTTCAAATTTGTCATGTCAACTGGTACCTGAAGTATGTGTTCCTATGACTAATATTAATGTACTCTGTGTGTGTGTGTGTGTGTGTGTGAGAGAGAGAGAGAGAGATTTATTGGAAGTTGAAAATGTAGGCTTAAACAGCTTTGGATTAATTAATGTGTGTGTGTGTGTGTGTGTGTCCTCAAGTGGTGCTGTGAAGCATTTTCGTTGTAGGCTTTAATCCTGTTTTCTTCTGATATTAATACTGCAGTACTATTTTGATAATAGAGGTTATTATGTAATAAGGTGTATTTGTAATACCATAGACATAGCCATTAATGGCTTAAATTTAGTATAGGGTGCATTTGGGTACTACTACACTGAAAGCTTTTGAAAGTATTCGCCACTATTATCAGATTATTACCTAACTATTACCATGGTGTTACCGAGCTGTGGTGTCAATAGAATTATCAACCTATCCATTCATATTCATCTTCTTAGCAAGCTTTAATCCTGTTTTTCACCTCACAGATTTACAGCTTGACCATTTATTTACTGGTGAGTGTTTGTCAAAGACTGTTATTAACATAAACTACTTTCATAAATTATGCATTATTTTTTTTTTTAACCCTTGTGTGGTCCTCCCGTCGACTATATACCCATGGTCCTCAGGGGTCAAAAAGGATCCCATGACACAAGACTGTTTTTAGGACATGTAGAAAAAAGACATTACCAACTTTTTTTTTTTTAAATCATTTTATCATTTTAGGCAACTCATGCCCCAGAAATTGATTGATTGATATATAATTTTCATAATATTTTCTTTATTATTGGTCAATTTTAGTAAAATATTCAAAATTAGGCCTCCACTTCAAGAGAGAAAAAAGTAAAAAAAAAACCTGGATACTTTTTTCAATAGTAATAGTGGAAAAAAAAAATTCTTGATTGGAATGCACAGAGTAGGTCATGTCAACTTTTAGTGAAACTTATGTTTTGATATTTGTATATTTGAATAAAATTGACCAATAATAATGAAAAAAAATGAAAATGAAATATAATTTTTTTTGGTCACCTTAAAAGGTGAATAAAAAGTTGGTAATATCTTTTTCTACATTTCCTAAAACCAGTCTAATGTCATGAGGTCCTTTTTGACCCCTGAGGACCATGGGTGCTATAAAAATGTATAAAACACGTAAAAAATGTATGAAGAAAGTTAAAAATGTATATTATCTATAAAGGATGCAGAGGGGCACATATGCGGAAAATGTTGCTATGTTTCTAGAGGTGCTATATGTGTATTTAATCCAAATGATTATATTCAGCTTCATACTGATTTTTATGAATAAGTGATACATTAATTCAGTTATTTAAAACATTAATAACACATTATGGTTGTTCACCTAAGAGACTTGAGTATCCAGTTCTTCATTGACCTTCAGCATTCAGTTGTTTGTCTTCACTTTTTCAGGTAAGCAATTTAAAAAAAATGCTTCTGTAATGTTGAGAAACACTGAAATTATTATTTATAAAGAACTTTCAACCACTGTTCTGTGATGTCATGTATAGTGATATACAAATATATTTGAAGGAACGGTGTATTTGGGATAATCAATATTATTAGTATTATTCGTGTATTTATTTATTTTTAAATCAGAGAATGGGTGGAAAATAGATTCTTAGTACAAAAACTAGTAACTAGTAAAAAAAAATTGGTAACAATAATGTTCATTCATTAATTGATGCTTGGTCAAACTCTCATCTAATTAAGTATTGCTGTCTCATTAACATGTTGTATTTATTTATTTTGTAGGCTAAAACCAGAGAAGCCATCACCATTGTCACGTTGTCATTATGCAGATTTTTCAGCATGTGGTCCTCAATATATAGTATAGAAGTCACTGCATTTTCTGACTTTTCCAGGTTTCCTGTGTCCAGCATCTTCAAGACAGACTAAGCTAACTTTTCATATTTTTTGCACATTTATATTTAGGTTAGGTTAGGAATAGCTTAGGTTTATAGTAGAGTATTTAGTTTGTATAGTTTAGCTTTTTATGCTGGTCTAGGGACAGTTAAGTTAGCAAATTAATTTAGTTCAGATCACTTACAATTGCATATTATTGTTACAATTGTGTTATTTTGTGAGTTATTGTTGTACAGGCTATTGTATATTGCAGGACCAAGTGAGACGAGGAAGACCACTGCTTCCAAGATGCTGCTCAGAAAGTGCGTTGGACAAGTCTCGACCTTGCAGATCCTGCCCCACTTAGCCCAACCACTTCCGACCATGGGGTACCTCAAAGACCTCTGTCAACCAGCCGGCTGTGGATGATGGATAATGGACCCACAACTCCTTCTCCAGTCTACAAGGTATGGGTTTGTTTTTTTCCCCATCACAGTGGACACAGACCTGATAATACAATCTGCTGTCTTAACTACTTCCTTTGAATAATAAAATATTAATTCACAATTGAGTATTTATAATGTATGAATACATTTGGTATTGTGTGTCATCAGGTTGTGAAAATACAGACACCTCCACAGTCCAAGAGCAGCTGGATGACCTCTGGAACCACTTGCCCCCGTTCACCAGTTGAAAAGATAAGCTTTTTTAAAAATTCTTCAATTGTTAATTCTGCACAAAGTGATACACAAAACATTGTCTGTATTCCATTTCAACAAACACAAACATGAAATGTATATTTAAATACATGACTTAATGCAAGTCAATCATACTAAACATCATCTTTTTTTTTTTTTTTTTAAACCAACCATTGCACACACTAAGCAGGTTCGCATGGTCTCGGTGGCAATCGCAGGTTCGCATGGTCTCAGTGGCAATCGCCGGTTCGCATGGTCTTAGCGGCAGAGTTACTGGTTCGCATGGTTTCAGAGGCAGATTTAGTGGTTCACATGGTCTCAGCGGCAGAGTTACTGGTTCACATGATCTCAGCGACAGAGTTACTGGGTTACATGGTCTCAGCGACAGAGTCACCGGTTCACATGGTCTCTCAGCGACACAGTCGCCGGTTCGCATGGTCTCGGTGGCAGTCGCTGGTTCACATGGTCTCAGTAGCAGTCGCCGGTTCGCATGGTCTCAGTGGCAGTCGCCGGTTCGCATGGTCTTAGCGGCAGAGTTACTAGTTTTCATGGTCTCAGAGGCAGAGTTACTGGTTCACATGGTCTCAGCGACAAAGTTACTGCTTCACATGGTCTCAGCGGCAGAGTTACTGGTTCACATGGTCTCAGCGACAGAGTCACCGGTTCACATGGTCTCTCAGCGACACAGTCGCCGGTTCGCATGGTCTCGGTGGCAGTCGCTGGTTCACATGGTCTCAGTAGCAGTCGCCGGTTCGCATGGTCTCAGTGGCAGTCGCCGGTTCGCATGGTCTTAGCGGCAGAGTTACTAGTTTTCATGGTCTCAGAGGCAGAGTTACTGGTTCACATGGTCTCAGCGACAAAGTTACTGCTTCACATGGTCTCAGCGGCAGAGTTACTGGTTCACATGGTCTCAGCGACAGAGTCACCGGTTCACATGGTCTCTCAGCGACACAGTCGCCGGTTCGCATGGTCTCGGTGGCAGTCGCTGGTTCACATGGTCTCAGTAGCAGTCGCCGGTTCGCATGGTCTCAGTGGCAGTCGCCGGTTCGCATGGTCTTAGCGGCAGAGTTACTAGTTTTCATGGTCTCAGAGGCAGAGTTACTGGTTCACATGGTCTCAGCGACAAAGTTACTGCTTCACATGGTCTCAGCGGCAGAGTTACTGGTCCACATGGTCTCAGCGACAGAGTCACCGGTTCACATGGTCTCTCAGCGACACAGTCGCCGGTTCGCATGGTCTCGGTGGCAGTCGCTGGTTCACATGGTCTCAGTAGCAGTCGCCGGTTCGCATGGTCTCAGTGGCAGTCGCCGGTTCGCATGGTCTTAGCGGCAGAGTTACTAGTTTTCATGGTCTCAGAGGCAGAGTTACTGGTTCACATGGTCTCAGCGACAAAGTTACTGCTTCACATGGTCTCAGCGGCAGAGTTACTGGTTCACATGGTCTCAGCGACAGAGTCACCGGTTCACATGGTCTCTCAGCGACACAGTCGCCGGTTCGCATGGTCTCGGTGGCAGTCGCTGGTTCACATGGTCTCAGTAGCAGTCGCCGGTTCGCATGGTCTCAGTGGCAGTCGCCGGTTCGCATGGTCTTAGCGGCAGAGTTACTAGTTTTCATGGTCTCAGAGGCAGAGTTACTGGTTCACATGGTCTCAGCGACAAAGTTACTGCTTCACATGGTCTCGGCGGCAGAGTTACTGGTTCACATGGTCTCAGCGACAGAGTCACCGGTTCACATGGTCTCTCAGCGACACAGTCGCCGGTTCGCATGGTCTCGGTGGCAGTCGCCGGTTCACATGGTCTCAGTAGCAGTCGCCGGTTCGCATGGTCTCAGTGGCAGTCGCCAGTTCGCATGGTCTTAGCGGGAGAGTTACTGGTTTGCATGGTCTCAGAGGCAGAGTTAAGGGTTCACATGGTCTCAGCGACAAAGTTACTGCTTCACATGGTCTCAGCGGCAGAGTTACTGGTTCACATGGTCTCAGCGACAGAGTCACCGGTTCACATGGTCTCTCAGCGACACAGTCGCCGGTTCGCATGGTCTCGGTGGCAGTCGCTGGTTCACACGGTCTCAGTAGCAGTCGCCGGTTCGCATGGTCTCAGTGGCAGTCGCCGGTTCGCATGGTCTTAGCGGCAGAGTTACTAGTTTTCATGGTCTCAGAGGCAGAGTTACTGGTTCACATGGTCTCAGCGACAAAGTTACTGCTTCACATGGTCTCAGCGGCAGAGTTACTGGTTCACATGGTCTCAGCGACAGAGTCACCGGTTCACATGGTCTCTCAGCGACACAGTCGCCGGTTCGCATGGTCTCGGTGGCAGTCACCGGTTCACATGGTCTCAGTAGCAGTCGCCGGTTCGCATGGTCTCAGTGGCAGTCGCCAGTTCGCATGGTCTTAGCGGGAGAGTTACTGGTTTGCATGGTCTCAGAGGCAGAGTTAAGGGTTCACATGGTCTCAGCGACAAAGTTACTGCTTCACATGGTCTCAGCGGCAATGTTACTGGTTCACATGGTCTCAGCGACAGAGTCACCGGTTCACATGGTCTCTCAGCGACACAGTCGCCGGTTCGCATGGTCTCGGTGGCAGTCGCCGGTTCACATGGTCTCAGTAGCAGTCGCAGGTTCGCATGGTCTCAGTGGCAGTCGCCGGTTCGCATGGTCTTAGCGGCAGAGTTACTGGTTCGCATGGTTTCAGAGGCAGAGTTAGTGGTTCACATGGTCTCAGCGGCAAAGTTACTGGTTCACATGGTCTCAGCGACAGAGTTACTGGTTCACATGGTCTCAGCGACAGAGTCACCGGTTCACATGGTCTCTCAGCGACACAGTCGCCGGTTCGCATGGTCTCGGTGGCAGTCGCCGGTTCACATGGTCTCAGTAGCAGTCGCAGGTTCGCATGGTCTCAGTGGCAGTCGCCGGTTCGCATGGTCTTAGCGGCAGAGTTACTGGTTCGCATGGTTTCAGAGGCAGAGTTAGTGGTTCACATGGTCTCAGCGGCAAAGTTACTGGTTCACATGGTCTCAGCGACAGAGTCACCGGTTCACATGGTCTCTCAGCGACACAGTCGCCGGTTCGCATGGTCTCGGTGGCAGTCGCTGGTTCACATTGTCTCAGTAGCAGTCGCCGGTTCGCATGGTCTCAGTGGCAGTCGCCGGTTCGCATGGTCTTAGCGGGAGAGTTACTGGTTTGCATGGTCTCAGAGGCAGAGTTAATGGTTCACATGGTCTCAGCGACAAAGTTACTGCTTCACATGGTCTCAGCGGCAGAGTTACTGGTTCACATGGTCTCAGCGACAGAGTCACCGGTTCACATGGTCTCTCAGCGACACAGTCGCCGGTTCGCATGGTCTCGGTGGCAGTCGCCGGTTCACATGGTCTCAGTAGCAGTCGCAGGTTCGCATGGTCTCAGTGGCAGTCGCCGGTTCGCATGGTCTTAGCGGCAGAGTTACTGGTTCGCATGGTTTCAGAGGCAGAGTTAGTGGTTCACATGGTCTCAGCGGCAAAGTTACTGGTTCACATGGTCTCAGCGACAGAGTCACCGGTTCACATGGTCTCTCAGCGACACAGTCGCCGGTTCGCATGGTCTCGGTGGCAGTCGCTGGTTCACATTGTCTCAGTAGCAGTCGCCGGTTCGCATGGTCTCAGTGGCAGTCGCCGGTTCGCATGGTCTTAGCGGGAGAGTTACTGGTTTGCATGGTCTCAGAGGCAGAGTTAATGGTTCACATGGTCTCAGCGACAAAGTTACTGCTTCACATGGTCTCAGCGGCAGAGTTACTGGTTCACATGGTCTCAGCGACAGAGTCACCGGTTCACATGGTCTCTCAGCGACACAGTCGCCGGTTCGCATGGTCTCGGTGGCAGTCGCCGGTTCACATGGTCTCAGTAGCAGTCGCAGGTTCGCATGGTCTCAGTGGCAGTCGCTGGTTCACATTGTCTCAGTAGCAGTCGCCGGTTCGCATGGTCTCAGTGGCAGTCGCCGGTTCGCATGGTCTTAGCGGGAGAGTTACTGGTTTGCATGGTCTCAGAGGCAGAGTTAATGGTTCACATGGTCTCAGCGACAAAGTTACTGCTTCACATGGTCTCAGCGGCAGAGTTACTGGTTCACATGGTCTCAGCGACAGAGTCACCGGTTCACATGGTCTCTCAGCGACACAGTCGCCGGTTCGCATGGTCTCGGTGGCAGTCGCCGGTTCACATGGTCTCAGTAGCAGTCGCAGGTTCGCATGGTCTCAGTGGCAGTCGCCGGTTCGCATGGTCTTAGCGGCAGAGTTACTTGTTCGCATGGTTTCAGAGGCAGAGTTAGTGGTTCACATGGTCTCAGCGGCAAAGTTACTGGTTCACATGGTCTCAGCGACAGAGTCACTGGTTCACATGGTCTCTCAGCGACACAGTCGCCGGTTCGCATGGTCTCGGTGGCAGTCGCCGGTTCACATGGTCTCAGTAGCAGTCGCCGGTTCGCATAGTCTCAGTGGCAGTCGCCGGTTCGCATGGTCTTAGCGGCAGAGTTACTGGTTCGCATGGTTTCAGAGGCAGAGTTACTGGTTCACATGGTCTCAGCGGCAAAGTTACTGGTTCACATGGTCTCAGCGACAGAGTTACTGGTTCACATGGTCTCAGCGACAGAGTCACCGGTTCACATGGTCTCTCAGCGACACAGTCGCCGGTTCGCATGGTCTCAGTGACAGTCGCCGGTTCACATGGTCTCAGTAGCAGTCGCAGGTTAGCATGGTCTCAGTGGCAGTCGCCGGTTCGCATGGTCTTAGCGGCAGAGTTACTGGTTCGCATGGTTTCAGAGGCAGAGTTAGTGGTTCACATGGTCTCAGCGGCAAAGTTACTGGTTCACATGGTCTCTCAGCGACACAGTCGCCGGTTCGCATGGTCTCGGTGGCAGTCGCCGGTTCACATGGTCTCAGTAGCAGTCGCAGGTTCGCATGGTCTCAGTGGCAGTCGCCGGTTCGCATGGTCTTAACGGCAGAGTTACTGGTTCGCATGGTTTCAGAGGCAGAGTTAGTGGTTCACATGGTCTCAGCGGCAAAGTTACTGGTTCACATGGTCTCAGCGACAGAGTCACCGGTTCACATGGTCTCTCAGCGACACAGTCGCCGGTTCGCATGGTCTCGGTGGCAGTCGCTGGTTCACATTGTCTCAGTAGCAGTCGCCGGTTCGCATGGTCTCAGTGGCAGTCGCCGGTTCGCATGGTCTTAGCGGGAGAGTTACTGGTTTGCATGGTCTCAGAGGCAGAGTTAATGGTTCACATGGTCTCAGCGACAAAGTTACTGCTTCACATGGTCTCAGCGGCAGAGTTACTGGTTCACATGGTCTCAGCGACAGAGTCACCGGTTCACATGGTCTCTCAGCGACACAGTCGCCGGTTCGCATGGTCTCGGTGGCAGTCGCCGGTTCACATGGTCTCAGTAGCAGTCGATGGTTCGCATGGTCTCAGTGGCAGTCGCCGGTTCGCATGGTCTTAGCGGCAGAGTTACTGGTTCGCATGGTTTCAGAGGCAGAGTTAGTGGTTCACATGGTCTCAGCGGCAAAGTTACTGGTTCACATGGTCTCAGCGACAGAGTCACCGGTTCACATGGTCTCTCAGCGACACAGTCACCGGTTCGCATGGTCTCTCAGCGACACAGTCGCCGGTTCGCATGGTCTCGGTGGCAGTCGCCGGTTCACATGGTCTCAGTAGCAGTCGCAGGTTCGCATGGTCTCAGTGGCAGTCGCCGTTTCGCATGGTCTTAGCGGCAGAGTTACTGGTTCGCATGGTTTCAGAGGCAGAGTTAGTGGTTCACATGGTCTCAGCGGCAAAGTTACTGGTTCACATGGTCTCAGCGACAGAGTCACCGGTTCACATGGTCTCTCAGCGACACAGTCGCCGGTTCGCATGGTCTCGATGGCAGTCGCTGGTTCACATTGTCTCAGTAGCAGTCGCCGGTTCGCATGGTCTCAGTGGCAGTCGCCGGTTCGCATGGTCTTAGCGGGAGAGTTACTGGTTTGCATGGTCTCAGAGGCAGAGTTAATGGTTCACATGGTCTCAGCGACAAAGTTACTGCTTAACATGGTCTCAGCGGCAGAGTTACTGGTTCACATGGTCTCAGCGACAGAGTCACCGGTTCACATGGTCTCTCAGCGACACAGTCACCGGTTCGCATGGTCTCGGTGGCAGTCACCGGTTCACATGGTCTCAGTAGCAGTCGCAGGTTCGCATGGTCTCAGTAGCAGTCGCCGGTTCGCATGGTCTAAGTGGCAGTCACCGGTTCGCATGGTCTTAGCGGGAGAGTTACTGGTTTGCATGGTCTCAGAGGCAGAGTTACTGGTTCACATGGTCTCAGCGACAAAGTTACTGCTTCACATGGTCTCAGCGGCAGAGTTACTGGTTCACATGGTCTCAGCGACAGAGTCACCGGTTCACATGGTCTCTCAGCGACACAGTCACCGGTTCGCATGGTCTCGGTGGCAGTCGCCGGTTCACATGGTCTCAGTAGCAGTCACCGGTTCGCATGGTCTCAGTGGCAGTCACCGGTTCGCATGGTCTTAGCGGGAGAGTTACTGGTTTGCATGGTCTCAGAGGCAGAGTTAATGGTTCGCATGGTCTCAGCGACAAAGTTGCTGCTTCACATGGTCTCAGCGGCAGAGTTACTGGTTCACATGGTCTCAGCGACAGAGTCACCGGTTCACATGGTCTCTCAGCGACACAGTCGCCGGTTCGCATGGTCTCGGTGGCAGTCGCCGGTTCGCATGGTCTCAGTAGCAGTCGCAGGTTTGCATGGTCTCAGTGGCAGTCGCCGGTTATCATGGTCTTTGCGGCAGAGTTACTGGTTCGCATGGTCTAAGAGGCAGAGTTACTGGTTCACATGGTCTCAGCGACAAAGTTACTGGTTCACATGGTCTCAGCGACAGAGTCACTGGTTCACTTGCTCTCTCAGCGACCGAGTCGCCGGTTTGCATGGTCTCGGTGGCAGTCGCCGGTTCGAATGTTCTCGGTGGCAGTCACTGGTTTGCATGGTCTCAGTAGCAGTCGCAGGTTCGCATGGAGTTACTGGTTCACATGGTATCAGCGGCAGAGTTACTGGTTCACATGGTCTCAGCTCTGTGCTGAATTGATGCGCCGTGCTCCATCGTCCGTCAAAAATAGAAGCTCTGCAAAAGTTTTGCCAGGGCTGATGGATGGCGGTGCGACGACGGACTCACCACGCAGCGGATCTGGAGTCGGTGGAACCTCACACAGTGATTATAATGAATGCGTATTCGCTCCGCCGACGGATCTGAAGCCATTATGCATGCAGTGGAATTTAGGGGTAACAGGATACATAATTTTGTTGGTAAGTGACTTGGACACCCTCTCTTCTGTAAAGTTCAACGGAATGGGTGTAATACTCCATAAATACAACAGAGTACACATTACCTCTGGTAGTCTATGGGAAAGAGCCCATGAAATCAAGGGTCTTTCTGAAGCTGCAATTTCCCTGCTTTTCTTAATTTGTATTATTAGCAGAGCTGAGCCCAATCAACACCATATACCAAAGCACTGTTTTATAGGTCTTGTATTTTTCGAAGATATCCTGATATTGAATTCTCATTAAACATTCCAGGACGGAGTTCTCAGAGACATCCTGGTATGTAGACTTGCTAGAATGTTTCATCTGAAGGAGTTCCAAGATGGCACAGTGGATGGCAGCTTCAAAACATGGATCACCTCGTTCCACGACGCTGGACTGCACTATGAGAGGGCACGAATATCAAGCCTTTGTGGGATCACTATGAACGCCCTAAGGCGAAAAGCTGGGACAGATCTTTCCGACAATATAGCGGGACATTTGCAGGATGGCACTATGAAAGAGGCTTCTTTGCCTTCTGTGATATCTGACTTCCAGCACCGACAAAGTGACCGATATCTGTAAGTAAATACCCCAATCCTCATGTCTTTGCACTGGCTCCCTGTTAATTTTCGTATTGATCTTAAGATTTTGTTGTGTGTTTTTAAAGCTTTGAATGGACTGACCCCATAGTACATCAAGGACCTCATCCAAATCTATACTCCATCGCTCAAATTGAGTCACCATCACATAAATAAATATCAATCAGAGCCATTGTGTTTGAGCGAACCTTTCATTCCCGGGGTCTGAAGAATTCAATATGTTCTTCTGGCTACCACCACAGGGAGCCTGTTGTCCAGGGCAGCTATTCTCAAACTTGGGGTCCCGACCCCAATTGGGGTCGCGAGATGATTTCTGGGGGTCGCCAAATCATTTTGGAAGTCAGCTCTGTCTCCACTGTGTTAAAGTGTTCATGTGTTTTAGTCTTTTTGGTAATTTTGTGTTTTTTTTAGTCATTTTGTGTCCTTTTTTTTGTCATTTTGTGTCTTTTTTGGTAATTTTGTGTCTTTTTTGGGGTAATTTTGTGTATTTTTTAGGTAATTTTGTGTCTATTTGTGGTCATTTTTTGTCATTTTGTAGTCAATTTGAGTCCCTTTTTGCTTAATTTTATGTAATTTTTTGGTCATTTTATGTCTTTTTTATGTCTTTTTTTTATCATTTTGTGTCATTTTGAGGTCAATTTGATTCTTTTTTGGGTAATTTTGTGACAAATCCCAAAGTAACAAGTTATTACTTTCCAAGGAGTCTCTGGCTTGAAGCTGACTGTTGCACACTCAGGAGGTCAGAATGGACCTTTAAACTTATAGCAAAGGACTTAGATTAAAACTAACAATAAAATATAAAAAAATATATAAATGCACAGACAGAGAGATGTTTTAGTTGTTCTCTGCTTCATTATTTGTCCAAAATTTGTAGCATCAACTGAGTTTGTATGATCTGAACTGTGAGATTCTGTTCAGTGAGGGGGGGTCACAGACAACATGCATGTTAAATTTGGGGTCGCGACTCAAAAAGGTTGAGAACTTCTGGTCCAGGGTATGGTAAATTACACAGCTATCTTTTTTTGCCGAGTATTTAAAGAAGAAAGTCAATGAATGCCAGATTCCTATTGGCTTAGCAAGGGAGAGTTGACTGGGGTGTGGATTTTGAACATTAAAATATAGACTCAAATAAAGCAGACAATTTTTATGGCAGATTGCCACACAACATGGGCTACTGCAAGCAAAAGTGGCCCAAATCTGTTTTGATTTTTTTTGCTTATATGTATCTGGTTTTGTTTTGTTTTGTACAGTATGCAGCACAGATCACATGGAATCAAATTTTTTTTCAAATCAGAACCGGGTCTCTTTGTGATCCTAAATCGGATATATTTCTGATGTTTTCCAATGCGACCTCAGGCTGAACAGTCATGTCGCATTTCACAGTGGTCACAATTCAGGACTGTAAGTTCACAAGCAGTCTGATATGAACGACATTTATAAAACAATGTGAACACGGCTGTGAACGGCTGGCGGCTCAATCTTAAACAGTACAAGTTAACACTGGCGTGAGACAACAGAAAGTCTAAAGGCCGGTGTTGTGTCCTTACTGGTTTCCACACTAACTGGTTGCCGTAGGCTATGATCTGCGCATTTTCTGTTACGCATGAGCTGTCCGTGGTACTGAAACCACTTGCTGTTAATGTGAGAATTGTGTCTGATGCAGGCCTATGTTATGCTGTGCGTTGACACCTTATCTACCGTTTAATACTGTAAGAAATAAAGCATGAAAATCATAAAAATCTAAGTGCAATCAGCACTTGTAGGAAGGTGGATGGCACGGCATTTCTGTGTCGTGCTATAGTTGAGCCGCAAATATAACGACCACCCATGTCCGACTGGTCCCTCCTCCGCCCTACATCATCATAAACAACGCAGAGTTCCAGGGTGTGGAGAGGCTCATCCCACATGGGCTGGGTTACAAATACAATTATACATTTATTTCCTTTGTTACATACATGTTTACATTTTTTTGTAATAAAATATGTTTTTATCATACTTGGCTGGGTGGGCCAGTGAGTAAAATGGGCGGGCCCTTTGCTGGCTACGTGTCTGGACTACAGATCTCCAGAAAATTATCTCGAGAAAACAAATGAAATTAACTCGTTATCATGAGAAAAAAATATATGAATGCATGGCCGTTCACCTAATAAGATAAGATATCTATCTACCCACCCTAGAAGAAGCAGCAAAAACTATGTAAGACAACCTGTTATTGTCTAGGGCAGGGATTCTGAAAGTGTGGTGCATGCACCCCTGGGGGTGCGCGAGCTGCCGCTAGGGGGTGTGTGAGATGAAAAATGTAATGGCGGTCTGATAACACAATTAAATTTTTTCCCCCTACACAATAAAGAAGTGAAAATTAACATTTCCTTTCTAAAATGTAAAATCAAAAACTGTAATATTAATAAATAAATAAATGCAGGCTATTCTAAATGCACTTCATCTTCAAATGAAGTGTAGAAGAAGTTATCTTCTTCCATTTTTCCAACCTGTGTTATGATTGATGATTATGATGATGATACGATTATGACGGGTTGTTCAGCTCCACGCTCATTTAAACTTGCTGCAATTTTTGTTCAACGCAGCTCAAAATATTATAACATTTTCCCCAACTTATGTGCTTTCTGCCTCTGATCCTGAGCCTGTCATCATCCTCTTTGCTCTTAAAAGTGTAAGCTTGCGCATAACTTTGTTGCATTATATTGAAACTGTGTTCAGGTTAATTCAAATGCGAGACCGCATTGTTGTGATGGTGATTATTTTATTATATGTGTTCTCATTTAAGCATGATTAAACATGCCGCCTTTAATATGGCTATGAAAAAGCTTATTGCATTTTGTTTTTTTTGAAGGTGTGGGGGATTGGGGGTGCGTCAACACGGTTGGGACATAGAAGGGGGTGCGCAGCTAAAAACGTTTGGGAACCGCTGAGTTAGAGTAAAGATGTCTGTGTTGGAGGAGGGGGGGGGGGCTTTGGTAGTTAAGCAACCAGGTGGCCAGGTGGAGTCGACCAATCAGAGCAGAGCAATCAACTGAAATTAACTGACGGTGGAGACAGTTCCGCCACACTGAGCAGCCAGAGGTCGACAAACTGGAAATTCTGGCCTCGAACAGAAAGCATTTTTGGCAAAACCATAATACCTATCATTGATTCGACTTCACTTTGAGCGTCCTGAGTTCTTCCTGAACATCTACATATGTTTTTTTTTATGAAAGATGAAAAAATAGCTTTGTTAGAGCGATCTAAAAAAACTGTTAGATCTCCTTTTTCAGAAATCTTCCTGCGTTTTTAATATGGAAGCCAATGAGGCAGTTGGTGCGTGTTGGTGGCGCTTTTGTGTGTCCTACGCCCAAACTATAACTCTGACAGCTTTACCAGAGGATTGTGAGTGAGATGACAAATTTTCCATCGTTTCTATGTATAAATTATTTCTGTAGAGTGAAATTTGCGGCCTGGAGCGCAGTTTTCAAATTTATTTTTTGACAAATCTTCCTCTCCCTCTACACTCTGCTTGATGACATCACCACTCTTGACTCTCCATAGGGCAGCTGTTCTCAACCTTGGGGTCCCGACCTCAATTGGGGTCGCGAGATGGTTTCTGGGGGTCGCCAAATCATTTTGGAAGTCAGCTCTGTCTCCACTGTGTTAAAGTGTTCATGTGTTAATGTGTTTTAGTCTTTTTGGTCAATTTGTGTCTTTTTTGATAATTGTGTGTCTTTTTTTGGTGATTTTGTGTCTTTTTTGGTGATTTTGTGTCTTTTTTGATCATTTGGTGGTCAATTTGTGTCTTTTTTTGGTCATTTTGTTTCCTCTTTTTTGTCATTTTGTGTCTTTTTTGGTCATTTTGTCTTTTTGGTCAATTTGTGTCTTTTTTGGTCATTTTGTTTTCTTTTTTTGGTCATTTTGTTTCTTTTTTGGGTGATCTGAACTGTGCGTGTGAGATTGTGTTCAGTGAGCGGGGGTCGCTGACAACATGCATGTTAAATTGGGGGTCGCGACTCAAAAAGGTTGAGAATAGCTGCCATAAGGTTACATTGGGGGAATTTTTTGACGTGTTTTTGCCCAATAATTTGCAAACCGTTTGTCAAAACCCTTAGAAAAGCCATAGCACACTTGTCATGGGTGAGCCGGTCGATTTGATACCTTTTTTGTGTATGTGCGGCCAAAACCATGGGAGGAGTAGTCGACCGAAAAATTACACGGAAGAATAATAAAAAGAAGAAGAATAAGCCCGGTGAATAGTAGTTAGTGTGCTTTTGCAAGCAAGCACACAAAATTAGTGTTGTCACCACAAAATAAAGTTTCAGTTAGTTTAGTTTTTCAAAAAACTTTTTTAATTTCTATTTCAGTTAACAAAAATGTTTTTTCAATTCTAGTTCTCGTTAACTACAATAACCTTGGTGTGCAGGTAGAATTGCAAAACTGTTATTCCCTTTTTGGGAGATTTCCTGTGGAGATTACATTATTAATTCATGACTCAACTGATGTCCTACTGTTTTTGAATACGTGATGTTGGTATAATAATCTGCCCTCTGTGATTGTTAATGCAGCCTCAGTTCCTGTCCTGGATTCAGAAAGGAGTTTCTGAGTTGAAACAATGTTCACAATGCACAACTCAACCCGCCTTTGTTGTATCCGAGAGTGTAAAACAACTGTTAAACAGACAGTCGTGGCCATACGTGACTGCAAGGAGTGTTTTTGGAGTGAAATTCAATGTTCTCTAAAGTCTTCCAAAGAAAGCAGTCACTGTTTCAAAGTTTGTTCCTGACAGACTTTATCATAAAGGCTGGGGAAGCTGCAAATCAAAGTCAGCTGTCAAACCTTTTTCAAAACATTCAGTCATGCATGGAATGAGTGTTCAGCCGAGGTCATTGATAGGCATTACAACACGTCTACGCCTTTTCAACATCGCTTCCTGTCACCTTCCACTGTCAAACTATTCCAGAAAAGTAGAATTCAAGTCTAAATACTTCTTTACAGCTTTGATTATACTGCCATACAAAGTCTAACTGCAGTAACTACGCGAAGGGTCAAACTGAGAAAAACGGCTTTAAAGTTTTTTAACCCTCTGGGCTCTGAGCCTATTTTGTCCATTTTTGAATAATTTTCATGTCTTTTTTTGTGTCTTTCTTGGTCATTTGTGTCTTTTTTGGTCATTATGTGTCTGTTGTGTCTTTTTTTTGTTATTTTGTGTCTTTTTTTGTTCATTTTATGTCTTTTTGTGTCCTCTCTGTCTTTTTTTTGTGGACATTCTGTCTTCTTATTTTGTCTTTTTTTGGTCATTTTGTGTCTTTTTAGTCATGTTGTGTCTTTTTTAGTCCTTTAGTCCAACATAAAATGTGATTTTGAATCTTTTTTTTTACTCATACTATCATGCTATCATACTATCATGCTCAACAAAGAATTTTAAATATTGCAAATGTGAACAAAGGTGTCAAATATAACATATAAGGAGGTTACATCCAGTTCTATCATTTTATACAAATTATATTCAACCTTGTCTCAAGTTTTACTTGGTATATCATCATCAAACTGAAACTGGTCTCTGAGCCTATTTTGGCCATTTTTGAATACTTTTGATTTGATTTGATTTGACCTTCGTGTACCACATAAAAAAATGTTTACTATACCCGTATTTGATATCCATTTTTTCTTCACCGATATGATCTGACAATTATTTTTTTGATTTAACCTAATTCATCAACATATTGAGCCCAAAAATACACAAAAATCATGAAATCCAAGGTGGAAAATGATACTATTTACTACAATAAAAACCACAAATATGCTCAATGAACTGTTTTGGAACTTGAAAGTGTAAACATAGGCTACATATATGAACATATAAAAAGGTAAAATTTAAATACAATAAAACTTTATACAAAAAATGTCCCATAAAAACATGTATATTTATCAGCTTTTTTTTCCCCTTTTTAGCTGCAACTCTTCAAAAACAAACTATGTGCAAAATTACATATTATCATTATTATCTTATCTTTTTATCATATCTTTGATTTTACATGAGCTGGGAATGTCAATGTTGAATGTTTTTTGTTAAACTTCACATGATCTGATCAGGACGACACCATCATAGACCCCAGAGGGTTAACTGGCCGGCAAATGGGTTATAGGTAGGTAAGTGATATGACACTTATTTCTACATGTATTGATGATGTAATTTTTATGCTCAAAAATCATGATTTATTTGACCTTTGACCCCAAAAACGTAGTTAATGCACTGCTGTAAAAGCTAATATAGTAAAAAAATAGTAGAGCACAGAGTGCATTTACTATAATGTTGTCGTCTTCTTTCAGCTTTTATATTTTGTTTTCAGTTAATAAACATTTTCAAATTGATTTTGTTATATTTTTAGCATTCAACATGCTTATTTCTAGATTAACTCTATGGAGTCTTGGGCTATTTTGTCCATTTTTGAATCCTTTTCATGTTTTTTTTGTGTCTTTCTTGGTCATTTGTGTTTTTTTTGGTCATTATGTGTCTGTTGTATCTTTTTTTTAGTAATTTTTTGTCTTTTTGGGTCCTCTGTTTTTTTGTGGTCATTCTGTCTTCTTATTTTGTGTCTTTTTTGGTCATTTTGTGTCTTTTTGGTCATTTTGTCTTTTTGCATCTTTTTGTGTCTTTTTAGTCATTTTGTGTCTTTTTTTAGTCCTTTAGTCCAACATAAAATGTGATTTTTGAATCTTTTTTTTAACTTTCAAAACACTATCATGTTCAATAAAGAATTTTAAATGTTGCAAATATAACATATAAGGAGGTTACATCCAGTTCTATAATTTTACACAAAATATATTTGACCTTGTCTCCAGTTTTACTTGGTATATAATCATCAAACTGAAACTGCTCTCGTGGAGTTTACAGCCAGAACTTTAGAGGTAAATTTACAGTAGGGCTCCACGCTGCTTTGTTTTCTAGTCTGGATGTCATGAAGAAGTCTGGATTTGGAGCTTTTTGGAGACTCCAGAGGGTTAAATTGTCAAGTGAAATTATCTGTCCATGCAGCAAGATCATTTCCCTCAGATTTAATGTTTTTAGTGTTTTGTTTTTAGACACACCTTTATTGCAGTGCAGACAACAACCAGCCACCCAGCAGCCATGCATATGCATTGCTATGCTTCTGTCCTGTTTGACCAGTCACTGTGGTTGCAACTTGTCGATTAAAAGGTGACCAGGCCCTACAGCACACTGCTTTATCGTCTATTTTAAATATCTAAATGGGTCCACTATTTACAAAATGAACATCATGCTGTATTGAAAAGATGTGAAACTAATTAATGAGACCATAAACTGAAGTGTGAAGTGTGAACTGAAATGTTTACTGAAGTATTCCTTCAGTTAAAAAAAGGGTCATTTTTTTCAATTACCAGTTCATTCGCCCCCTGCTGGCCAATACAGAGAATGCAGGTTTAAGGCTCCTTGGCATTGGCTTTGGGGCGGGACTATTTTGTGATTGACAGATCTCTACCAGAGTCTTCTGACATCTTTAATCTTTACACAGTGTGTGTTTCAGTTCTTTAAAGTTAATTTTAACATTGTTCAGTGTTTGTTTGAAACTAAAGCCATTCTAAGGAGCCAGCTGTTTTTTAATATTTTTCGGACCAAAATGATATAAGGAAATGCATAGTGAATATTAAGTTAACTGGTTCTTATATTTATTTTATTACTTAGACGGGGCAGATGCATGTATATGTATAGGGCTATATATACTGTATGTGTGTAAAAGTTTATGTACATCTGCATAATGGTGTCTATGTGAGTATGTATATGTATATGCATCTAGTCTACGCTGTTGTAGTTTATGTTGTTTTTTATTTTTCGGTTTGAAAATAAGAATTAATAAAATGGAATGAAAAATTAATAAAGATTGCACCTTGCTAATCTGGTCCACTGTCTGTGTATACAGTCTATGAACGACTGTAACAGCACAGTAGCACATGCATCACTCGTTCACAGTATTTATATATATATATATATATTTTTTTTTTTATATATATTTAGCACCTAGAACTACTTTTTATTTTTTTAAATTACATGGAAATTTTACTTTTTACAATATGGGACCTTTGAACTTATTTTTTTTATTCTTACAAACAAAAGAAATCAATAGGTTGTTAAAACATTATGGAAATATGTTTGAAAAATCCACAATATAAATTGCCTTCTTGTTATGCAAGGTATTTTATTTTTACTTATGAAGTTTATTATGAAGACGATTATCTTCTGTAAAATATTTATTTGTCTTTCATTTAAGGAATTCATTTAAAAATGTGTATTATATTCATTTTTATTCACTTTAATAAAAAATAAATAATACATTTGAATACAATGATTTTTAATTTGTCATCAGCACTGTATCATGTTTGTATTTTTTTTTTTTAAAGAAGTAATATACCAACCAAGGTTATTCTAGTTAACGGAAACTAACGAAAAAAACTCTTAAAAAAAAAAAAAAAGATAACTAACTGTAAACTGTATTGTGTGGTTACAAAACTAACTTAAACTATAATGTCCTTTGTTTTCGTTTTTGTTTGATATGAAATCTATTTCATCTATCTGGTTTTATGATTTAATAAACTTATTGGGGCTGAGATGGATCAGACAAAGGAAATAAAGGAAACATTTATTGTGACTTTTTTGAATCTCGCACCCAACAAATACCCCAATACAAAAAAACGAAAACTAATAAAAACTAAACGAAAACTAAACATTTTCCAAAAAATGAAAACTAATTAAAACTAGCAAACCCAATCTAAAAACTCATTAAAACTAACTGAATTTGAAAACAAAAAATCACAACGAAATTAAAACTAAAACTAATGAAAAGTCCAAAACTATTAGAACCTTGATACCAACCTATTCTAAAGTTAATTGTGTATATTGTGTTTTAATGTGTGCATAAATCATAATCATAATGATAGTCATCTGCATATAATTTGACCATGTGGTCCCAGTGGACGTGCATATAAACACTGTAGCTCTGGCCTCGTTGACCCAGCTCTGCCTCGGTGCATCACGTCTTCACCTGCTGTACAGAATCTACCTGTGATAGCAGATGGACATCGTCAGCTGTCTGAATGGCAAATTAAGATTTGGATCTGCAGTGTCGCGCAGAGGACGGTGGCTGTTTACAGAGCTGCAGATTGTTTATACTGTTGCAATGTGAGCCACTATCACTCCATCTGGCATACGTGTGCCCGCACAGAACAAGATGTGATGACAATCTATACTATAATGTGAAGAATGCCATCCAGTACAGGCATGCCGCTGGATTGCATTAAGAAATACACATGTTTAAAACAGGAGAAGGAATGTCTGGCAGTCTGGGTTGATTTCTGCAAGAAAAATGACTGACAGGCCATTTCCCCCTCTACTGTAAACTGTTAACCACTTTGAATGATTAGACTGCTGCTGCTTAATGAGGCTCACCTTTGAGCTCGGTGAGGAAGCATCCAGGAATGCAAGCTATTCAAAACAGCCATGTCACTGTTTATGACTCTGAGAGTTATCCATTTATGCAGTGAAACTCTCCCTCTGTCCCTGAGCGCGCCGGCTTCCTTCCTGCCGGTCCCGGCTGTTTGGTCATGACTAGACTTGATGTTTTGGTATCAGCGGGGCATGTTCGGACCGGCCGGTGCTGATAGGCCAGTCTGTCCCCAGTCTGTCCCCGAGCCGCTCTGGTCCCTGCAAACAAAACCAGGAAGAGAAGGAATGTACCAACGCCAGCTTTTACTGTAATCAGTTGCCAGTTTGGACTGGAACTGTACAACAGCAAGAGAAAACACAAAAACAGTTGATGTGACAGCAAAGTTTTTATAGTGTACAGATGACAGAACACATACCTGAATATATATATATATATATATATTTTAAGTCACTTCTCAAAACACATTTTTACAGACTTGCATTGATGTGTCCTTGAAACTTGTGTGGTATGTGTGTGTATATATACATGTTTGTGTATGTGTGCATGAGTGTGTGTGTGTGTGTGTGTGTGTGTACATATAGGTTTTATATATATATATATATGTATGTATATTTGTGTATGTATATATGTGTGTGTGTGTGTGTTTGTGTGTATGTTTATGTTCATGTATATATGTGCATATGTATGCATGTGCATTTTTTACTTTTTTTATTGCTTCTTCATTATTGTTTTTTTGCAGGAGTTTTCTCCAGTCAAAGTACTTTGTGAATACTGCTTTTAAAGGTGCTATATAAATAAAGGTATTTAGTTATTATTATATTTTCTGGTATTTCAATAGAGCAAGATGGAACACTTTATCTGAGTGAAGATGCCAGTGAGGGCAGAGAAAACCTTTTTCTTATGATTCAACACAAAAAAATAAGAATGCAGCATTCCCCTGCAGAAAAGCCGTCCATTCATTATCCTTAACCGCTTATCTGAAATCGGATCGCAGGGGACTGGAGCTGATCCAAGCTGAGATTGGACAGGTCTGCAGACTATCACAGTCTGACACACAGACAACCATTCATGCTCTCATTCACTCCTACGGGCATTTAGAGTCACCAATTAAACCTAAGCTGCATGTTTTTGGACTGACACAGAAAACCCACACTGACACAGGGACAACATTCAAACTCACCCTTGCAGGATTTTTAAAAATTAGACATATAATAGCAAATGGTTCTAGTGTGCACAGTTTCAGGGATTTTTTTAAATAAAAAATCAAATAGAAAATAATAATAATAAGAATGAATTTGAATAAAATAATTAAAATGATTCAAAGAAAATCTCCTCATACAAGAGATATAGTAAAAAAAAAAAACAACCACTAAATCTGAGGGAAGTTATCTTGCTGCACTGCACTTGACAAGATTTCTTAAATTAAGATGATCAAATCTAGAAATAAGCATGTTGTACGCTTAAAATAAGAAATTAACTCTTCAAACAAGATAAATTAAAGCTGCAAGCAGCGATGAACTGGCCCGAGCAGAGTGCACTGAAAATTATTTGTTTCTTACCAAGATAAAAAAAAACTTTAGATTTGGAAGTGTTACATAATTTATCTTGTTTTGTCCATGCAGCAAGATAATTTCCCTCAGATGTAGTGTTTTTATCTTGTTTTTGAAGTGTACATTTAATTTTAAAGCAAAGAAAAACTTTGTTTTACAATTTTTCTGTTGGTTGTCCGGTTGTCTAATATAAATGTAAAAAAGGCAATCTTAATGACAACAAGACTACCTGACTAAATAGAGATAATAAAATACAGTATTAAGCCCTCTCCACACCTTTATTATTTTCATACAGTCCCAAAACCAATGTATTTTATTGCTAAATACCCTCAGCCTTAATCTTCTGGAGTCCATCTATTTGTTGAAAATACACTGAGCATGTTTTATTTACAGTAATAACTTTATTTATATATGATATGTAGACAAGCTGAGAAAGCCAGGTGAAAGTTCAATCATATGAGCTCTCACAGTGTGCCATTTATGTTTCTAGACCATTTTTAAAATGTGAATTTTCTTTCTACAATGAAAGCTATTACTACTTTTAATTTATATGCAAATAGACTTGTTTTATAGTTTTATTATATCTTGTTTTTCCTGCTGTTTTTGTGTGTATAAATAGTATAAAAAAGGTACATTTCCAAAGACACCTGTGTCTTTTGTTTGTTCTTTGGGTTCCTGGCAGTTTTATACTTTGTCAATTAAAATAAAATGAAAAATCTGACTGATAGCCAAGTTTGTTTGGAGAAAAAGGAGCCATGCATGTGATGTAAGGACAGACTGAAAGATGCTAAACAGAGACAGAAATGAATGCATAGGAAGATGACAAATTTGAACCAAAATCTCCTGGACTTCAGAGGTTTAATGTACATATTTAAAAACAGGCAGGAGCCCAGTGAGACTTACACAAACAATCATAATCACACAATCATGATTTACCATCAGCCAGCCCAAAAATGAGGACAACAGCATGGACTAAGGACTAAAACAAAGCATAACAATGCATCTAGTGTTATGACAACAGAGTGATTAAGCAATCTGGATCCCCATCCAGCCCGTATCAGTTCCCTGCGCAAACAGCAGACGTGCTCCTGTTTTTCCTTTGTTTCTTTTCCTCTCCCGATTCTCTCCTGTGCTCAAGGAATTCGGCAGGAATGCAGAAAAAGCATCCTGTTTTCATTCCGCTTTCTTAGTCAGCTATTCACAGTGTGTAGCAGGCTGGGGGATCTGAGAGTTCTCACTGACGTCAGGGTAAATAACTAGGATGTCCCTACATGGAGGAATGGAGACACAGGTGCACATTATCACTGCATCGCCTACTTTGTTTTTGCAAGCCTTAACACCTAAATTCCTCGTGTGACACAAACACAATTCCACTGCACGGGAAATGAAAGCAAAACCCATCATTGCAAAGGCCAACTGACAAAAAATAAGAAATAAATAACTAGAATTAAGCAAATACATGCTCAAAACAAATAAAATGATCAGCCAGTGCAGGAAGTACATTTTTCTTTGTGAGAATGATTTTAACCCCCTCGAGTCCATCTATTTATTGAAAATACACATGTTTTATTTACAGTAATAACTTTATTTATATATGATATGTACACAAGCTGAGAAAGCCAGTTAAAGTTCAATCATAGGGGCTTTCATAGTGTGCCATTTATGTTTCTAGACCATTTTTAAAATGTGGATTTTCTTCCTACAATGAAAAGTATTACTATTTTTAATTTACATGCAAATAGACTGATTTATAGTTTTCTTATTTATTAATTTTCTGCTGTTTTTGTGTGTATAAATGGTAAAAAAAAATATTTTTTAAGTAAATTTCCATAGAAACCTGTGTCTTTTGTTTGTATTTTGGGTTCCTGGCAGCTTTATACTTTGTTAATTAAAATACAATGAAAAATCTGATGTGATGTAAGGACAGACTGAAAGATGCTAAACAGAGACAGAAATGAATGCATAGGAAGTTGACAAATTTGAACCAAAATCTCCTGGACTTCAGAGGTTTAATAAGTAAAAAATATCTAGGCCATGGAAAAACTTGTGATAGCTTAAAATAAATCCAAATATACTTATTTTGAGCAACTGTAACATTAGAATAAGCCAGCAATACTTGAAACTAGCACGTTTTGATGGTAAAAAAAAATGCTTTTAAAATAGCATTCAAGATACATGCAACTAAAACTCAATTGGAACCAATAATTTAGGTAAAAACTCACTTGAATAGCTTGAAAAGCATGAAAAAGCTCACAATGTCAATAATAATTAAGATACTATTGCTAGATATAAGAAGGAAATACTTGTTAACCCTCTGTCCAAGAAATCGCCGTGACACGACTTCTTCATGACGTCATGATGTGTCAACCCTTTTTCAGCAAAGGTAAAAATCACCACGACCAAGTGTAGTAATATGATTTTATTTTTTTTGCAGAGATTTTGAAAATTTTGCAGTTTTTATCTGTGTTTCTTTGTAATTTTTTCATTATTTTTTTTTTTGTGTGTGTTTTTTGTGGATTTTATGTTTTTTTGTATTTTTTTGTGTGTGTTTTAGTGTGTTCCTTGTGTGTTTTGATGTATGTTTTTTGTATCTTTTTTATTTGTGTTTTTTGTAATTTTACGTGTGTTTTTCTCTGTTTCAAAATGTTGATCCAGTAAGTCAAAATGAGTTGAGGTTGAGTTGAAAAAGATGATACCAGCATGGCATGGTGATCATTATATAAGTTGCATATACAGGCAGAATAAAAAAAGAGTCAAAAACGAACAAAATAGCCCCAAACTCCAGAGGGTTAAGCTTCATGTTTTTTGCAGTGCATATTAAGCTTTGATTGACTTTGATGACGCTAGTGCCTCACTTAATGTCGCCTGTCATTCCTTAAACACTCGACCTGTGGCCTGGGATGTCCTGTAGATAATCGGAAGTCTCCAACATCCTCTATAGTAAACAGTCTGCGCTCACGTCCCTCCTGCAGCACAGCATATCTAAAGTAAACATCAGTGTATGTGTGACAAGGGGACAGACTCAACACCATGAAGAGATAACCACTGCAGGTTACATTATGGACAAAGGAATACTATGTGTAGTAACCACATGCTTCAGCAGGCTACTGTGTGCCTGTTCTATAGTGTAATGTTCAACATGACTTTATGTAGAGTAGACACACCTTTGTTTCCTGCTGAGTAAGGCTTGGTAAAAGCTGGAAAGGGGTCAAGTGTTCATTACCAGCAGCAACATGGAGGTTGCAGTGGCTGTTTAATCTCTAATCTTAATTGATTTGTATATTGAGTCAGTCATAAAAAGGGCACCAGCCTGCAGAAATGTTCTAGTATGTAAGCCAGCATGCATGTTGTTATGTCAATTTGGTTTTGTGGAGGACCAGATCTCCAGTAGTGGAATGTAATTTAGTAAATTTACTTAAGTACTGTCAGGCCGGGCTCAAATCAGGACTCAGATGCAGTGCAGGTGAACTTAAAAATCTCTTTATTCAAAAAAGCAGCAAGGAAAACCACACAGGGTGAAAGAAAAGGGCTATGAAACTCCTGACTCTGAGTAGAAATCTAACAAAGAAAAGTCGCTCGAAAGGAGGACAAACACACTAATAAACTACATAAATAATCCTAATCTAAGATAAGAGGAAAACTCTCGAGGGGAAAAAATAAAATAAAAACTCCTACAAACAAAAAGCGCTCCAAAAGGGAGGTACAAAACCTGATAGGAAAAATAAAATATTCTACAAGAACACTATGAAGAACTGGGTCTGGACTAAAGGGGGAAAAATAATAAAGAACCCAAAATCAGTCCAAAAGGAGGAAAAACAAAACGGCTGACTCAAAAAACTATGAAACTAAGAACTGTGCTTAACTAATAAATTACAAAGAAAAAAGGGCGAAAAATAAGACAAGCTGTGGCAAGAAGGAGATAAGTGGCTGGTATGGTGACGGGGTCAAACACACTGGACCAAGACAAGGGAAAACACAGACTATTGGAACACATGGAGGGAAGGGAGCACCAGGTGAACACAATCGGTGATTGGGGGAGACAATCAGACAGATGACATATGGGGCAAGTGACCTGAAACGAGGAGAGTTACTATTTCAATGGTATAGTTTCCTCATTTTCCTCATGATCAATTAAAAATTATTGTGCTTTTAAAAAAATATAAATTAAAGCACATGAAAGTATATTAAGTAGTTCAAATTGGCCCTACCTTGACAGCATTACAATGCTGCTTACATAAATGCACCAATAATAATCATCCAATATTATTTCAAATATATAAAACAATATGAGCGTGAGCATTCTGGATAACGAGGACTTTACTTAAATTACACTTTGATGCTGATACTTTTGTACTATAACTTCAGTAAGTTTTGAATGCAGGACTTTTACTTGTAGTAAAGTAATTTCACAGTGTGGTATTAGTACTTTTACTTAAGTCAGGGATCTGAATATTTTTCCCACCACTGCAAATAACCACTTGTTACAACCAAGGTATGTAGAAGACCATCTCTGAATGCAAAACTCGAAGACCACACCACCACTTTATTAGGTACGGGCTCAGAATACTTTTTACTGCCCATTTCATACTGAAGTTATACTTTAATTGAACAAGATGCTTTTTATTTTCTCATGTTCAACTACTCCGAAATCCATCAATCCTTCACAGGTTGTTCTTTTAACCCAGTTTTGATGTTTCGTGTTGTTCTCTTTTAGACTTTATATAGTTCCTTGGAAACCAAGGACGATAAGAAAAGCATGGCTGCACCTTTCTATCTTGTTGACACACCACATTAATAGCCTATGGGTGCTTTCCCACCCATAGGCTGGTCCACTTCCTACTGTAGGTAATGCTGAAAATAGCTGAAAGGTATCTTGCTGATGGGACAGTTTTGTGATCCCAACAAGACTTCTAACCTAAACGACAGAATAGACCGTTTGTCAACACCACCCATAACGACACATATGAGCGTTTGTCAAGGTACAGCGGAGCATTCTAAAAATAGCACATACGTCATTATACACACATGAACGGTTCGCAGTTTCTACGAATTTAGGCTATAAAACCACTGACCTAGGTTAAGAGCAAAAATCTTTCTGGCAAGTCGTTATAAAAGACAGTTTAAGTTAAGAGGGTGACGTGAGCCACAAAGTCTTGCGTTAACCCTTAATAGGACACTCATTTAAATACTTGCAAATTCCAAATTTCAACCCTAGAGAATATTGGAGGATATTACATACTGCCAGAATGTGTAAAGAAACATATGGACCCGGGGGAGGGGGGTAATATTTTGAGAGAAAAGTTTACGAGATAAAGTGGCAAATCTACAAGAAAAAATTTCACAGATTTATGAGATTTAAAGTGGTGAATCTACAAGAAAAAATATGCTTTTCCCCCCACTTTTTTCTCGTAAAGCTGCAACTTTTTTCGCGCAGATTTGTCACTTTAAATAAGTAAATAGTAAATGGGGGGGGGTTGTTAATAATTTTTTTCTACATGTCCTAAAACCAGTCTAATGTCATGGGGTCCTTTTTCAACACGGGTGTGATTTTTTAAAACTTTTTTTGCTGTCATCTAAAAATGAACAATGCTTTCAAAACATAAGTTTCACTTAAAGTTGACATAACCTACTCTGTACATTCTCATCAAGAAATTATTATTTCACTCTAACTATTGAAAAAAATATTCAGGTTGTATTACTTTTTTTCTCCTGAAATGAGTCCCTAATTTTGTATATTTGACTAAAATTGACCAATAATAATGAAAAAATTATGAAAATTAAATATCAATTTGTTGGTCATGAGTTGCCGTAAAAGGTGAAAAAAAAAGTTGGTAATAATATTTTTCTAAATGTCCTAAAACAGTCTAATGTCATGGGGTCCTTTTTGACCCCTGAGGACCATGGGTGCTATAAAAATATATAAAACACGTTAAAAAAAAAATGTATGAAGAAAGTTGAAATGTATATTATCTATAAAGGATGCAGAGGGGCACATATGCTGAAAGTTTCAAGCAATTCTATGAAAGTTAACCTATATTAATCATATGTTGAAAATGATTTGGGGTCGAAAAGGACCCCAGGAGAGTACAGGAGGGTTAAACAGTCTAAACCAAAAATGTGACTTGTATTTTTCTGCATACACAAATGCGCTATATTAACGTTTTTGAGGGGAGACCAGTCCCATCACACCCAAAGACTTAAGAGGAATTCCATGTTTTTCCTTTGCATGAGTTCGGCAAGCTTTGGGCTATTAACAATTAAGGGTATGTTCATCAAACAAATGTGAATAAATTGCTATAGTGTGTTGTGTTCAGTGTCACTATTTATGTCCCAAGAATAACTTCAGTATGTCCTGCAAAAAAGAGAAGTCAACATGGATCAGTGGTGAGATCTCTAACAATGTTGTCACCATGTTAGTGCAAACTGTCAGTGAACGAGTTCAAACAGTCATTGAAATAATTCACTGTGTGTTTTGTGCTGAAGATCCAGGAAATTATAGATATCACATGTCTAATAATGAAATCACCATTCTGCTACAGAATATTTTCTTGCATTTTTATTTCCTCATTCACAAACCAGCACATCATTCATACAATATAAATACATCTCTGAATAAGTTAGAGAATAAATAAATTGTTCTATATACAATTCAGCATTTAACAGTAAACTTCTAACTTCTGCTGGTACACTATCCATTGCATACAGCGTTGGAGTATTGTTGATGAATATTTTCTGAGTGAGGTTTATATTTCCATGTGAGTTGGCTACAATCAAACAGTGCAGATAGACTGAATGGAATAGTGGCACAGAAAAAGTGCAGGCCACAGATAAATAGCTTTTGAAGTGCATAACACAAGTGGAGAGTCACCATTTCCCTGTGGCTAATTGCAGAGGAATTAGGTGAACATTTGTCAGGGGAGAAAATCAATTGTTTCATTTTTTGGCAAGCTGCAGGTCATTGAACCTCTCTGGCTTATCTTCAATCAAAACAGGAGCAAAGCAATAAACACTTGAGCCAACACAATAGACCTACTGTTGTTGTTATGCTAGCAGAAAGTTGACTGTATATGTATGTGTAGAGGAGCTGACAATGGAGCTAGCTAATTGTTTGTGAGATAAATCCTAAAGAGATGTCCTTCACTTCACTGAGTCCAAGAGTGAACAAGCTGCCATTTTCAAGTAGTGCCTGATCATTAAAAACCTCTTTGCCCTAAACATTAAGCAGATTCCAGCTCTGATACAGAGGAATATTAAACTGAACCAAGGTCAGCAACAACATGGTAGGTTCAAGGACTTTTGAGTAAACATTGACATAATTCCCAACTAAATACAGAGTGGATATGACTCTTGAATATGCAATGATCCTCTTATAATCTTCAGTGTAGGTGAGTTGTAGGTTTAACTCTATGGAGTCTTGGACTATTTGCCGCCATTTTAAAATCCTTTTCATGTCTTTTTGTGTCTTTTTTGTGTGTCCTTTTTGGTCATTTTGTGTCTGTTGTTGTGTCTGTTTTTTTGACATCATGAAGAAGTCGTGCTCCGGCGCTTTTGTGGACACCAGAGGGTTAAAACTGTCCAATAGACAAGTCACAAGAGTTCTTTGTCCATATAAACAAGAAGATCAGGGACTCATTCGTCACAGAAAATGTTCTTGATGTTGGATACCAGTTTCCATGTCCTTTTATGGGTTATTCCATTAAGTTCAAAGTTCAAAAGGAGTTCAAGACATAGATCTTGATCTCTCCACCCAGCATTGTTCCTGCCGTAGGGCTTCTGTCTTGGTGAGCTGCCAGTCCTCCGAAGCTCTGTTTTGTTGATCAAATGCTTGATCCACTTGCCTTCTGCCTCCAAATCCCAAGAGTTGGTGAGACTCTTGATTGCATTGAAGGCCCCTGGAGGAGTCTCCGGCCCATGGAAGTTGATTCCATTGGAGGTTGAACCATTTCTGGTATTCCGTTTCGTACTCTACTTCCTGGTTCTGCTCCTCAGCCTTTTCACTCCAGCTGGGTTCTCTCTCGATGACGAATTCTTCTTCTTTGCAATGTTGGACTTGATCACAGATCTGCAGGAAGACAAAAAGACATCAGGTAAGCTTCACATTTTGTATCTTTGTAAGTCATTTTATGTCTTTTTTAGGTCATCTTGTGTCTTTTTTAGTCCTTTAATCCAACATAAAATGTGATTTTGAATCTTTTTTTTACTTTCAAAACACTATAATGCTCAATAAAGAATTTAAAATTTTGAAAATGTGAACAAATGTTGCAAATATAACATATAAAAGGGTTACATCCAGTTCTATCATTTTATACTAAATATATTTGAGCTTGTCTCCAGTTTTACTTGGTATATCATCATCAAACTGAAACTGGCCTCATGGAGTTTACAGCCAGAACTTTAGAGGTAAATTTGCAGTAGGGCGGAAGGAAGAAGTCATGATTTGGAGCTTTTAGAGACTCCAGAGGGTTAAAGCTTGATCTTTGAATTCTTCATGTACCTGATAGATGCCAGCAGCTTGTTGCGGTTTGTGCTTGGAGAGTCTACCAATGGACGCACACCATCAGTCTTTGGGTTCTCAGAGCTGTGGACAGATACAGAAACAAGAACATTAAAACAAGGCCATGACCCTTCCCACTCCTTGTATAATTAAACCAACTGAGGATTTGTTTACTGGGGCAAAAGTAGTTCAGGGCCAACTAAGTAATTTCCTTAGCAACTAATGTATCTTTAGATAACTTATGGGCAGGAATGCAGGGTGTGCCTTTGAAAACAACACCTAGGATAACATCTAGAGACGTGACTAATCCGCACTGGTGGTTTCATGACCGCAATGCCTCAAAGACGCAACGATCAAAATCTAAACTCTCCAAAAATAGCAGCAGTGCTAATAAACATATGATTTCTTTAAAAGCCTTCAAGTAAATGCGGGTCATTCTCTGTTTAAAGACACTACCCCTATAATGTAGCAACATTATCAAAGACTTAATCATTTTGGTCACTCTGACAACATCAACATACTTCAGGCTCGTCACACATGGCTGACAGAGAAGCGCCTTTGATACTATCTGGCATTCAAAGAAGGGTACGTGATGGGACAGTCCTGCTTCGCTGTAGGTCTAGGTAGATGTAGAAGGAATGGAAGGGCGGTTACCTTTTATAGCAGAATCCAGAGCAGGTTTTATCGGCTGGGTTCAGGCATGTGCAACGTTCGGTTGAACGGCGGCGGCGGCGGGATGGGGGACTTCCAAGGCCATAAGGAAGGAGTTTACTGTGAAGAGAAACGAAACTCATAAGAACAGTGTTTTTTCAGGGGTTTTACCCATTTTTGTGGTCACCAAGGTTATTATAGTTAACGAAAAGTAACGAAATAACGAAAACTTAAACAAGAGCTTTTTTAAACATCGATAACTAACTGAAACTGTATTTTGTGGTTACAAAACGAACTAAAACTAACTAAAATTATAGTGAAAATGTCCTTAGTGTTCGTCTTTGTCAGCTTTTTTCATACGTAAACCTTTTTGGTTGATATGAAATCTATTTCATCAATCTGGTTTTATGACTTAATAACCTTATTGGGGCTGAGATGGATAAGACAAAGGAAATAAAGGCAACATTTATTGTGACTTTTTTGAATCTTGCACCCAACAAATACCCATTACAAAAAAACTAAAACTAATAAAAAATAAACTAAAACTAAGCATTTTTCCAAAAATAAAACTAATTAAAACTAGCAAACTCATTCTAAAACTAATTAAAACTAGCTGAATTAGAAAACAAAAAATTACAGCGAAATTAAAACCCTAACCCTAACCCTAAAACTAATGAAAAATCCGAAACTCTTATAACCTTGGTGGTCACCATTCTGAGTCTTTGTCTTAAGTGTTCTTCAGCCTCACCTTGGCGTATTGATCCAGATGATATCCAGGTGGCAGAAGTAGATGCATTCTTTATCATCCCAGCTGTTACAGGAGCAGCGTTTGGTCCTGACGCGGTGTGGATGTGGATTCTGCAGCTCTGCCCCGTCTGATAAGGGAAGTCCACAACCTAGAAAAACACAAAGAATCCCAAGATTAAAAAAGTGCCAACTAATACCTAAGTATGACTGTGCAGGTTTTGACTATCACATGTAAACACAAAGAAATCCACTTGGCAGGTTAACACCCAATTGTGCGGTTAGACAAATGAGATTGTGATTAATGGAACATATTTATTAACTTGTGAATTAATCCAAGTCAAACAATCCTGCAAGAAGCGGTTGTATAAATATTCTGTGGTTTAGATGTGATTACTTTTCAATTCAATATAGGTTACTTATTGTCGGAAAAGATTCCCTGGAAAGGCTGAGCCCAGATTTTGTATTGTACTTTGTGTGGTGACTGGCAGAAAGTCAAAGGCTGCTGTTTATGTCAGAGCAGCATCAAGTTCCTTTTTGCAAATTATTTGTTTTTTGGTTGTTTTTTCCGGCTATTTTGGAACATTGCTGATTAGGGTAAACCTCAAAACCTCACCCTAAAATCTTAAACACACTGCAAATTTTTTTTTTTCACTAAGATAAAAAAACAACTTAGATTTAGAAGTGTTAGATAATTTTAAAAATCTTTGTTTTAAGAGTTCAAGTTCTTTTTCAAGTTTTTTTTCATGCTTATTTCTAGATTTAACAATTGCAATTCAAGAAATCTTGTCAAGTGAAATTATCTGTCCATGCAACAAGATCATTTCCTTCAGATTTTGTGATTTTATCTTGTTCTTAGCCATCTCTTTTTGCAGTGCAGACAAGGACAAACTATTAATTTATTGACAGAACAGCCACAAGGAATGTATTATAGAAAGAAAAAAATACCTGATTTTGCCAATAAAAGTCTACAAATGCATTAAAATAACAATAAAACAAAATTAAGATACTCACCCTCTTGCAGAGCGATGCAGATGATGAACAAAGTGATGGTCTTGCACATGAAGGAAGCCATCATCCTGGTGTCTGATGTTCTGATGTGTAAAAGCAGCAGCAGTGAGAGGACTCTGAGAGGTGAAGACAAGTCTTTACTCTAGTGTAGAGTCAGAGTGTTGAGGCTGGAGAGCAGCAACAGGTGCTTTGTGTTCACGCTGCTGTCAGGACATCTACTTATACCCCCTCCTGTGGATCGCATCATCACGGCCCCTCCCACCTCTGTGTACTCGTCACAACACTATTGTTACTCAACACACACTTACTCCACCTGCCTCCTCACATTCCACCAGTGGCCTTAACATACAGTACTGTCAGCGCCCCCAACAGGCCAAGGAGGGCAAGGTGAACATGTTATTCTGTCTTTTTACAGTCATGAAAGAGCCACAGTGCAAAAAAAAGTGTGTTTGAATTTCAAAATATATCAAGAAAAAAATCCTTCTTCCAAAAATCACGTCATTTGCAGTATTACAGCCAAAATGATTGCCAAAACAAAAGTGAAAAATGACTGAAATGGCTGAAAATGTCCACAGTGGGCCCAGAGGGTTAAGATATTAACCCTTAATAGGGCACTCATTGAAATACTTGCAAATTCCAAATTTCAAATCCGTGGAATAGCCATGGAATCACTCAAATTTCCGTGAAACTGACACGGATTTCGCTACAATGCAAGTTAATGACAGTCATATCCCGTGGCTGTTCCAACATACAAAGTGATTATGTACATTCACTGAGTGAATATTTAGAAAATGAAACATATATTTCTCACTAGAAATGTGATCAAAATCCATTTTTATGCAGAAACTAAGTCAAAATATTGATTTTTTCACTAAAAATGAGAGAACTGTCTGCCATGTTTTTTGTTCTGACTGCCGGTACCTTAAAAGTTACGTGACTTGGAACAAACCAATAGGAAAAAATACTAACTTGCATTGTAGCGAAATCCGTGTCAGTTTCACGGAAATTTGAGTGATTCCGTGGCTATTCCACAGATTTTGAGTTAAGCGAATACGTGGCTATTTCACGGATTCCTGTGAGACCATGTTCCCAAATATAGTTCTTTGCCCAATTAAGGGTTAAGCCATTGAAGTTTTCTTAAGAAACTGAGAATAAAATCATTGATCATTAATGTTGATTGATAAAATCTGTTAAAACAGTCCTGCAGAATAACATGAAGACTTTAGTGAAGCTGTCAGATGAGAGTGGCAGCAGGGGATGATGGTGACAGAGGGCGGAGGTTAACGAGGCCGTGAGGTGTCTTGTGTTTGTTTCCAGAGGCGTTGGGCATGCAGGACGAGGCTGGAGGCGGCACAGGAAAAGATGAGCAGCGGCAGCAGAAACACACATGTGTGCCACACAGCTGATAGCAGGATGATGAAGTCAAGCCGAGCTGTCAGCACCCCCCGCAGGAAAGTGAGGTCATGGCACCGTCGCCAAACACACCCCTATACTGTCACACAGACACAATCTCAGCCTGTAACACCATCTGACCTTCATAAAGAGATACGCAGCCGCCTGCCACATCAGCTTTCTGTAACCCACAAACACTAACACGTAGTGCACTGACACACACACTCTGTCAGTTTACATTGCCTATGCTATCTCTACCAGTAACAAAAACAGACTTCATGAATTTGACCACAGTCTGGCAGCCCACACAGTCTAAACAGCTACAGTATGTCATGCAAACATTCTCAGGTATTCCCCGCTCTTATCGCTTGTAGAATGGGTTATATAAGTTAAATCCACATGTATGTAGAGCCCTAGGAATAACAGCATACCACAGAGAAGAATGGATGGATTAGAGTCATGTTAGAATGAAACTGACGATATGTTCTATGCAAAGAACAAAACACAAATGCATTGCTTTCTTGAATTTCATTGAATGGACCTTTTCTCAATAAATATTTTAAACAAAGAGTAAGAAGGATGCCCTAATATATCAGCCTAACATCAACACGTCTTTTTTAAAATAACAACCAAATCAGAATAATCAACATCGGTATCTGTATTTTAAATATTGGTATTGGTATTATACTTACATTAAGTGTTGTAACCTTTGTGTTAGAAATAGAATTAAAACATAACTCTTACATTGAATTGTATTTATTAATGTAAGCACTGCCAGGCTCTAAATCATGGGTCTCAAACTCACGGCCCCTGGGCCAATTGCGGCCCTCGTGGCGATATTTTGTGACCCTCACCTTAATTTTGTGTCTTTTTTTGCTAATTTTGTGTCTTTTTTGTGTCATTTTGTGTCATTTTTAAAGTAATTTTGTGTATTTTTTGGGTCATTTTGTGTCTTTTTTTGGTCATTTTGTGTCTTTTTTAAACTAATTTTGTGTTTTTTCAGTCATTTTGTGTATTTTTTTGTTGTAATTATGTTTTTTTTTTCAGTCATTTTGTGTATTTTGTTGGTCATTTTGATACTGCCTCCAGCGGCCCCCAGGTAATTTGAGTTTGAGACCCCTGATCTAAATCTTTTGAAATTGATGTTAAATGTGAAAATAACACATTATATTTTTTAGAAAAAAATTATTGGTTTTCCTATAAACAAACTGAAGAAAAAGAGCAATGTGCAGGAAAAGTCAGTATATAATTATATATCTCATCTGGAAGTCCAGTAGTTTTTGTGAATTTTCCATGAATCAATGTTCATTTATATAAATAATTAAATAGATCCACACACTCTTCACCATAAATGGTTTTAAGTCCAAGAAACCAGACCAAAAACAGACATTGAGAAAGAGAAGGGGAGAACAATTATTTAGGCCATGCAACTACAGATGGAAAATCCTGCAAATATTTAGGAAATGTACAGCAGGAATGCAGCAGATAGAAAGAGACACCTACACAGACAGGAAAAAACACTGTGGTGTGGTCATAGTTTATACGGGTTAAGTGGTGGGGGAAATACCAAACGATGTCACAATGCAGAAAGACTATTTGTAAGAGTGAAAAAAACCTCATCTAGAGCAAATATTTGTCTAGCGGTGCAGACTGGAGGAATGGGCTCAATCTAAAGGGACCCCTCGTCCTCTTCCTCTGCTGCTGCTCCTGACAAGGCAGCAGAGGAACACGGTGACTGCAGTCACAGTGAAGAAAATATGCCCTTATCTATTTCCCACTTCCGGCTGGTGCGGAGGGCGACTGAGGAATGTGAGGCAGCGATGACAAACAAATAGCGGAACCGTGATTGTAGAATCCTTTGAAATTCCTCGAGGATGAGATTCAACATATGGGCTGTGACACAATAACACACAAACAAGTCCACAGACTCAGGGCACAGAGAAAAAGTTACAAATGTGTGTTCTAAGGCCACTGTGAAGTTATAAAACCAACAGCAGAATAAAAGCTCATCAAACAGACACTGGGGAGTATGAGCAATATAGATTCACAGCAATTATAGCCCATAAAGTATTAAAAAAGCAAAGGAGAGTTTTTAGACACTTAATAGCGTGCTGCTCTCAGTGCTACGCTGCTAGGCAACGCTGATGTTCTCTTCTGGAGAATGAGGTCAGTGAGTTTGTAGTTGTTCTAACCTGTCTGGGCATCATTCTGTAGAGTGGTGTACTTAGAGTAAAACAGATGATAAACCAAGGTACTCCTTATGGCATGGCTACCAAGCGTTGACCCTTTCACAGTGTGATCTCACCTTATGAACATTAATTGTAATATTTTATCGCCTGAATAAGTTTTGTTCAAGTCAAATCAAAATGACTTTATTCATCCCTGAGGGTAAATTCATTTAGTCTGGTAGAATCTCTGTTAGAATGAGACAGCCTGATGGCTGTAGAAGAGAAGGATCTTTTCTATCTCTCCGTCCTGCAACAGAGAGAGAGGAGCCGTCCACTGCTGTTTTTTTGGTCCATAAAGGTTTTGTGTAGCGGATGATCTGGGTATTTCAGGATGGACTCTAACATCTTGACAGTGCATCTCTCCACCACCTCCTCCAGTGTGTCCAACCTGGCTCCAACCACAGAACCAGCTCTGTAGACCAGTCTGTCCAACCACCTTCATCTCTGTGTGTGATGCTGCCTCCCCAGCAGACTGCAGCATAAAACAACATGCTACCACCACAGACTGATAAAACATCTGCAGCATCTAACTACAGATGTCCAGAGATCTGAGCTTCAAGAAGAAAAAGAGGGGGCTCTGCCCCTTTTTGCAGAGAGCGTCAGTGTTTAGGGACCAGTCCAACTTATTATCCAGGTATAATAGGAGTCAGAGTTGTATTTGAAGTCCGCTGTGTACAGTGTGAACAGGAATGGAGCCAGAACAGTGCCTTGTGGAGCCCCTGTGCTGCTCATAAATGTCCCAGAAACACAGTTCCCCAACCTGACATACTGTGGTCTTCCTAATATTATTGATAGTACAGTTCTTCTAGGCTTACCAAATGTTATTGGACCAAATGCATCAAATTCTGCAAGGTAGCCTATCTGTTGATTTACAGACATCTCTTTTTCCAATGTAGGTCTACAGAAAAAAAACTTTTTGGACACCATTTGGCCTCCACGTCAACTTGGCTTCAAAAAATATAGTCAATTCTAGCTCATGTAATGATGTAATGGTGGTTACATCTACTTTTTTAACAATCTGTGCCCTGAAAATACAAAAGGCTTAAATTCGAACTATTTGAACCTTATACAGTCATAGTGAAGACAAGAAAAGAATGAATGATTCACCTGCATGCATAATTCAATTACACAATCTTGGGGAGTGGTAGCCAATTAGACACTGTCAAAAAGTAAACAAAAAACAACTTTATTACAGTAACAATTAAATATTGAACTGTGTTTAAGGTTGCCCCCTTAGCCTGCTTTTTCCTCCTTTTTCCTTTCCTGTTGTTTCCATTCAGCTGATATCGTATGAATGCAGAATGAATTGGATGTCGACACACTTCCTATGTGAGATCAGCAGGACTCAGTCAGCTTGGCTTTCATGTAAATCATTTAAATAAATCATTACCATCATCAGGAATGTGACACCATGAGTGAAAAATGCAGAAGTATCATCCTTCATACTAATGGGACGGGAAACAAACCGTTGAGTCTGAGGTAAAAGAGGAGCATGGAGCAGTGACTCAGACACACACACACACACACACACACACACACACACACACACACACACAGAACACCCTCATATGAGTGAGGTGGAGAATATGTAGACAGCCCTGATGGAGACTTTGATAGCATCAGTTACACAAGCCAAAACTACTAAAGAGAACACACTGAGACAGTTTCAGTGTTACACATGAGACATGAGGTTGTCTGCATTAATCACTCATCTGTAGCCAGAAAATAAATTACATGATGTCATGTCCCATATTAAAGACAACTATCACTAACATCTACAGATGAAATAATGATGTAAATAAAATTACGTAGTATGGAGGTAGTGTCTTCCCAGAATCCAACGGTGGAAGGTGAGGTGACTAGTGCTCAGGAACAGGGAACATATAACATATGGGTCTTGTACACTGCAAAAAAGGTGTGTCTAAAAACAAAATAATAATAATAATAATAATAATAATAATAATAATTAGACTTTCAATGTTTCATCAGCAGGACAAGTTGAGTCCTCAGCTCTGTACTTTCACAGTTTTACAAGGTGCAACTTTAGAGGCCTTAAAATCTTTTTATTTGTTATGTTTCCATATATTTTCAAAATTGCAGACCCCAATGTTTTATTTGTTTTGGAAATGCCAAAGAAGCAGACATCTATGAGCCTTGATCATAAAAGAGGATTCATGCGTGACCCGAGGCAACTGTGTATCAAAAAGAAGACATAATAGAGAAACAAAACATTGGGGAAAAATTTGATGACAGACAATTTGTTTTGATAATAAAAATAATAATAAAAAAGCAGAACCTCATGCATAAATAAAGGAAATCCATCTGCATGTACCCACACTGTTAAGCTTTCATATTTCACTGAACTGCAGCTGGCTCACAGAATGTTTCAGTCGGGGTCGGTATCTGATGAGCTGGGAGTGAGACCAGGTAGTGGTGGAAAAAGTATTCAGATCTTTTACTTCAGTAAAAGTACTCATACCACACTGTGAAATGACTCCACTACAAGTAAAAGTCCTGCATTCAAAACTTATTGAAATAAAAGTACAAAGGGATCAGCATCAAAATGTCCTTAACCCTTTGATGCACAACATATTGACCCCCCTTCTAATGCACAACATGAGTGTGCTCTATCTTTTGATCTCAACTTAATTTATAATTGAATATTCCAAGTATTCTTTACATATATTGTTTTTGATAACAACAGATCATCATTTCCATTTTGCCTCTCATACTTTATGAAAAAAAAAACGTTTTTGTGTTATTACATTGCTAACTACTTGGCTAAGTAGCTTGCTAAGCTAACTACTTAGCCAAGAAGTTAGCTAAGTAGTTAGCTTAGCAAGCTACTTAGCCAAGAAGTTAGCTAAGTAGTTCCTGAATACTGAATAATTAAAATAGTTTATTGCAAAGATATAGAACATAAAAACTCTGTCGGGTCACTTTAGACCCATGTTGTGCATCAACAACCTATAGTGTTGTACTGCCAGCGCCTAAGACGCTGCGCTCTTTGAAGCGCCACACCTTGAGGATTAATGTGATGATCTGTCATATTGTATCCTGCTGTAACACAAATTCCATTTGAACTGCCCATAGACGTAAAACCACCAGTGTTTCCTTATTGCTACTTGTTTCTCGTAGATTTGCCACTTTAAATCTCATAAAGCAGCTAGTTTTTTCCTCATAGATTTGCAACTTTAAATCTCATAAATCTGCAATTTTTTACTTGTAGATTTGCCACTTTTTTCCTCTATATTACCCCCCTCCCCTGGGTCCGCATTTTTTTTTTTGATACTTGGCCCTAATAGGCTCATATTTTTTTAAACTTTCAAAACACAATCATGATCAATGACGAACTTTAAATGTTGGTTACAAATATAACATGGGAATACAATCTAGTTCTATAGTTTTATACTAAATATATGTGACCTTATTGGCCTTATAAAAACTGGCCTCATGGAGTTTCCAGCCAGTACTTGGGAGTGAAGCTGACAGCAGGGCTAATACGTGACATCATGAAGAAGTCTGGCGACTCCAGAGGGTTACAGTCAAGGATATTTGTTTTTGTTAGTGACCTGTTTGTCTCGTTGCTATCCTGCTGATCCAAACCACTGATGTATGTTTCACTTTGCCCTCAGAGGAAGAAATCCCCTTGAAAAACTTCCCATTATTTTGTCCTGATCTGCTCTTCTAGTGAACCTTATCACAGTGCTGTTCCTCTGGAAATACGTCAAAGTATTCAATTAATAATTGGCTTTAGTCATATTATTGCTGCGTAAAGTTTATGGCTCTTGTTGTTGCTGTTGCTGTGGAGTACCTGGCATCCAGCAGGGACCGTTATTTGAAGAGTGCTGAAGAATTGAAGAACAATAAGTTGAATCATAAAATAATATAACTATAACTATGGAAATAAAACAGTGAAAGTTCCGTCTGTCTGATTTTTCCTGTGTGTTATCTCCCTGATGATTTATTACAGGGAGGGTTTTTACCTTCACAGTATGATGTCATCCCTTTCTGTTTGCAGGCAGCAGGAGCCAAGATGGACTTACAGTAGCTTTCTCCTGCCACCCAGTGGCCACATGTGACAGCTTCAGGTCTGGGAAACAAAGACCTGCTGCCTTTATGTCAGCACAGAGATGTCAAATACAACACAGCAAAATAAAAAGAAATGAATGAATCAAGGCTATATACAGATTTTGAGTAAAATGATTTGTTCACATTCAGAGAAGTGTAATTCTCACTGAGCCACAGGTTAGAGCTACATCCATCAGCACAGTTTCTGCAGAGTTCAGGAAAATAACATGAATGGATCATGTTGAACTACATGGATATGGAAGATTATTTTCTGTGTTTTTACTTATGAAATGCTTTTACTGCAGAATCACTAAATGAAGTAAAGTTTATTTACTATTCAAGCAAACACAGTATTTTATACATGAACACAGGGAACATACCAATAGTTTATTTATTACATCAGGGTTATTGAAACTTAGGGAATTAATAGAACTCCAGACACTGCTAATTATGTATAAAGCCAGAAACAGAGTTTTACCAGAAAACCTGCAAAAGCTGTTTGTGTTTACTTCAGAAGATGAAAATCATAGAAGAAGATTTGATTTTGAGCACCAAGTTGCTCGGACTACTTTGAAACAAATGAGTGTTTCGGTTGTCGGTGTAAAAATATGGAATTCCTAACTACAGGATTTAAAAGGTTGTACAGATATTAATAGATTTAAAAAAATGTACAAATGCAAAAAAAATTGTCAATATGTATTAGAAACTTAAACTGATTGTTTATGATCAGTTGTGTTTTGGTCTTTTGTTTTTGAGATGTAAACATGTACTTGTATGGGTTTTTTTTTTTTGTGTGTCTTGTTTGTTTGTTTTTGTTGTTTTAAGTGTTTTGTTATAATCAAAATTGTGTTGATGTAGGCTACTGAAAATCAATTGTATGTGATGTCAGACATCTTTTCATTTTTATTTTTATTGTTCGAGTAGGGGGCAGACAAATAAAAGAAATGTTTTCTTTCCAATCATGAAGGTGTAGAGTGTGTCTCTACACATTTTGTTGTCCACCTTCATGAAAGGAACAAAATAAATAAATATAAAATTATGTTCTGTTTAACTTTCTAACTCACCTATAAGAATGAATTATAACTACATGGTGGCCCATAAAGTTGGAATAATTTAGTTTTCAGACACAACCCTCTGTTAATTGTGGTTTCATTTTCATTATGATATGTTTGGAAGATATTGATTAATACATTTTTGAGAAGACATACACTTTATCAGTCAAGAATAAATCACATTGTCACAGTCATTTCATGGAAAAAGGTCAAAAATATTTTGAATGACACTATATGTCACCAGTGTAATCAGCCAAATAGGAATCAAAGCACGAGAGCATCCTAACTGATTTTATTTCTTGGGTTGACTGTAACTTTTTGGATTTAAATGTATCCAAAACCAAAGAATTGATTATTTATTTCAGACGTAAGAAGGGAATTCCTACTGAGTGCATCACACATAACAAAAAGTTGAAATTGTTTCATCATACAAGTACTTGGGGACTTTTTTTGACGACCATCTCAAATTTGATGTGAACACAGATTTTATAGTAAAGCGAGGACAACAGAGAATTCATCTTCTCAGGAAATTAAATTCTTTCTCTGTCAGGCCTGTTATTCTCCGTTTTTATCAAGCATTTATTGAGAGCCTTATGTGCTTTTCCTTCATCTGTTGGTTTCAATGTCTTTCAGTCAAAGACAGAAACAGCCTGACTAGTATTGTGAAGTCCTGTTCTAAGATTACCAGAGTAAAACTAAGAGACTTAAGTTCCTTTTGCAACCAGCAAATCCTCCGTAAAGCAGAGTGCATTTTAGCCTCCCCGAGCCATGCCCTGGTGGGTGAATTTTCTTTGTTACCTTCAGGGCACCACTGTAAAAATGTCCCGTTGTTTTTACAGAGAAAAACTGGCAGCTGTGGTTACCAGAATATTTCCGTAAAAAATACAGTACATGTTAACATCTTTACAGAACAACTTGTAAATTTTACATCCTAAAACTGTAGTAATTAAAAAAAAAATCATTATTATTTTTTTTGAGTTGAAGATCATACCGTCCTTTAATGCTAATTTAACAGGACGATGCTGCTTTTATACTTATTATTTATGCAAAATTTACATGCAGATTTTGCTTATTTTGCATCAAATGAATGAATGAAAGTTGTTCTTTAAAGTTGTTTACATTTGTATTGTATTTTTTGCAGAATTATTCTGGTAACCACAGCTGGCATTTTTTTTTCTGTAAAAGCAACAGAATTTTTTTTACAGGGTAGGTGTAAAACAAATCGCTTCTTCAAATCATTTGTCCCCCTTGCATTAAGACTTTTAAATTCTTCATAGGGTTTTTTATTTTTACTTATTTATTTTTTTCCTAATTTCTTAAAGCAATGTGGCTCATAAATAATCTCTATGCAGCAGGCTACCTTTTATAATGTAAAAAAAACAGATCTCTTCTCCAAATCATTCATCCCCCTTGCACTAAGACTTTTAAATTCTTCATAGGGCTTTTTATTTTATTTTACATTTTTTATTGAATTTAATTTTTTTTTTTCCCTTCTTATTTCTTAAAGCAATATCCATGTTAAGCTCCATGTTGTCTGATGTGTGTTGTGTCGACTATTTATGTACTGCCTATTTGTTGTGGGCTGTATGAACCACGACAACCTGCTGCTCAAAATGAATTGCCCCTTGTGGGATTAATAAAGTTGTTTGAATTGAATTGAACCTCTGTTTGCATCAAACTCAACTTGAATTATGTCTCATGTAGAAATATGCAGCACAGATAAAAGCTGTTTATCCATCAGTCAGTAGCTGTGTGTGTGTCGCTGTGGCAGGTTGACACATCCAGGGTTTATCAGTGTTACATTAGTTCTGTTACTAGTTTGTTTCTTTAAAGTGAGCAAGTCATTTTAAGGCCTTTAGTGCAATCAAATAATAGACAGCCTGTATGTTGGAATGGAGTCGATGAAAGCATCAGCACATTACTTCCTCATGACGTCAGCGTTGAGCCCTGCTGTCAGCTTCACTCTAAATACTGACTTGAAACCCCATGCCAGTTTATGTTTAATGGTGATAGGCCTGTGTTTGTATTTATAACGATTTCACGATTGTGAAAGTAAAAAACAAAACATCTTTTACCAAATTAGATTTTATGGGATTTTTGTGTCTTTTGGGGTGAAAATGTTGATCAATTTAGTCAAAATGAAAAAATAATTATCAGGTCATGCACTGTAAAGGATTTACTGTGATTTTTACTGTAACTTATTGGCAGCAATTACCAAGTAACTTACTGTAATTATTTACAGTAGAACTACTGTATTTTTATTTACAGTACTGTCTATACTGTAAAATAAAAAACAATCAAACATTGACTTTTTAGTTGTGTTTACAGTACTGATTTGTTTACTGTAAGAATAAAAAACAGTTAAACATTGTGATTTTAATGGTACTGTATATGACAATACAGCACAGTAAACAATGTTGTTAATTTGATAATACATTCATCATTACTTTGTATAGAAATTGCAAGTAATTACTCTATATACTAAAGAAAATAATATTAATATATTTACTGTTTTACAATTGATTTCCATCCTGTGTTTTGTATGAAAAACTTTAGGCTAATTATTTAAACAGCATTTGTATAGGACTGATTCTGATCAAAATTATGATAACAATAAACAGTAAAAACTTATTAAAACTTACTGAATTTAAAAAAAAAAAAATCACAACGAAATGAAAACTAAAACTAATAAAAAATCCAAAAATATTACAACCTTGGTTTAGCGTGCGGTAGTGGTGCTCTACAGCCTCTTGTGGCCAAAATGAGTATTACAACAATAAACTTTTATGAAAAATGATCCTAACTTACACAATTTTCACCTGATTTAACGTCATAAACACAGGAGAGAAAACAATTTAGATCAGACTTAGAAAAATTATCACCAAAAGTTGTTTTTTTCTCACTCTCATTCTTGCCTCCAAACATTCCCCTTCATTTCTACACATCAATTATCATTTGAACAACCTTATATTCCACTTGAAACAAGAGCAACAGCTAACTCAAAAACCACACGAGGAACACTTTTTTTAATATAAATCTGTAAAAATGAGAAGTTTAATGGTAAACATGAAAATGACAGAGTGATTGTATCATTTATAAAAGCAACAACACAAAAATACATGTATCTGTTTATGAAAAAAACTGTACCGTAGCTACCATGTACGTGAAACAGGTTTCCTCTGGATATCAAAGTATTTGTCAGTGCACTCCAAATGTCTTGATCTGAAACTTCTTTTCCTGAAGACATTAGAAAAGGAGGTGATCGTAAACCCTGCTTCTTGAAACACAAACAAAGACGACGACAACAACAACAACAACGAAAATAACCTGACAAATAATAAGAATCACAGCCTTTAAGAATGACAGTTCAAACCACAATCTTGACATAAAATTGCACTTCAAAATACTGGTCGGGTGAATAAATATTTGTAGTACCTTTCTATATCCATTTTGGTAATACAGTACATTAACACAGCAATCGTATATTAGAGCTGTCAAAGGGGTTAATAGGGAAACTGATTAAAACTTTGTCTATTTTCATTCCAGCTGCTTTTGCATATAGTACAGAATTTGCATAATAGCACATAAATAAATTAACACCGATGACATCGAACAAAAGGGTAAAAAAAGATTTACAAAACATACTGCATATCTAACATAGTGTCTATATATATTATTCATATAATTACATAATAGCGTCATTCAGAAGCGGTGCTGAAGTGCTCTTGCCTTTTCGTCTCCAAACCGGCCTGTGTTTTCACAACAGACCCTGGTTCAGTCTTTTGCACTGTCCCTTCAGACTCTCCCTCCTATCAGAGTTGTGTCTGGGAGGAAGGAGCCTTTTTTTGGCCTTGGGTGGTCTCGGGGTAAACACACCTCTCTGCAACGTGTGCGTCTGTGCCGATCTCAGGATGCTTCGCCTCTGTCCCGGGACTCGACCGTTGCCGGACGCTGAAGCATCCTCGAGTGTGTAATAAAGTGTCTGATCTGCCGCTCCCGGACCCAGACGTCCCCCCTGACGCCTCGGGGTCCTGGGGGCTGGCTCGGCTGCTGGGCGACGTCTCTTTGAGTGTGTCCTGGCGCTGCAGCAGAGGAAACCTGCCCTTCGGAGCGGCACTTCGTCTCCAGGATGTCCCCGCGGGGCTGGCTGTGGCTGCTATGGGGCTGCTCACCAGGCTGTACACGGGGAGGGTGGACCTGGGCTGAATCATGTGAATCCCCCCGATGGGAATCAGGAGGCTCGGAGACCTGCTGGGCTGCTGGGAGTGCAGAGGGAGGTGACTCAGGAGGTTGTGGGCTCCCCGAGGCCGTGTGGGATGTGGGGTGATGTGGGTCAGACCAACCTCGTCCACAGACTGCAACAGAACAAGATGAAGTGAATGGTTCTGCTGGAGGAACTAGGTCACTGTAGCAGCACAATGTGTAGGATACAGGAAGGAAAAACTCAATACCAATGAGGCAGATTTAACCCTTTGATGCACAACATATTGACATAAAAACTAAATTACTTAAAAAAGACACAAAATTATCAAAAAAAGACACAAAATGACAGAAAAAAACACCAAATTACCTAAAAAAAGACACAAAACCACCAAAAAAGACACAGAATTACCAAAAAAAGACAAAAATGCACAACAAAAAACAAAATGACAGGCATTCATTTCCCATGTTATTTAATGCTTGCTGTGTGTTTCTGTGCTCTATCTTTTGATATCAACTTATTTTAGGATTGAATATTCCAAGTATTCTTTAAATATCTTGTTTTTGATAACAACAGATCATTAGTTCCATTTTGCTTCTCATACTTTATGAAGAAAAAGTTTTTGTATTGTTACATAGCTCACTACTTGGCTAAGTATTTAGCTTAGCAAGCTACTTAGCTAAATACTTAGCCAAGAAGTTAACTAAGTATTTAGCTTAGCAAGCTACTTAGCTAAATACTTAGCCAAGAAGTTAACTAAGTAGCTTAGCAAGCTACTAAGCTAAATACTTAGCCAAGAAGTTAGCTAAGTAGTTAGCTTAGCAAGCTACTTAGCTAAATACTTAGCCAAGAAGTTAACTAAGTAGCTTAGCAAGCTACTTAGCTAAATACTTAGCCAAGAAGTTAACTAAGTAGCTTAGCAAGCTACTAAGCTAAATACTTAGCCAAGAAGTTAGCTAAGTAGTTAGCTTAGCAAGCTACTTAGCTAAATACTTAGCCAAGAAGTTAGCTAAGTAGTTAGCTTAGCAAGCTACTTAGCTAAAAAATGGATATGGGTCATTTTTGACCCATGTTGTGCATTAGAAGGATAGTGACACAAAAAGGGATTTTTATTAAAAATTGAATAAAGAAAAACATAAAATTAGGATGTATGATGATCAAAAACAAACTAATTGAGGAAAACCTGGAATACTGAATGATGAAAATAATTTATTGTAAAGATATAGAACGTAAAAACTCTATCGGGTCACTTTAGACCTATGTTGTGCATCAAAGGGTTATACTATCAGTTTTACTGTTCATGTTGCTGATTAATAGCAATGACTCAACCATTACTCGGCCTTGGTGCTGAGAAAACTGCTTTTAAAATCACAGTTCTGAGAGTAAGTGACCAGCAATGAAAGACATTTTATCAATTGTCTGCTGTGTTAATAAATATTGCATGCTTTTAGCAAGGTTCTTTTTTTAATACATTTTTTAAGTTTTCAGCTTATGAAGTCTAAAATAATATCCCAAATACAGACCCTTAAGGACAAAAGTATAACCCATTAATACCACAATTTTTGATCCCTCAGCTATTACATCATAAAATCCTGCATTCTATTATCGAGTTTAAATATTTTCCACCAGATTAAGCCATTTTCCCTAAGGAGCACACTGCAAAAAAGTTTGTCTAAAAAACAGATAAAAACACGAAATCTGATGGAAATGATCTTGCTGCATGGACAGATAATTTCACTTGACAAGATTTCTTAAATAAAGATTATTAAATCTAGAAATAAGCATGTTGTACGCTTAAAATAAGAAATTAACTCTTAAAACAAGATAAATTAAAGCTGGGCCTGAGCAGAGTGCACTGACAATTATTTGTTTCTTACCAAGATAAAAAAAAACCTTTAGATTTTGAAGTTTTAGATAATTTATCTTGTTTGATTTTGTTTAGCCTAAAAACTTTCATTAAAAGGAAATCACTGCTGCGGTCAGCAGTGTAGCAGTGGACTACTAAAACTATTTCATTTATACAGGTGCATCTCAATACATTAGAATATGATGGAAAAGTCAATTTCCAGTAGTTCAAGTCAAATAGCCCCAACCAAGTATTGAGTCATATAGATGGACATACTTTTCAGAGGCCAACATTTCTATATTAAACATACTTTTTAAAATTGGTCTTTTGTAATATGAACATTTTTTGAGACACTGAATTTTAGGTCTTCATTAAATGTAAGCCATAATCATTATAAGTAGGAGAAATTAAATAAATAAATAAATAAAGAAATTAAATGTTTCATTCTGTGTGTAATTGATCTATATAATGTGTTATTTTTCACTTTTTGAATAGAATTAATTACATAAATAAACTTTTCTATGATATTCTAATTTATTGAGATGCACCTGTACATATGTGTACAGCCTAGTAGTCTATATAGTATGTCATTAATATTATTATAATTGGGAGATAATAATATAAATTTCATATAAAAACTTGGCGCACTCTGACACACTGCCGATGTCAGAGCAAGATAACAGTAAATATCTATTAGCCTCAGCTAGTAGCCTGTTTAAAGAATTTCACGGTTGCAGGGTTTATTTATTTTTAATAGAGATGTTCCGATACCATTTTTTCCCTCCCGATACCGATTCCGATACTTGTGCTGTGGGTATCGGCCGATACAGAGTACCGATCCAATACCAGTATGTTATAAAAAAAAATATCAGCCTACACCTGCATGACTGTGATATGATTATCATTGTGGTAAGGCCTGGCTCCGGTTAAACCCTTTGTAAAACATGAATAAATACAGCAGATTCAAGCCATTTATTTTTAAATAAAACAGTAGACCTATACAAAACAGCAGTGCAACAGCAACTTAAATAAATCTGGGGGTCCAGGGGCATACTCCCCCAGAGAACATTTTTGCCCCAAAAGCCTAAATTTGGTGACTCTCGCACATTCTAATGCCACATTCCATCTTAATGATTGCATATTTTAGAGAATTATTGTAAATGAGAATAAGGGTTCTTCTATGCTTTATTTAAAGCATCTTATTTTGACAGTCTTCTTGTAAATTATGTGGTGGACTCTGCTAACACATCCATGTGCTCTTATTTTGAAAGCTACATGTGTTTGAGAACTTGAAAGTCGGAACTTGGAGCTCGGAACAACATAGAAAATTCTGACATTCGTGTAGACCTTGAACGCACCATTAGCCACCAGATTCTCTATGTGCGCTGCAATGTAAATAGTCTAACTAACAGAACATTAATCCTCTGTTTTACTGACGATGTTTGATGATAAATGATATAAACATGCTTTGGTTTTTCACTATTTAAAAAAGCAAATTGTTTCAGATGAATCACAGCAGGGCACCAGTATCCGCGCTGACTCAAACTTGCCCACTAAAATTCCATAATATTTGGTTATTGGAGGAATGTGACAAAGATGTTCTCTGGTGAACAAACTATCTCAGAGTACATATACAATTATAGCCTAATGTGGTCCAATATTGACATTAGCAAAAATAATACTGAAACATAATCAAATTACTAAAATTAGTGAGAAAAAGTGCATTACCAAAATCAATATTGTAAGATTATAAATAATGTGTTACTTTTACATATATTCACATATATGTACCCAACAAATATTTAGGCATATAAAAATGGCTCCTCTTACCCAAAACACCCAGTTTACAGGTGCAGAAATGTCTCTGTGTGCAGATGTGAACAACAACCCTGCAGTGACTGTGAATTAGTATAAGCAGCAGCACTATGAGACCTATATTAGTGTGAGGAGGAAGTGGGAAGGTTACACCATAACATAACCACCAGTTTGGAGCAGACATGTTTTCTTTATTTCATTAGGGTGAACTGAGATATTCACACACGTTGTTTTCGACATGTGGTTCCAATCTCTGGTGTTTAACGATCGGCCCGCGTCTCGTTTTATCAGCGGCTGCCCAGGGAAAACATGTTGCGTCTATTTGGGAGCGCTCCGGCATTATTTTAAGGTTGGGAGCTGCAGGCTCGGTTTGAGTGATATAAAACAAGAGAGTTGCCTTTCCTTCCTTTTCCAATAAACGTGCGACTTTAAAATAACCTCATATGTACCAGCCTATCTATATTTGTTCTAGATGTTGACTTACTGGGATTTAACTGAGCCACACAAGATTAGCTTTGTGAGCCGAAAGCTGATTTATTTTAAACTGTCGGCTAAGCTAACAGAGCTGGATCAAGTCACAGGTGAGTGAAGACTGCGGTTTGAACAAAAGCCACGCTTTGACCATCGTTAATTATACATGCGACGAAAACAGAGCGTCGTGACGGATTCAGAATAAGGAAGAAACACAATGGCTGGTTGGGTTATATGCAGGAAACTAATGCTGGGCTTACACCAAAAGATTTCCCCAGTCCCAGACTAAAAAGTGAACGTCTTTAGTAAATCTAGGAGTTTTACTGGAGTCACGGCGCTCCCGTCATCTCCATGGTTAAGTTTAAGGTAGTAATCTGCTCTGTTTCATATCAGTCTTTTCCTAGACTTGGGTTTGGATCATATCAAACGTGTTTGATGTTATCTCAAGTCTCAGTGATGTAACACAATCACCAACCAATAGATGAGTGGGGGAAAGGTCCCCGGTTCGAGAGCGGCCAGTAAAACCACTTCCACAGGAAAAAGGAACATCACAATAATGCCTCAATAAAAATATAGTGATGTCATATAGTTAGATTTTGGGGGCGCTGTTTCTTAGTAAAGAGAACAGTAAGGAGACCCAGTTAAAATGTATAAATAAATGTATACATATATAAGTAATAAATAATTGATGATTAATGTATGATTAACTAAATGAAAGTTGATAGAGCTGATAAATATAACTATTCAATTAAACACATTATAATTAAATTGGACATAAATATATATCGTGAATTTTTAAATGTTCCTTTCCTTTATTCTTCCTTATATCTATTTTTACTGTAAAATAGTCAACTTTTCAAAACAGAAACCCTTTTTCAGCTTTGTGAGAGGCATTTTGTGGTGTCTTCTCCTCTTCTTTTTGTTGTTGTTGGGTTTTTTTTTTTTTTTTTTTAACACAAACCACTGCACACACTAGAGCAGCTGGAGCCAAAAACTGCTTCTCCTCCATTTTGTAAGTTCTTACTAAGAGCATGATGGGAAAAACATTGCATGATGGTAAAAAAATGATTTAAAAAATCTAGGCATGTAAATAGTGACCCTGCAAGATTCACAGTCTGTCTAAAACAGGGGTCTCAAACTCAAATTACCTGGGGGCCGCTGGAGGCAGTATCAAAATGACCAAAAAAAGACACAAAATTACAAAAAAAAAAAGACACAAAATGACAGAAAAAAAAGAAATTACTTAAAAAGACACAAAATTACAAAAAGACACAAAATGATTAAAAAAAATACACAGAATTACCCAAAAAGACACAACATTATTTAAAAAAAGACACAAAATGACCCCAAAAAGACCAAAAAATATCACAAAATGACAGCTTTAAAAAGAAACACAATGACCAAAAAAGACACAGAATTACCAAAAAAAGACACAAAATTATTTAAAAAAGACACAAAATTACCAAAAAAAGTAATTAAAGGGACCTCCCACACACAACACGGCAAAGTGCAATTCATATAAAAGTCACATTAAACTTTCATATCAAGGTGGGGGCCACAAAATATCGTCACAAGGGCCGCAATTGGCCCGCAGGCCGCGAGTTTGAGACCCATGGTCTAAAATCTCAGCGTGAGACTAAAAACTCTAAACACTTGTCTTTAGATGTGAGCAGGTGTGAGCTGATAGTCTTCCAGGAGTCTTTTCCAAATCTTTTCAAAGTCATCTGATAAAAAACACTGCAAAAGATGTTATGTCACCATGTTTTTTGACTTACCAGTCTGGCTGTAGATGGCAGGTCTCTTGGATGAAGACACTGAGCATAGGTGTCTGCTAGGGAGCCAGGAGGCCCCGAGGACTCTGACCCATGGGAGTGGACTATAACAGGAGAAAGACCTCTTACAGGGGACATTGGTCTCAGAGTGGAGGTGGTGACGTGACAGCTAGATGGCGAGGGGGAGGAAGGGGACTGGTGGGGCCTGGGTGACGGGCTACGAGGTGGCGACGGCTCCCTCTGTGGCATCAGGGCCTGAGACACCGATGCAGACTCGTCGAATCGTCTGCGGGCGAACAGGGCCCTCCTGGTGCTGGCCGAACTCTTCTGGGTAAAAGAAGTCTTGGGGGGAAGCGGGGCGGACTGGCTGGGTGCAGGCTCCATCCCTCCTGTAGGAGGTTTCTCACTATCAGAAGAGGAGCTGTGAGAGTTTTCAGCCACTTTGCACCTTTTGTCTTCATCGCGTCCGCCATCTTTGTCCCTTGCATCCGCATCATGTCCACATTTCCCCAGATCCGAGTACTGGCGATGTTTTTGTTTATCTGTGTTAAGCGAGACTCCTAGGACAGAAAAAAGCCTCATTTAACACTTTAACAACCAACTCAATTATTGGTAACACTTTAGATTAGGGAACACATATTCAACATTAATTAGTTGCTTATTACAGGGGTTCTCAAACTTTTTGGGGCCAAGCAGTGGCGGTTCTAGACCAGTTTTACTGTGGGGGCCAAGCAGGGGCCAGTGTTTAATCAGAGGGGCACATTAAAAAACGCCAAAGATGATATTTAAGCATTCAAATCCTTTATTTTAGGTTATTCAAAAATTTAATTTAAGTATATTTGGAAGATACAAATACATTGATTGAAACAATGAGACTCACCAACAGTAACAACTATTTTTGTACGACAATGACATTTCTCATTTTTGTGCACAATTACTTTTTTTAATTTTGAAAGTGCAGTACGGTGAGAATGATCTTTTTTTATCTATACACAAGCTTTTATTTATCGCTTCTTCACAGGGGAGAACATTTTCCCCTTATAATTCTCATGCCGATTAAACATGTTTACTGACATTTGTACTCCTAGATGTCGTAGGAATTATTTATATTCTAAACTTTTTAACCTAGATACTTAAGGCGAGTTTCACAGAAATTAACTTAAACAAATTAAATTTGAATAAATAAATGTTAATACCATTTCTATACTTTTAAACACAGGGTCATTTTGATTCAGATTACATTTTGACCTCACAGCATTTTAATTTTCAAGTAACAGATCTTAAAGCTTTCAGAAAAATGAACAGTAACAAGACACAGTTAATTTTTCAAGTTTCATGGCTTAAGCGCTTTGTTTAGATTTTTAATGATATGGCATAACTTTAATAATTTATTGCAAATTATTTCGCAGACCTCCAAGCTATGGCTCGCGGACCCCAGTTTGAGAACTACTGGCTTATTAGCATGCAAATAAGTAACATATTGGCTCTTAATTGGTCATTATTAAATAGTTACTGCTGCCTTATTCTGCATGTCCTTATTATACAACCAGTAAGCCATTAACTAAGATTTTTCCCTCAATAACCTCAGAATTATTGCTTGTCTGTAGTAAGTAAGGAAGTTGTTGTATATGAGTTATGATCTTAATATGCTTTACTTTGTATGGGTGACTTTCCGCCAATGTTAGTCTACCAGTGACCCATTTTGTAGAGTAATGATTGACATTACAATCTACCAATCCTCATCCAATCATCCAAAAGGAGCCACCAGTCACGTCAAAGGTCTGGAGAAGGTGGCTATTTGCCGTTTCCATGGTTTCGTTCACCGCTATGTAGAGACTTATAAAGTCCATACAAAGTAAAGCATATTAAGATCATAACTCATATACAACAACTTCCTTACTTACTACTAATAAGCAATAATTCTTAGGTTATTGAGGGAAAACTCTTAGTTAATGTCTTACTGGTTGTATAATAAGGCCATGCAGAAAAAGGCATTAATAACTAATTAATAATGACTAGTTAAGAGCCAATGTGTTACTTATTTGCATGCTAATAAGCAACTAATTAATGTTGTGTGTTCCCTGATCTAAAGTGTTACCCAATTCTTTAGCTTTTATTATTGGTTAGAAGGTCACAAGCAGTCCTTTTATTGGTGACCACCAAGAAATATATGTGCTGTAACCTGATCCACATTCATTCAGCTATGAATTGATTAATGCCAGCGCACTAGTTCTGTTGGACTACATACTTTAACTTTGAGTTACTTTGAGCTTTCACATTTGTTTGAAGAGAAATGTAAACATTGGTTAGCAGCATATCAAGATCTTGGGCGTTTAAAATGGGAGATATGTGGGAGAGAAACATGGGAGAGGCTCTTCTACGTTACACCCAGAGAAAAAATGTACTTGGCTGGTACAAACTGGTCACAACACAGCACACTAACAACTATACATGCTGAAGTAGATGGATAATGTTATTCAAATTTGGAAATAATCTGTTTTATGACTAGCAACAGTCTTTCTGTCTGTCTGTTTATCTGTCTATAAAAGTACTTGTATTGCATAATAACCCCACTCAGATTGTTAGTTTTGTTCATTTTGATGTTGGTACTTTTACTTTTACTTCAGTGATGTTTGCCTGCAGGACTTTTTACTTGTAGTTGAGTAATTCACAGTGAGGTATAAGTACTTTTACTGAAGTAAAGGATCTGAATACTTCTTCCACTGCTGTATTTTACTCACTGTGGCTACAAGTAGGGAGAAGTCAGATATGTATATGTAAAGTTGGGGGGAAAAATCAATACAGCATAGTATCGCAATATTTTTCATGGCAATTTTATATCAAGTATAGATATTTAGTATTCAGACGGGCGGTGGGCCGGCAGTATTTTCACGTTTTTTGTTTTTTTTTGTGAGGCCATAACAGGCTCACATTTAGGATTTAACTGGAGATACTGGTGATTTTAAACCAGAAGATCTAAGGAATCTATAGGCACCATCTGCGTCAGGATATTGTGTTGAAATAACACTGCAAAGTTAGGCTTTTTTTAACCCTTTGATGCACAACATGGGCCTAAAACAGGGGTCTCAAACTCAAATTACCTGGGGGCCGCTGGAGGCAGTATCAAAATGACCAAAAAAGACAAAAAAAGACAAAAAAAAGACACAAAATGACAGAAAAAAACTAAATTACTTGAAAAAGACACAAAATTGCTAAAAATAATTTTAAAAAAGAAACAAAATGACATTACATAACATTTCCACTTCTTCCGGTAACAACAACACGGCGGATAATAAACGGTCCGGTAGCAGCTGCCTTTCTTCTTGTTAACTTCGTCATAGAAACAAGTGAAACAAAGCTACAGCTGGCGCAATAAAGGGACCTTCCACACACAACACGGTAAAGTGCCATTCATATAAAACTCACATTAAACCTTCATATCAAGGTGGGGGCCACAAAATATCATCACGAGGGCTGCGAGTTTGAGACCCCTGGTCTAAAGTGACCTGACTGAGTTTTTATGTTCTATATCTCTACAATATATTAATTTCATCATTCAGTATTCCAGGTTTTCCTCAATTAACTTGTTTTCGATCATTATACATCCTAATTTTTTGGTTTAATTCCTTACTGTTTGAATAAATAACCTTTTTTATCACTACGCTTCTAATGCACAACATGGGTAAAAAATGACTCATATCCATTTTCAATGTTATTTCATGTATGGCTGAGTGTTTCTATGATACATCTTTGAAATAAATGTATTTTATCATTTATTTTTCCAAATATTCAGTAAATATCTTGGTTTTTTTTAGCACAAATCAACATTTTTTTTCACATAATGATCTGTTGTAATCAAAAACAAGGTTTTCAAAGAATACTCGGACTATTCAATCATAAAATAAATTGATTTCAAAAGATGGAGCAAGGAAACATACAGCCAGACTGAAATAACATGGGAAATGAATTTTTGACCCATGTTGTGCATTAGAAGGCGTGTCCATATGTTGTGCATCAAAGGGTTAATATTTCATGGTGATTTTCAAAGCGGTCATGTGACCTCTAACATCATGCTCTCTCAATGAAAATAGACTCTCTGGGTTCCCACAAGTTGACTCTCATTGTGGAGAAATAAAGACTGAAGTGAGATGAATAGAATGAGAATTTTCTTTTATTCAAAACAATTCTTGATTGAATTTAATTTTGCGGACACAAAATGCAGTTAAACAGTTAAATTGCAATATATTGTATTGCAATACTCACCATATCGCAAAATGCTTAAAATCGCAATAATATTGTATTGTGACTTAAGTATTGGGATAAAATTGTATAGTGGGGCCTCTGGTGATTCCCACCTTTAGTATTATATGCTGTATAACACAGTAATAAGGCCATAAAGAAGAGAATAATAAGGAAAAAAAATACAATTCGAATTTCCTGATGATTTTTTTTAAATGACAAAGAAATTAAATCTTGATGTCCATGATTTTTCCATGTGCCCACAAATGTCACCAATATTGGAGCAGTATGGTGTGTGTCTGCTCTGTGTAAACAGCCTGAGTTCAGTCCAAGTTTCACTGAATGTTTGTCACGTGTCTGTTGGTCCCAGTAGATTTAATCGTGGCTTCCCAGTTTCCCTAGGGAGTGCAGAATTTCACTTTTTTTTTTTTTTTTTGCAGGATCCGGTTAGTGCATCTGCTTTATATTTGGAGACATTTTTAATGCGACATGTAAAATAAAGTGATTTTGATGAAAAATAAGCTTAATTTAAATTATTTTTCCTGACAGAAAAAATTGTCACACATGATTTTTTCAAGGACTGACAAAAACTTAAGTACCCAGCAATCCTTTCTGTTTTTACAGTGTCTGGCTGTGAAAACTTTGAATGATGTTTTTTAAAAGAAAACATGCTTTCAAACGCTATGGTGCTTGTATGTTATGTATGGACTCTTAATTTTACTGTAAAAGTGTTGCGTCATGTCTTGTGATACATGTATATGTGTTGTGACTGTATTGACGGTTGATGTTGGTTGTTTTTGTTTTGTTTATGATCTTGGAGAAGGGACAATTTGATTTAATGTTTGGACTCCAGGAAGAATAGCTATGCTAATGTGGTGGCGCTAATGGAGATCCAATAAATAAATAAATAAATAAATAAGCCTGTGGCTTGTGGGGTTAGAGAGTTAAGGACAGTAACTTCATCAACTCTTTCTCAAGTCTATTGTTTCTCCATTTGTAATATCCTTAATATTCCCACAATATTCCAGTCTAACTGAAATCTCTGTCTCTCTTTCTGTTAATATATTTGATTAAATAGGAAAATGCTGCATGGCCACTGTGCATGTTTTTATCTGAGCTACAACAGTACTGTATTAGCGCACTTTTGCTCTACAACACTCAGACAACTTCTGTTTTGATATCAAATTGTTATAAAGTCATAGTAAAACAAAAACAAACAGTGTGACCAGTTACCATGATCATAACAGTAAAATGACTGTGGACAGCTGATCCCGGTGCTGTGTGGGCAGAATCCTGATCTCATCAGTCAGACTGCTGTAAAAGTATGGTCTGAAATATGTAACACACAAAACTGGATTTTAATTATTTATATTTGAATTTGAACTGCTTAACTTGAATAATTGCATTAAAAAACTGAATTTGAATCACATAATTTGAATTTGTATTGTTCAATTTGAATCATTGTATTGAAAAAACGAATCTGAATTGTAATTGGAAATGTAATTTATTACTTTGGAACTGAACATTCACTTCTCACAATTCAAATTAAGTTCGCAAAATTAAATTTCCATTTTCTGCGACAAAGATACACAGAGCGCCTCTTCAGCCAATCAGCACCTCGTTTTTTTTGGTAACATTTGTTGCCACCCGGTTGCCATGCCACCTCTTTGGCCAATCAGCACTTCCGTTCCGTTCAAGCCTCAACCATCATCAAGCCAGTCTAACGTCTTCCTCCGTTTCGTGGACCAGGTGGCAACAAATGTTACCAAAAAAAACGAGGTGCTGATTGGCTGAAGAGGCGCTCTGTGTATCTTCGTCGCAGAAAATGCGTACTGAATTTGAATTGTGAGAACTGAATGTTCAGTTCCAAACTAATAAATTCAAATTACAATTCAGATTCAGTTTTTCAATGCAATGATTCAAATTGAACAAAACAAATTCAAATTATGTGATTCAAATTCAGGTTTTTAATGCAAGTATTCAAGTTAAGCAATTCAAATTCAAATATAAATAAGTCAAATTCAGTTTCTGGTGGCACATATTTCAGCCCATATAAAAGTCTCTAATGTTTTTCCTACTCTGTCATTATATGATGAAACTGCTCAGATAGTTGATTAAATGTAGGTGCAAGGGGGACACATTGTCACTTTGGATGTCGAGGGGAAGTTAAAGGGGACATATTATGCTCGTACTTATATTTTGGGTTTCTACCTAATCATCTCTTTTTCTTAAATATTCTAAGCTGTTGTTGTTTTAATCTGTACAGCACTTTGAATTACACTGGATTTGTTTGAAAGGTGCTTTATAAATACAATTTTATTGATTGATTGATGTTCACATGCTTTAATATTTAAAAAACAAAATATATACCTGTCTCAGTCTCTGTCTGAATTGCTCTGATTTAGTGCCTGTGTCTTTAAGAGCTATTCACAACCCAAAGTTTAGTCTGTTTTAGTCAAAATCTGGTGCATTTCAATCCTTGTTATGGTTCATTTGGTTGCTTGTGAATGCTTCAATCGTACTCTGGTGCTGACCAAAACAACCGGTCCGAGACCACTTAAGAGAGGGCCTCGATTTGTTTCCAAACGGACCCAAGTGCAGTTCAATTGTAACATAATCCGACCAGAATCCGACCCAGTAGAGAAAAGGAAATTAACCAAAACACAGTGGACTGTGAGCTACCAGCGTGGTGAGATGTACACAGATAATATCATAAAGATGAAATTTGTGTGATTCAGTTTGACTCTGTAGGCTACCACTGAGCTAAAGCTAATTTGTCTTTGCAGAATTATCAGCAAATTGCTCAAAATAACTTAATATTTACAGTGCCTTGCAAAAGTATTCATCCCCCTTGGATGTTTCACCCTTTTGTTGCTTTAACACATGAAATCATGGTCAATATAATTTGGCCTTTTTAAAAATAATTTGCAAAAAAAAACTCTTTAATATCAAAGTGAAAAAAAGATTTTTACAAAATAGTATCAATTCATTAAACATCTATAAGGTAAAATAAATGATTACATTTATTCATACCATTTAAAGTAACTGAACTAATTCAACAAAGTTCCAGCTAGTTGATGCAGCAGAGTCACAGTTAGTGAAATGGAGATCACTTTTTTGCAAATTCTTTTTAAAGAGGCCAAATTATATCGACCGTGATTTCATGTGTAAAAGCAACAAAAGGGTGAAACATCCAAGGGGGATGAATACTTTTGCAAGCCACTGTACCTTTGTGGTAGAAGCAGGTTCTGGTTAAAGCATCAAGGCTCGCCTTCTCTGATTATACAGCAGCACGTTGTAAATAATGGATCAACACATTATTGACGACCTGGAGCCTCAACAGGAGCTCGTTCTGAGCTTTTCTCTCTAAATTAGTTTGCTGGGAACACCAGAGCACATTACGGCTGATAGAATTAAAGGTACTTGGCTTTTGCTCGGTTCCATGTTGCTTTATTTACATTTTTCACCGTCAACTTTTCAAGCAATAAGAAATAATAGTGCAAGTAGATTTCCAGCCCTTCACCTTTGTACACTCCCTTTTTCAAATCTTTTTTTTTAAATTTGGTCCGCTTACATTTCTGCAATGTGAAAGCAAACCAGGCTACATACAATAAAAAACAAACCAAATGTATCAATTTCACTCGGATTCAGACTAACCAAACCGACTTGTGAAAGCACCCTCAGTCAACCTCCTGAAAAAGCCCAATCTGCTCTGATTGGCCAGTGTTTCTGGGTCCTCAGCATTTGTGCTAATGGTGACTCTGCACCATCATTGCAGCTAGGGAAGGACTGCAACGTAATAAAGCAGAACCTAACCTGAAAAATTACCAATAAATGCTCCTGAACCAAAAACTATCAAACATGTTGTAGTAGGAATCTGATCCAAACTTTGAAAGAACGTTACAAAACCGGCAACCAAGATTACATTTCCCTGACATTAGCATTTAGCTACATGTTGCCATGTATGTAACAGACACACTGCAGTAGTGTGAGCAAATTACTATATATAGAAATCTGTCGCAAGCTGACGTCAGCAAAAATGGATTAAACAGTTGGAAACTGTGTTTAGAGCAATCCGAAGCCTCACAGGGATTGGTTTTGTATTTCTATATTCATTCATCATCCATAACAGCTTATCCGAACGTCGCGGGGGCCGGAGCCAATCCCAGAGGTGGGGTCCACCCTGGATGGATCACCAGACTATCACAGGGCAGATATATACTCATATCACCATGTTTTAACCCCTTAAAATATAGATGTATATAAAAGGAATGCCACTTAGATGTGACATCTGCTGTTGACCTGCTATCTCCCCCTAAATATTCCCTCTCTCCCCTTAAAAAACACAAAAAAACAGGATAGGGTGGAGTAGAAAAAAGTTAAATCAAGAGTGCCATCTGGCGGGGTCAACCAAGACAGCTAATGGTTCATGAAGCTTCATTAGGACATCACTAGTGATTACATTAGTGCGTCATAGCATACCTTCATCTGGGTAACAACAGGTTTGTTTTCCATGTGCCTCGGATCTCAGGTGTTCGATGAGGCTTCCTGAAAAATACAAAAGACGGGCTGAGCTCATAATGGATGTAACATGAACACAGACATCACAAATGAAAATAAAAATGCTTTTCTTACCTTTGGCTTTGAGGGAAAGGGTACAGTGTTTGCAGTTGTATGATGGGGATTCTGCAATATGTTGGGTGCACGTCTGCAGTGTGGTATTCTTAAGATGGAATCCACAGTCATCACATTGGCACTTCCCTCCACCTCCACCTCCACCCTGCATGACAGCATACTTCTCATTTGATCTGTAGGTGTGAAGAGAGCAAAAGGTTTCAGTTTGGTCCTCAGAGCTTTCCCCTGTCCGTTGTCTATTGATGCTGCTCCTCTCAGGATGATAGTCACAATCAATATGAGTGTAACTGGAGCTGACAGACGCGCCGCGGGCCCTTTAGCACCTGTAAGCAGCTTTTTAGTGCCTGTATTTATCCAGTGTAAGTACGCTATCTGTTTGGCCTTTCCTGCACAGTGAGTTCACACTGTGGCAGCTGGGCCTGGGGTCCACCCCTCCATGTACACTGAGGGTCCCTCAGCGAGGCACCCACTTCAGCTTCAACAGAGCAGCTTTCATAAGCCAAAACCAGACCCCCACCTCCCCCTCCCACTGCCTTATAACCCCATCACAGCTCACACCACCACCGAGTCCAAACAAGGGGGAGCCTACGATGTGGCCCAAGGTCCGGGGTTTGCTGAAGCCAGCCAATAAAAACAGGCCAGAGAGGGAGGGAAACCCTGGCCCAGACCAGCTGCTGCTCCAAATAAGCATGAAAAAACACAGAAAGTGAAAACACATTCCTACGACAAACAATCATTTGGATTCTTATCGGCTGTTTTTTCTTCTATTTTCACTGCAGGCTTCATGGCTGGATAAACTCGGCAGGTATCATAAACGGTGGCTTTTACAGTCTTGAAAAAACTTAATGAAGTTAAAGTTAATGAAAGAGAAACACCAGGACACTATACTCCTACACTAAGGTATAAAGAGGCTATATTCATAGGCTTTTCATGCAACACCCAAGATTTAAGTTGATTTTCAAAGCAGTCATGTTACCTCTAACATCATACTATCTCAATAAAAATAGGCTCTCTGGGTTCCCACAAGTTGACTCTCATTGTGGAGAAATAAAAAGACTGAAGTGAGATGAATAGACTGAGAATTTTCTTTTATTTGACAAAACAATTCTTGATTGAATTGAATTTTGTGGACACAAAATGTAGTTAAACCTCTGAAGTCCAGGAGATTTTGGTCCAAATTTGTCAACTTCCTATGCATTAATTTCTGTCTCTGTTTAGCATCTTTCAGTCTGTCCTTATATCACATGCATGGCTCCTTTTTCTCCACACAAACTTGGCTATCAGTGAGAATTTTCATTTTATTTTAATTAACAAATATAAAGCTGTCAGGAACCCAAAATACAAGCAAAAGACACAGATGTCTATGGAAATGTACCATTTTTTAAAACCTTTGTAGAAAGTAAATTCACATTTTATAAATGGTCTAGAAACATAAATGGCACACTGTGAAAGCTCCTATGATTGAACTTTAACTGGCTTTCTCAGCTTGTCTACATATCATATATAAATAAAGTTATTACTGTAAATAAAGCGTGTGTATTTTCAATAAATAGATGGACTCCAGAGGGTTAAACAGTTACATCACAATATATTGTATCGCAATACTCACCATATCGCAAAATGCTTAAAATCACAATAATATCGTATCGTGACTCACGTATCGGGATGAAATTGTATCGTGAGGTCTCTGGGGATTCCCACCTTTAGAATTATATGCTGTATAACGCAGTAATAAGGCCATAAAGGAGAGAATAATAAGAAAAATTTTTATTTTTTATTATTACCTGCTGGATAAACTGAGCAGGTATCATAAACGGTGGCTTTTACAGTCTTGAAAAAATTTAATGAAGTTAAAATTAATGAAAGAGAAACACCGGGACACTATACTCCTACACTAAGGTATAAAGAGACTATATTCATAGGCTTTTCATGCAACACCCAAGGTTTAACCCTTTGATGCACAACATGGGTCTAAAGTGACCCAACAGAGTTTTTGCAATAAAAGATTTTCCTCATTCAGTATTCCAGGTTTTCCTCAATTAGTCTGTTTTTGATCATCATCGACTTAATTTATGTTTTCCTTTATTAATTTTTGAATAAAATCCCTTTTTGTGTCACTACTCTTCTAATGCAAAACATGGGGCAAAAATGACCCATATCCATTTTTTAGCTAAGTAGCTTGCTAAGCTAACTACTAAGCTAACTTCTTGGCTAAGTATTTAGCAAAGCAGCTTGCTAAGCTAACTACTTAGCTAACTTCTTGGCTAAGTAGTTAGCTTAGCAAGCTACTAAGTCAAGTAGTTAGCTATGTAATCATACAAAAACTTTTTTTCTTCATATAGTATGAGAAGCAAAATGGAAATAATGATCTGTTGTTATCAAAAACAAGATATTTAAATAATTATTGGAATATTCAATCATAAAATAAGTTCAAGTCAAAAGATAGAGTAGACCTACAGAAACACACAGCAGCATTAAATAACATGGGAAATGAATGTGGGTCATTTTTGACTCATGTTGTGCATTAGAAGGGGTGTCAATATGTTGTGCATCAAAGGGTTAAGTTGAGGTGCCCTTGCCTTTCCCCTTCCCAGAAACAAAAAACGGCAATGTTGGACTACCTTGCTGCCTCAGTTTGGTCTTTTTGTCCCTCAGACAGACTGAACAGACAGTGAAGGAGAAAGCGAGCAGGCGTGAGGATGACTCACTCCTTTAGGAAGGCTGTGAGGAGCGTCAACATGAGTCACAACAGGGATTTGTTCACAGACACACTCCCAAACCAAAAAGAGACACACAGATGGCACCTCTCTGCACTCGCCTGCATCGCAGCAGTGTTTATTTCTGATGGGTATCACAAGCAGTGAGCGTGTCTGGTTTAACCTCGACGCAAATTCATTTGAGAAGATGCGTGTGCGCTTCGATTTAAGACAAATCGATAACAGAACTGTGCCCCAATAAATTCACACCTTACATGTTTGCATTCTTTTTCCTATTTTCGCGTAATCTTTGTTGATATGGATTAAATGACTCCTTTCTGACATCTGACTGTTGTTTTACCCTTTGCAATTCACAAACAACACAAGTAGTCCATTATTTGCTACATCAGGACACCTCAGGCTGTGTTGTCATAGTTAATTTTAACACATCGTTGATGCATTACAGTGAGAGTTATAATCTGCAATACAGCATTAAGCAGAACTATGGTTGCTATGGTTACTTGCATTTTAAGATACCCTTTAAAATGATGTAATGTACTGATTTAAAACAGTGGTTAAACTGTAGATCGGCTGCTTGTTGGAGCTGTTTAGTTATGTAAGTTTTCTGGGGGAAACCCTGATATCTGTTTTTCTGCCCAACCCCATTCAGTGTGGCAGGCTCCTTTGATTGACTAATGCTATCTATGTTCCTGTACTGTATATATTCTAGCTGTATCATTGGTGTTGGTGTTAGAGAATGAAACGTGCTGCTGCTCCATGTGAATGGCTCTGATGCTTGGTGTAAATGAATCTCTGCAGGCGCAAAGGAAGCTAGGTAGTTTCCTGGCTTCAGCCCCTCAACAGACGGGCTCTGTTGCTGCAGACAGCCAACCCTTGGCCTCTCCAACATGGTGGACAGACAAACAGTTTCCACAACATACCACAATATGACGCAAGCCCCCAACACTGGAAGTAACGAGGGATTCAACAGTGTAAATACAGACAGTATGGATGTCATTAGCTTACAAAGTGCTGAGCTGTTCAGAAGTTCACACTCACCCTCTCTCAGAGATCCAGACTTTGGGAGGTTGTTTATTTCTGGAGCAGGACTGTACTTCCTCCTCCTCCTCGTTCTTCTTCTCTTCCTCCCTCTCCTCTTTTCTGTTTGAACCGTCGTCTTCTGCTGACTGCTGTTCTTTCCTCGTTCCCTCATGGTCTCTGCAGTACGACTGGCTGTTGTAGACCTACACTCGAAAGAGACATGGGCAAATTCACCAACTCTGCTCCAGCATGCCCAGGGAGACAAAAATTGGGAAGTCTCATTGAAAGTGTTTAATAGCATTTGTAACAGCACATATATATATATTTTCCTCTGGCTGTCATCATCGTACAGATTCATATACTCATGGCAACAACATAAATTTAGTGCTGGCAAAGTTTAGGGATTGAGCTACAAGATACAATAATGTAGGGCTGGGTGATATATCGATATAAAAAATATGTGGATATATTTTTAAATGGGATATGGAATTAGATCATATCACATATATCGATATAGTCCAATTTTTTATTTATTTCTTTATTATTTTAATGCTGCCCTTTGCTGCCCCTTTTGTCATATTTAGTTCTTTTGTAATGTTTGTTATTCTTTTCTCATATAAATATATTTACTTCAGAAAAAGATTGGCCTATTTTATTTCATAGGCTATTTTTTTAAGATATTTTTTTATTTAAATGTGCACTTTATGGAGCTTTAATTAAAAAAATGGTTCTCCTGTTGTTATACAGTATTTATGTTCACTTAAACAAATGGTTTCAATAAAACTACTTGTGACATGTCATATTTGGCTTTGACTGAACATTTGCTCTCACTTTGCCATAGAAATATCAGGATACATATCGTATATCGATATTCAGCCTAAATATATCAGGATATGACTTTTGGTCCATATCGCCCAGCCCTACAATAGTGCGCCGCTAACCCACCCTTTACTGCATCTTCTATACACAGGACGGATACTAAACTTTCTCTGCCCGGCGGGTCACTTTTACAAACTGATGAAGGGGCTACTTCAACAAACATTCATAATAAGGGCAGCACAATTTGGAAAAAGAAAATCTAATTGTGATTATTTTGACTGATTTTGCAATTACAGTAAGGTAATTATCAAATCAAAGAAAGATTTTTTTCTTCAGCCTGTAGAAACGATTTGTAGGCCCGAACATCTATGCTGCACCACAGACTTAGTTCAGAATGATATTTTGACACATATTTTGACTGTAACAAATAAAAGGCAATTTGGATATTACAATAGTCTAGACTACTCTTTTTAATTAATTCTGAAGCTATATTATTAATATTTACAAGGTAAAAATAATAAACATGAAAATGCCCATAATCCAGTTGGAGCAGGACCACACAAATCAAGTGCATTTAGGGGCATCTCTAAGATTAAAGGACCTCTGTTGGGGGGGTTGGGCAGATATTTTTCTTTAAATAAACTAGAGCTGCAACAATTATTCGATTAATCGAACAAAAATCGATTATTAAATTAATTTTAATATTCGAATAATTAGTTTGAGCAGTTTTTTAAAGACAATAAGTCCAAATTCTCTGATTTCAGCTTCTTCAATGTGAAAATATCTGGTTTCTTTGTTCCTTTATGACAATAAACTGAATATCTCTTTGGTTTGTGGACAAAACAAGAGATTTGAGGACGTCATCTTGCGGTAATCGTTAGTTGCAGCCGTAAGATAAACAAGCATGCTGTTTAATGCAGTCTTGCAACTTATTTAAAGTACATTGTTAATCTGCTTATTTTCATTGTAAATTACGAAATAGTCTGAGGGCCACCCGGCAGCTCATCACGGGTCAGTCTAACAAATGTGAAATTCCCAGGAATTCCCTTCCAGCAGCCTATTGTTTTGTTTTTTCACACATTTACAGATAACTGTAAAGAGTAATTAGTGTTTTAATTACCTCAGTGGAGCGAGGTCTTTTGTTGTCCTCCTGCTCCATTGACTCAGTTGTCCTGACTGACATGGGGGACACAGTGTAGATGGAGGGACTGAGCCTCTGCTTGCAGTGCAGCAGAGAGAGAGCTGTCTTGCTGGAAAGGCCAGGTGGGTTGGGGTCATAGCCGCTTGTAGTCCACGATGAATACACTGAGGGCTTCTGTTCATCCAGAGCAGAAGGGTTTGGTTTAATGTAGTTCAAATAGCACCAGCTATTACAGGTGCTGGACAGCAGACTGGGGTATGTTGGACCAACATGTGTGATGGGAGAACAAACACTGGGTGTCTGACTCTCCCTTTTCAGTTCCTGATTGCATGTGTCCACTGAGGCCTTGTCAACACACCCAGCCTCCCCCTCCTCTTCTTCTTTTACTCGTTTCTGCTGCTGCTGTGACTCAGGGGGGAGCTCAATGCTGTTTGAAGGGGAAAGCATGCGCTTGTTACCCCCTGAGCCTGATATCCTCAGGCCATCGTCAGACCACGACTGAGCATCTGGACTTATGTTCCTGTGGTTTCTGTATTCAGCTGTCGGGATACTTATATTGTATGAAACAGCATCAACCGCCTCCTGAGGCCTGGGGGAGGTGGACTGAGAAAATGTGGTGTATATGGCACATGCTAGGGTGAGGGTGTCTGTTTGTAGACGCACGGCTACTGCTGGAGATGCAGCTGGCCTCAGTAATTCCAGACTGGAAGTGATGTGAGGGACGGAGTGCTGCATGCTGGAGGGATTTACTCGAACCTCTGAATAATCATCGTGTAGTAAAGGAATCTCTAGCTTCAGCCCTGTAGACATGGGGAGGTAGCGAGCTCTGGCTGCCCCTGATGGTCCATGCGTAGGATAGGGCTGTGGTGCTTGAGGAGGTGGCTGCTCTGTACGGATATGTGAAGCCTCTTCTTTTACAGGATCTACAGGTGTAAGTTCTGTGCTGCCTGTTAACTGAATATTTTGACTGAGTTTCCAATGAGAGAAAATCTCTTTGCTTTGTAATCTTACTGGATTGCGCATGACTGTGTCAACTGATGAAGGAGATGTAGAGGACCTGCTGCAGTACAAAGAAGTCGGGCTTGCTTGAGAAGACGTGGTAGAGCTGACATGTTCGGGACTACGGCTCGGTGCAGTACACTGCTCCTCTTCTTCCTCATCCGGATCTCGGACAGCAGTGTGCCTCATAAGGAGACATTTTCTTCTTTCCCTCCAGCCAACTGCAGAGCGCTCAGGCGACAGACAACTGTAGTCAAAAGACTTACTGCGAGTCTCGGCCATTAGGACACTTGGTAGTGGGTCATGAGGCGCCTGCTCCGATGCTGAGCGCCTCATCTCTCTGTGCTGATGCACCCCAGGCACCGTCAACATGTGAGGAGCTCTTGATCTCCTCAGTGGGGCTGATCCTGCTATCTCCATATCTGGTCTATTTGACTCCTCAAAGGATGTGGAACGACTGGATGCATATGATGTGCTGCTGTCCTGACTCGGGCTGCGGGGCAGGGATATAGAGTCAAAACTGGAATCCCCAGAAGACTGGGCAGCCTCGGCTAGACGTAAGCGCTTCTTCTTTGGGGGAAGCTTTTCGATGGGGAGCTGGGCCAAAGAGGGACTTCTCTGTGGCCACTGAAATTCATCAGGTTTCTCTGAATGTTTTGCTGTCGAGCTTGGCTCTACCGAGGTCCCTGTGCTCATGTTGGAATCCTCTGTGACCAGGATTTCTGGAACCTGCACATTGTGTTGGCGGACCAGCTTTCGAGTTGCCAGTTTTGTCGACTGTTGGGATTGTTTCTGAGGCACGAGTTGATATTCCTCATGAGGTGGAGAGTTTTTTGTTGCCTCAGTGCCTTGACTCTCATTGCACAAAGATTCTTGTTTTTCAAATGAACTTGTGTGCTGAATCACTGAACAGGTTTGTAGTGTAGGTCTTCTGGGGCCCTCATAAACGGCATTGCTTTCGTCTTTACACTGTCCTGACAAAAGGGCTGGAGACGGTAATGAAGGAGAAGAGGGATCATCAAATTCAAAACTCTCTTCTTTCCTTCTTTTACGCATTGCTGAAGCTCCTGCTCTGACTGCATGGTTAATTAGTTGTGAGCACCCCATTTGACTAATTACCACCTCATTTCTGGGATGATGTGCTAAGCACAGGCTTTGCTTGTGTTTCTTATAACCTTCCCAATCTTTGCATCCAGTTCCACAGGCCTCACACTCATATGGCTGTGGTTGGCTTTGCTTGTGGTCAGGCACAGTGGTAACGCTGTCAGGGTAAAGTGAATGAGAACCCTCATGTTCCTCCTCTGTAAGTTCGGCACCAAGTGGGATTTCAATAGCTGGCTGCCGTTTTAGCATCCCATAACGACGGGAAGAAGGTCGTTCATCAAAGGACTGACTTAAGCGGAACTTACTGAGGCCGCCACTGGAGGCGTCAAATGAACTGGCTGCAGATGGCATTGAGTGACTTCTCACCAAAGGGGCGGTGGATGTTTGGCCAGCTGGCTGCTCCACATTTAGAGATGGATGATGAAATTTTTCACATGGAACTCCCATGGTGATGGAGCCACTGTTTTTATAGCCCAGATCTCCAGCTTTAGGGCTGTGAATAAGTGTTTCTTTCACAGATGAACTCTTTTGAGACTCTGAACTATTCTTCCTGGACAGTGAGAATCTCCTTGGTTTTACACTGTCAATTTTACTGGTGTCCACCACTGCCTCATTGATAGTGATGAGTTTGGTGATATGGTCAATGACCTGTTTCTTGGGGACCGTGAATGGGATGTTTTTGTCCTCCTGACCAGAGGGCTGCTGGTTCTGGTGCCGAGACATCCTCTGTAGGTGTCCGAGACGCCCATACTTGCCGAGGATGATCTCTGCGTAGCTTTTGGCACTTGTGTTCGGGGGGCTGTCCTGTGACTGCTCTGTACTTTCAGAGCGAGAGAAATAGCCTGATTCTGTACTGCCTTTACTCCCTAAAATTAGAGATGAGGTCTTTTCGTCCGATGAGTCTCGAGGACCATGTTTTCCTCTACTTAGACGCAGGGCCAGTCTTTTTTTCACTGCGTAGGAGTCATCATTTCCTCCAGTGCAATCTTTGGGCCTGTCTGTTTCAAGACTCTTGATTGAGGTGACACTGCCTCGTCTTTCTGTAAGGGAAGAGGCTGATGATAATTGTCTGGTTTCATCTTCCGACTCAGTGACTTGCTCCTCTAAAGATCTCGGCTCCCCAAGTGCCAGACCTGCCTTCACCCTGTGGGTGTGCGACTTGCGGTGTTTGTACAAGTTACTCTTGGTCTTAAAAGAGAAGCCACATGGGGCACAGGGATAGGGTCTTTCACCTGTATGGGAGCGAATATGTTTCTGTAGGACACTAGGCTTTGCACATGCACGGCCGCAGTAAGTGCAGACATATTTGCCTGGTCTCTGAGGCTTACGCTCACGTTTCTGTTTTGGGGTGCCCTCCTGGTTTTCTGGTTTGGATTGGTTTGCGCCACCTGCTGAGAAAGGTGGGTCTCCTGGCTGCAAACTAGAAACTGTGTTTGCTGTTGTTGCCTCATCTTTTTGTTCCAGTGCTGTCTCCGAGTCAATGCTCTGTCGCTGGTGCCTAAGACGTTTTCGTTCAGAATGCTGTCTTCTGGACTGTTTGGGTTGCTGTGGTGTGCCATGGGGCTTCGGGGAGCCAGTTTGCGGTTGCCGACGGGGCAGGGAGGGAGACTTAGGCTGCGGGCCTCGGTGAGGAGACTCTGGTTGACAATGTTCTTGACCTCCGGACTGCTCCCCAGTCGTCAGGCAACTATGCAAGGCCTCCATAAAATGGAAGGGCAGCCTCAGGTAGACACGTGTGATGCGTCTGCCTGTGCCAGGCTATGGAGTTCAGGCCAAAACATTAACTGGTCAATGGGTTTAATGTGAGTGAACTATATTAAATGATATCCACTTGACTTGACTTCATTATTTTCACTTGTTTTGCTTATACTTTATTGCTTGACAGCAGAATGATGCCATCAAATGTAGAACAGCGGCATCAGAGACTGCAGCCTTGATATGCCATGTGATGTGGAGGAAGTCCTCTGCCATGTTGACCTAAAGTATCCCATCATGAAGCACTCAGCCAGATTGCTGCCACAGTCTGACGCTCGGTTGACTCAGCTGAATATATAATTCTTCCGTCTTCTCAACATGAAGATCTGTGAAGACAAACAACTCATTATATAAAATAGTGCATACAATATAACTTTGAGACACAGATAACCCTCTCGCCCTCTGCTTGCCAAATATAGATATTTATGTTTCACATGTTACATAATCACTGTATGTGTCATAACGTTCAGCTTGCACTTTCCCGCGGCTGCTGAATACTTTTAAATTAGAATGGTTTATGTAATATTTTTGTGTGAAAATATATTAGAATCGAGCAAATAAAAATATGATCCTGTGAGCATTCCCAGAGAGAGACACTATGTCCAATGACTGTGACAGCAACATTTCACTAACAGCATTATTTCAAATTGTCACGGTCTTGAATGATTTCTCATCAGCCATGCATGCACCCTAGACCGCAATATTTTTTTGGTCAGACAGCCTTACACATTCTACTCAATCCAGTAAAATGAGTCACTGCTGCAAAAAAGAAAAAGTAAAGAAGAAGCCCAGTAAAGAGTTTGTCATTTTCAGATGCACTTACTCATACAAAACATGTAGTCATAAAAGCACCTTTTTCTTCTTCTTTCTTTCTAACTAAGGGTCTGTGGCATGTGAGCCGAGTGTCTCATCATGCTCTAATTCATGTTGATATGATGTGTGTCCAGTATCAGAACACACTGCTGTTGTCAAGATACTGGAACCTTAAAAAGTATTGATATTCAATACCATATTCAATACCACAGGATAACATCACCTTTAATGAGCTCACACCATAACTGCAAAAAATTACATTTAACTGGAGTGAATGACAGAGTTATGAGAAGACAGCACTGTGAGTGAGTGAGTGAGTGAGTGAGTGAGTGAATGAGTGAGTGAGTCAGTGGAGGCGGGACTATGGGGGCACTGGAACAAATTGTGTTTGTCAACTTGCTGAAAGAAGAGAGAGCAGAAAGTGCTGATGGTACCAATGTGTCGATACTACGCTTGGACCGATGGTCGTACCCCTTTTCAACCAAGGCAGTTCAAGGGCCAGTTCGGAGCCAGTGCCTAATCTCGAACCAGATCCGAGCATTTCAACTGCCAAAGAACCGGGTCTTGGCCAGGAAAACTGCTTCCAGAGCGGTCAACTCTTTGCTGGTCTTGAACCATGAACCACTTACAACATGGGCTGGGGACGGGATTATCATGACCAACAAGACAAATGTGTAAAATGTGTATCTTTAATTTATTTGATTTTTTTAACTGCAATGTGATCGATAACAGGTAGGGCTAGGTGATGTATCGATATAAAACATATATTGATATATTTTTAAATGTGATATGGAATTAGACCATATCGGATATATAAATATATAGTTACATTTTTTTGTATATATTTCAGATTTTTTTATTCCTATTTTCATTTAAGATATTTTTTTATATAAATGTGCACTTTATGGAGCTTTAATTTTTTTTAAAAAGTATTCATGTTCACTTAAATTAACGGTTTCAATAAAACTACCTGTGACATGTCATATTTGGTTTTGACTGAACATTTGCTCTCACTTTGCAATAAAAATATAGGTATATATATCGTATGGATATATGGATATTCAGCCTAAATATATCGGGATATGACTTTTGGTCCGTATCGCCCAGCCCTAACAACAGGTAGTCTGTGTTAGACAGCAAGTTAGACCAAGCTAGGGTTAGCTTACAACAAAGTTTATCATTAACATCTTCAATGTTAATAAGAATGTAATCGCTGTCCATAGAATTAAAGACGAGCAGAACAAATGTGTCTCACAAGGCCAGGAGCAACATTTGTAGAGAGACAATTGATTGTTGTTGTTCTTATGCTTTAAGTTGGCGCTAGCATTTTTCTGGGAAAGCAGCATCACGTGGCCTGTGCAAAGCAAACAGGTTCTTAGAAGGTTCGCAAGTTGAACCAACTGCCCTCAATGGGATGATGGAGTTCTGCACACAATGATCACCGACCCTAGACTATACTGCAGATAATAAGTACTGAAACTAGAGCAGCAAAAATGATTTGATTAATCGAACAATAATCGATTATTAAATTAATCGTCAACTATTTTGGTAATCGAATAATTGGTTTGAGCAGTTTTTGAGCAGCCAATAAGTCCAAATTCTCTGATTTCAGCTTCTTCAATGTGAATATTTCTGGTTTCTTTGTTCCTGGATGTCATCTTGTGGTTTGGGAAACACCGATTGATATTTTTCAACATTTTATTGACCAAACAACTAATCGATTAAACATTGAAATAATCGACAGATTAATCGATAATGAAAATAATCGTTAGTTGCAGCCCTGACTGAAACCATTTCAAATATTCAATTTTGATATGGATTGATACCTAGATGTTTCAGAACATTATCAGACAGTACTACAGTACAGTACAACCACATTATAGTAGGGCTACTCTTCAGTATATCGTCAAAATGATATAAAAATGTCTATTGTATATATTTAATCTAAAATCTATCGTTTACATAGTAATGTGGTAAAACTAGTGGCTGAACTGCGTTTTGGCAATATTTATATTATTTCATTAAATTATATTGTTTCATTAAATTTAAATGCCCTGCTTAGCCTGCTGCCCTTGCGACCCGGCCCCGGATAAGCGGAAGAAAATGGATGGATGGATGGAAATTTATATTTTATTTGGATGACACTATGTAAACAAAAATAGAATTTACAATGTGGTTATTTCATGTAGATTATTAAATTAATTGGATTACCAGAAATCATGCAACATTCTGATATATATTGTAATCAATATGAATTTACCGATATCCAAATAGAAGATGTTGGCCATATCACCAAGCTCTCTACATTAGAGCACATGTGTGCGGCTCCTTCATTACTTTATAGTGTATGATTGATTTTATCTGTGATTTTAAATTCCCTTAAAAAAGCCAGGTCAAATAAAAGTAGGGATGGCTGCTAGCTGTGAGTGCATAGACAAGGGGACTCAGTGGAGATACTGAAGAGAACTCCCAATGTTATTTTGTGCCAGCATACTGAAACAGTAAACAAGGCATCCCACGCACTGACCAGCTGGTTTCTACACCCACGTTCTGGTGGAAGACGGCAAAGCTGCTGGATTATATCCAAATTACTGATAACAGGTTGATAACCATCTTTGGTGTAACTTGTGGGAAGAGTATACATGCCAGAATTGGGTAAATATTAAACTAACATTACATTTCTTGATGATAAAAACATGTATAGGTATAACACTTTATCTGTGCTTTGAAAAAGACCTATAAGATATCACAGACCTAAATCTCTTGCAGTGAGACTAGTAAGTGGTAAATGTAGGTCAGACAGGTAGTGTAACTGGACTAAGAGCTTTTGGAGGAGAGTCAGAGACTCATTCGTCTTCTGAAAATAACACTTCAGAGGTTCAGAGTGTGAGACGTTCAAAGCCCCCGCACACTCTGCATGAGGGTGACAATGACTGGAATGAAATACATTTCAGATGGAGCACTTTCAGTACAGAACTGGCACCTAAAAACAAGTGACATTTTTTAAATCATGCACTGCATCTGCTCATTTACACTTGCATGGGTCACACTTGTTCTGGAGTTAACTAAAGACTGTTCATTTGCACCATGAGTGGTGCAAATTAACCTAGCAGGAAGGGAAAGCTTTTTTTTTCAACCCTTCTCTCCACACGGATCCTGTTTTCCCCCTGTCTTGGCTCTCAGCCTCGGTGGTTCTCTCTAGGTGAACAGTTGCAACGCTCTGCTAGAAAACAAATGTCTGTGTGTAATGTTTTCAGTGTTAAAGTCAGACAGATGTCTGCTATGGCAAACTACTACATATTTAGTGAGAACTAAATACCAATCCATCAAAAACCACTACATCTCCTCTAAGAGGGAAATCCACCAATTGTACACATTGAAAGTCTGTTTACAGGTGTTGGGAGCAACAAGACCTCCAAATTAAATGACAGAATAGACAGTTTATCAATACCACCCATAACGACACAATGAGCATTTGTCAAAAGCGCCCTGTGGTATAGCGGAGTGTTCTAAAAATAGCACACACGTCATTATACATACAGGCATGGTTGGTGGTTGTAAAAAAGGCTGCATTTTCTGTGAATTTATGCTACAAAACCACTGACCTAAGTGAAGGGCAAAAACCTCCATAAATACCAGAAGTTAAGTAATAATGGGGGTAACGTGACTACCATAAGTTCTGTGATTCACAAACCATGAGCCACAGAAGTTACGCAAATAACGTAAGTGACGTTAAAAACCTTAAAAATGACGTTTACTTCTGTTTTCACACTGGACACAAACCCGTTCTCCTGGGTGAAAGTCCACAGTTGTCCGACCAATCCGGCCCGAGTGTGACATTCGGTATTTAAACTGGGAATCGCCCTCAATCATTACTATGTTAGTGAGATGACAGCGGAGGTCAGTCTAAAACGTAAATATAGCAGTGTTTCCATTAGGGGGAAGAGTGGCCACCGGTAAAGTCTCAGGCCACACCCTCTCAAAAGTCTGCTCACTCTGCGTGTCTCCACTACAAAAAGGCCCCCAGAGGGATTTAGAGACTCCGGAGGTGACGTATGGTTTTCAATCGTCGTGACGGATTAAACACGGGAGACACAACTGTGGCCGCCGTCGCTAACTGTGTACAACGTCAGCAGCTGATCATAAGATCGCTAAGTGATCGCTAAGTGATCGCTAAGTGAACACCTCCTGCAGCAGCAGCACATACACACTGTACTGCTACAGAGCTAACTGTTAGCCGGCTCTGTGACTGCAGCTTGGAGAGACTGCTGCAGGAGGAATGTGCTGCTTCAACTCGTTCTCACTCTTCTTAACTAGCCGCCAGCCCCCACAGCTTGTTAAGAAGAGCCGAAAAGTTGCTAATTATGGCAACAAAGACGCTAAGTTACATCACATCCTGCTTAGCGACCTATCCAATCAGTAACCAGGCTGTTTTCAGGGGAGAAAAAAGACCCTGCTCTTCAACAGGGATGAAAAAAGTCCCGACAAAAGCCCGCTCTGGACTGCTCGTATTTAAATTAGGGGCGTTTCGGCGAGTGAGACCAGCCTCATTACGGGTATTGCCCGGTAGTGGAAACAGCCCTTATGAGTCGTATTTTGCTGCCTGTACAAACGCCCCATATTTACGTTTTTGAGGAGAGATCAGTCTAGTTGGGAGTACAACTGCATATGTGAAAAAAGTTACCTTGGCTAAAAGTCCACGTCCAGTTCTGACGTGTTTTGTGTCTGGAAAACTTTTGCAACATGGAGGGAAACTAAATACCACAAAGTATCACCCTAGGTCTTTTGTGGCTTTAGACTTTTTATGCGAAGATGTGCGCATTGTTTGGTGTACGGTTATTTTCCAAGATGAAGAGAGCATCCATCAAAGACTTTATTTGGTTTAAACAGCCTGCGCCTTGTTTCTGTTGGTTTTACTTACTTTATTTTTGTCATGAGTGCATTGGATTCTTCTCCATCTTTTTTTTTGACCGTAAAAACAAGTTGTTTTTTTTACAGTGTACAGTGTTATATTATGAATGTTATTTCCACTTAAAAATCGATTGCATGTCTACTTGCTTTGCGCGGAAAAGCATGTGTGTTGACAGGAATTTCATGGTGCATTCATGTGCACCCCCATTATATTTCTATATCTTGAATTGTCCCAATTTTGTGCTTTAATTTTCATAGTTTGGTGCATAAAAGGCTCAAATTGGTGAATAAAACATTACGCCCCCCTTTGCTAGAAACAATGGAGAGGAAACACTGAATCTTATGAGTGCAGAGCTAAATGGGTGGAGTACTTTTAAAGAATAGGACATCCCTTCTAAAAAACAATAGCAGATCTGATACAATTCATCACTTTTATTTTTATTTACCGTGTTCCAGTGAGTCAGAATGAACAACACCACGTTAATGCAATTTGCACAGCTTTATGTAATGCTGCCATTATGAATGTTTTTAATCACACTGGGTTTTCCTGCCAATCTCTGCCATGAACATTAGCATTTCACCAGCCAAGAGCCTATAGTGACAAAAAAGTGCATTATTATCAGGTGTTAGGTAGTGATATGAGCAATGTGTACATTAGAGATATATAATATATTTACTGCACATCCCAAAAATATGTACAGGCTACTAGAGTTTAAATTGTCAGACATAAAAAATATTTTTTCCATAGCAGTTACAGTTACAATCTGCAGAGTGAGCTCAAAATCTTCAGGTAGTGAAACACATCACATCAAGTTGAGTTAAAAAAAACCTCTTATATAAATTTGTGAAATACTGCATCCATTCACACACCACTCCGAAAGAGAATATTGTATAAATGGCTTTTTAAAAATCTTGTCAATTTCCTCCTCTCACACTAATGGGCACCCAGCGGTGGTTCCTATGGTAACGGCCCTAAACCATGTTGTAGCAGATGGAAGGAGAGCTGGAGGGCTAAATTTATCTTCCAGCATCCTCACCGACTACAGAGAGAGGGAGAGAGCGAGGCAGGCGAAGGTGCCTCCCTCCTCGAAGCTACGGCTTTTTTGGAGAGAAAATCAATACTTCGGGAGTCTTGAATTCGTAGTACACTGATACTCCTCCATTCTTTCAGGAAGAATCTGAAGGGAATTGCATACATGGGGATGACAAAGAACACTGGACTAGTCTCAGTTACAATATTCTAAAGAATTCAATGAATTGTGAATTTTAAGTGAATTGTGCAGTATTTCAAAAAGGCAAAAACAGCAGATTTATGTATCATTTTGGTTAACTGATATGGGATTTTTGAGGCCGATACCATATTTTTTTTTTATTCAGCGATTACCACCATTGTGGCAGCCAATCTAGTGAATTTCTGAGCTGAATTGAAAATATATCTTTCTATTTTTGCAATGATTTGCAACAATATGACTCTGCAAAGATCCTCAGAAGGCTGCTTCTTAAACAAATAATATTTAACATTTTTATACATTATTTTATATAGTACACTACCATCTTTGGGGATTTAGTGCTCCACATGCTTTTCAGTCATCTGTGGCTGACAGACGGAAGAACATTTTACTAAGAGATGACGACACTATTTTTAAATCAACCAAAGCATAACTTCCTGTTTTGTATGTTGTGTAAAAAAGTTTTAATCTCTGTGCATATTGGACAACATATACGCTGATGATAGGCCATTATGAGTTGCAAATATTAGGGCTGGGAGATATATCGAAACAAAAGATATATCGATATATTTTTAAATGTGCTATGGAATTAGACCATATCGCATATATATCGATGTTGTTCAAATTTGCACTGTGATCCTTGCTCCAGGCAAGCTGCAGCTTTTATTTAAGATATTTTTTATCTATATGTGCACTTTATGGAGCTTTGACTTTAAAAAAAAAAAGGTACTCCTGTTGAAATAGATTATTTATGTTCACTTAAATAAACGGTTTCAATAAAACTACTTGTGACATGTCATATTTGGCTTTGACTTTGAACATTTGCTCTCACTTTGCGATAAAAATATCGGGATATATATCGTATATCGATATTCAGCCTAAATATATCGTGATATGACTTTTGGTCCATATCGCCCAGCCCTAGCAAATATCAGCCGACAGATATATCAGTCTTGCCCTAGTTTAAACAACAAAAAAAAGAAATTCGACCGTCCGGATGTTAAAGCAAAAAGTGGTTACTTCATTGACAATTTTATGATGAAACACAGTGAAAACAGTATGATAATTTCGGAACTTGTTTCACCTTAATCCTAAATCTCCATCTGGCAAACTCATCAGAACTTAGCAACAAAAACCCTAATTTGTTATTGTGTTTCCAGCACAATGTCAGCTGAGCATTAGCAATACCGCCGAGTCAGGGAGCGCAGCCTCACCAGCAGCCTGATAGCGGTGATCTCCAGGGACGGAGGAGAGCCCTCGGGGAGTCAGTGCATGCATAGCCATTCCTCTGTGTGTGTGTGTGTGTGTGTGTGTGTATGTGTGTGTGTGTGTGTGTGCATGTGCGTGCGTGTGCACCTCGGGAGTGCTCCCCAGTCCACAGGGGGACATGCCAAGCATAGGAGGTTGGATGCACAACACAGGGAGCTCATTCACTCCCAGTCTGAGCTGTGAGCTTTAATACATACACAGCCCACGAACCACTCACTATATGCACTCTCCCTCTCCTTCATTCACACACGGGCACACTCACACACACACACACACACACACACACACAGGCAAAAACACTCTCACTGCAGAAGCTGCACTGTCTGCATATGTTTAAAACAGCAAAAATATTCAGCTCATTTTAAATGTCTCTGTTTGCTCTGATTCCACAAATGATTCTTGCTTTCTTCCACCTCTCACTGGCTCATTGATGTAGCTGCCTTTTGCAATAACAAAGACCTGAATGGAGACAATCCCCGAGTCCTCACATCATGTCACTCACATCACCTCACACACATTGAAATCACTGCAGATGACAGAATGGATATCAATGGGTTTTTTTTTTTTACCTGGTAGCAGGTGGTGTTGTCCTCCGATTGTGAATGACTGGAATCGGGGAGAGCAGAGAGAGCCAGAGGGAGGTGAAGGGAAGGAGAGAGAGAGAAAGGATGAATGAGAGTGACGGAGAAGAGAGAGGGGTAATCGAGTCTCCGCTCTACGTGCACTGGGCTGACAAACAGGTAGCGGAGTATATTATGCGTATGAATGAGGAGGAGGGGACACTCTCTCCCGGTCTATCTCCACCTCTTTCATACCCCCCCCCCCCCCCCCCCTTAGTGTCTCTCTTTCAGGTCAAAGTGAAGTAGCAACTCCTTATTTGGTAGTTGACGTAAGCCTGTGTTTTTTTTGGCAGCGGTCTTGGGCTGCACAGCTGGCAAAGCGGTGAGAGGTAGAGGGGCAGGGTGAGTGGTTGGTGTTTTAATTTGCCCGGGAAAAGGGGTGGAGGGGGTTACTTCATATTTATAAAACACAGTTTCCCCATTCAAGTCTCACTTTTCCAGCATAGGTGGAGAACTATTGCTGTGGCATTCTAAGAAAACCCTGGAAAAATTTGAAAACATATAAGAGCCTGCATGGAAAGAAAAGCAAAAAGCTCAAGGATCCAGTTTTTAAGAGCAGCTCTGGAGAATGTCCACACACCACAGCGCAGCGTTCATGCTCCTGCCAGGGGTCCGGCTGAAACGAGTCCAGGCAGCTCTGACATCACTCTCCGCTCTTTTATGCCATGGGTTTTCCCCCCCTCCGCCAAGTGACTTTTTTCAGCATGCTGAAAGCTTGCAGCATTGAGGGAATACCAGCCGGTGGGATGAAGGCAGGCGGTCAGCCGCTCATCTGGAAAAGGGGAAGCTGAGAGGGGAATGGAAGAGAGCCCGGGGTGTCCATCCTGCACCAGGCAACAGAGAGTCCTTGTAGTAGGGCTCCAAATTTGAAAATGGAACATGAAGGCCAGATCTGATACGGATATATCTGTATTAAGGCTGCTGATAGACAATTCTTTTTATCCAAGCGTTTGAAACAGCATTTAGACCATTACCTGAGCCTTAACGTTAGGGCTGCACAATTAATCACATTTTAATCATGATCACGATTATGGCCACCACGATTAAATTGACCTGATCGTCTGCGATATTTCCATTTTAAAATGTGGCTCTCCTGCATATCTAGTCAAGCACTTTCTACACCAGTAGTCCACCATCCACCAGGGGGCAGGGCGGTTTTTCTCCCCTGAAAAAGTCTGGTTGCTGATTGGATAGAACGCTAAGCAGGATGTGACGGAGTACTCGACGCCACAACAACACGGCCATTTGTAAAAGCAGCGTTGCCAACTTAGCAACTTTGTTGCTATATTTAGCGACTTTTCAGATCCCCTTAGCAACTATTTTTCAAAAAAGCGACTGGAGACAAATCCAGCGACTTTTTCTGGTGTTATTGGAGACTCCTTCTTACTCTTCTTAACGAGCTGCGGGGGCCGGCGGCTCGTTAAGAACAGTAAGGAGTTGAAGCAGCACTGTCCTCCTGCAGCAGTCTCTCCCAGCTGCAGAGCCAGAGGGGATGTTAACCCTTAGCGTCCAGTCTGCAAATTGCTAATAAGCTAACAGTTAGCTCTGTAGCAGTACAGTGTGTATGTGCTGCTGCTGTTCACTTAGCGATCTGTTTGTTTACAACAAGCACCATACACTCTGTGCACACACTAAAAACTGTTCATATTGTTTGTTTAAAAGTAGTGCAATAAAAATACAGATGTTTTCCCTAACATGATGAATAATAGTGATTAATAATCACGATTAAAATATTGATCAAAATAATCGTGATTATCATTTTGGCCACAATCGTGCAGCCCTACTTAACGTCATCTCTAAAGCTGCTCCATTAAAGTTTGCCAACATCAGTTTGGATATAATTTTAATCTACTATACAACACCACCTGCATTTTTTCTAACACACCCATTACTAATATTAAAATACAATTCTTTTAAACACACCGAAGACAATCTAACCAGGGAAATGGGGCTGGTATACTGTCCCCTCTAACTGTCTTAGGGTTGGGCAATTGTTTGTTTCATTGCTATTAACGCATGTAGAAGGTGAAGTGCATTTTCCGTTTTTGGAGGCAAGGCTTTGTGAATTGGAGGTGCAACTCCGCACCATAAAGATTAGCTGCTGTAGTTAGCTGGTGCGGTATAGGATGACTTACTGTAGCTCCAATTAGCTGTCTCCCAGCAGCTCCAGAGCAACCAGGAAGCCGGAGGCTTGGTGAAAGAGACAGCAAACTGGTATGTAATAAAGAATTTCACTCTGAACCTTCACTCTAAACTTTGGGGTGGTAAAGCGGCTTAGCGGACAGACATGTTGCTATTTTGGTGACAGAAAAAACAATTAATATGTGATCTGATCCAATTAATCAATCAGACCAGCACTGACATAGCAAGGAGCCTAAATTACATGTCCAGTTACAGTGAAAGCATGTCCTGGCCTAGTCTGACTGGCTCTCGTTGGTTGAATTAGCTAAGTTTAGGCATGAGGAGTAGGATTGGGTAGGGCTAGAGCTAGAGTGACTGGTAATGCAGAAAAGTCTGAGGGCGTCTGGTGAACAGGTTGAGAATTGCAATGAAGGGGCCGGGGGAAAGTGGGACTGTGGCTGCAGGGATGGACAGAGAGGCAGAATGTAACACAACCTCTGCAATGGTTTTGTTGCACCTGACGAGACAACTGGGTCAACCAACTGTTGATCTCGATGAACCAACTCCTAACATTTACACAACCATAGTGGATGGAAACTTGCACTTTCTTTTGCCACTTTTCTGGAATTTCTGTGCAACATTTGGATGGAAACCTTGCTTCACTGTAAAAAAAAAAACTTTGCCGTAATAAATATGTTGCAACTTTTTGTAATATTACGGTAAAATGATATTAGCACTGTTGATTTCCCGTTTAAGATTGCCATTTTAGTCCATATTTTACTGTAAAAAATAAATGTTTTGACAAGAAAATACTTTATAAATGCTGCATGAATTAAAGATTTTACCATTAAATATTACAGTATATTTCTGTTAGAGATATGGTGTTTAGTGCATTTAACAGTGAGAAAAAGTATTTTTTACAAAAAAGGAATGCAAAAATGATGGCTTGTATATATATTGCAGTATGTTTTTTGCTACAAACATGGTGCCAGTGTATTTTACAGTGGAGTAATGTATTTTTTTCTTTAATGTAAAAAATACTATTTTGGCTGATATATACATTTACGGTGTTTCATTGTTAATGAAACTGAATTAACCCATTTATCATTTTGTGGTCTTTTACTGTCATGATTTAGCATATTTTCACCGTAACATCTACAGACATTTTTTACAGTGTACTGGGCATGAAAAAGCCACCGTTTTTTGTGCCGTTGTGAAGTTCTAAATGTTTTTTAAACTTTTCCTACAATTCCCTATGTACATTGATAGAGTACATTTAAAGCCCAACCCCCCAATCTAATGCTTAATCAAACCAAAAACAAAACTGTACTTTTTATTTTTCACAACTTGGAAGTCTCCATTCATCATTCCAAGATAGGAACTGCCAGCCTTGTAGTCCCACCAGATAAGTGGAGGTCAGCAGAACAACCAGCTGTGGATAATATCCTAGCAAGCTACAGTAATACTTGTGTCAGAGAAATAACTGTTCCTTCATGTGTGCTGTGCAAACTGATTTTAGTTCAGTGTTATATACACAACAGCCAACGGGACATGTTGCGTTGCAGTTGAGATTAATGGTCTTTGTTTAGTCATGAGCTACTTAGTTACAGTTAAAAGCTGATGTTACATTAGCTATGTTTAGCAACCGTAGTAAATTACATTGCTGGCTGTATAGAAGAGACTGGCTTTTCTTGTATGACAAACATCCAAAACATTATTAAATAGAACAAATAAGTGAACAATGGCTACTTTTGTGTTGCAGGGACAGTGGAAACAGTAACGTCCCCACGTGCTGTAACTAAGCAGCTAATGTCACATTAGCTTTTACTGAGGAAATTACCCTATAAAGACAAATGAAATGACATATTTTTGTAGGCCAACATGAGAGTTAGCATCAACATGATGTCTGTTGAGAAATCGCCGATGGGAATTTTACATTGGATTTTGTTTCACTGTAGGAAAATAAGCTCTGTGGCAAGCACACGTTTCTGACGCTAACACGTTTTGTTCAGCAGGATAATCTTCATAAATGAACCTCATCTTTATTATGTTTGAAGTTTTAATGCAGCCGATGAAAGTAAAAAGCTAACGTAGAAAACTACACCACAGTCAATGGCACTACCGTTGTGCTTCAACTAACCAGCATTTTTGACAAGCTAGCAAAGCCTAGCAAAGCAATTGTTAAACATAATTTACAATCTACCAGAGTTTGCAAGAGCTCTGAAAAACACGACTAGAGGCTGTTAGGTGGACTAGTGAGAGAGTTCCTGTCCGTGTCCAGCGTGATGACGTTTAATGTCCCTGACAAGCACTGTAGTCTCATTTAGCCACTTGTTAGCAGCCGCCTTCTTAATGGGTTAATCCCTACGTTCCCCGGGACTTATGTTCCCCGTTTTTCCCAAAAAGTGTCCTATGTTCCCCTGTAGCAATACATACCGGGGAGCATAGGACCCTTTTCCTGAAAAAGGGTCCTATGTTCCCCACTGTTAAAGGGTTTGGGTTAGCTAGAGACCTGCAGGTTTGCCACCCCTGACCTAATCTTTCCTCGTCTAGGCCTATTTGCATATGCGCGTCAAACAGCCCATAGGCCTACATAGGCCTATTTGCCATGGAATTTGGCAGTAATGGTGGAAAAAGTAACAGACCGGGGAACGTAGGATCCTTTTTGGGAAAATCGGGGAAAAGGGTCCTATGTTCCCCAGTCTCATACAAAGAGGGGAACATAGGACCCAGGGAACATAGACACACTCCCTTTTTAGGGACACGTAAAGACTCCAAAAATAGCAAGTAGGGGTATTTACCAACGCATTTTATGTCATACAACAAAACGTGAACATCTCTTAAGCTTGTGACCACCCATTCAGAATCCTCATTGAGGTTGAGTGGATAGACCCCATGGCGCTAAAATGCTAACTTACATCCGGCTTTAAGGACTCATTCCTGTAGTGCCCTATTGTCAACCACACCTGTACTTCTTGTGTGTTTTTTTGCACCTGCAAGCCAACAGTGACGTCGTTGTGTGCTGTCTTGTCGAACCAAGAGTCCAAACCCAAAAGAAAGTCAGTTAGCGATCATAAACAGAGACAGCAGCAAGACCTCACAAATGAGAAGCTGGAACCAGACAATACTTGGCATTCCTACTTCAAACAATTGAAAAACAGTTGACAGCTCAGTGGCATAACTTCATTAACATTACAAACTCAATTCTGGGTGGCCAAGATCTGGATTAGTGTATAATAGTTTGAACAAAAGATTTTTGTATTTTGAATTTTGTATTGTAAAATTGTTAGTTTTTTTTTTGGCAGCATTTGGCAATACTTCCACATTGAATTTGTTTGTTCTCACATTTGCTATAATAACAAAAATAAACATGGTTTATCTGTGGAGGGAGGGTTGGGTCTTGAGAACTGGTTCTTAATATATAAAACTGATAAGTAAGTAGAGCCTGGTCGGCAGGCTCTACTTACTTACTACTAGTCTAATCAGACAATATTGGCGTATCGCAAACATATCTGTATATTGTCCAATATTTGCGGTTCTGAAAACTTTTTTTTTTTTTACAGAACATTTAATGCAGAAAATGATGCTTGGTTTGATTTAGAAATGGTGTTAGCTTTTTATTTTTTATTTCTTCCTTATACAATACCGATGCTTTATTCTTTTAATTTCTATTTCTTTTTCTCAGTTTGTATTTGGGTTGACAATTTAATACATTGTGCAAATAATGTATAATAATTGAATTAAATATTCTTAAATTTAAGTTAATTCACCTTATTAAGTTATTTGCATGGTTATTTTTGGTTCAAAATTAGGGCACAATTCACACAGAAAAGGTCTAGCTTCAATCTAGCGAAAAGAAAACCACTAAATCAGCCTACATATTGGTTATCTGTGTAATGTTCCCCTTTATCATAAATTATTATGCTTCCATAATCATGAAAATTGTTCAGTGTTGACAAATGCCTGCCTATGTATATCACCAGTAATGCATGCATCAACATGCATGCACTGTATTTTAACTTTTGCATTGGTAGATAGAGGATATTTTTGCCATTGTAAGTTTTCGACAAATAACGCCCTTAACATCTTGTCATTTATGATAAATGACTGTTTATTGAGGGCCAGATCTGCTGAAAATAAAGGTGGTTTTTGCTTTCAACATATTCTGGTTTGTTGTTTTATTATTTGAATATGACATGAAGACTAATATTGGCTCAGTAAATCGGTCTTACTCCACTTGTCAGCCTTTCTGGAGGTGACAGAGCTGCCAGTGTTGAGTTCTTTCACAGGGGAGGCTTGCCTCTGTGCAGCTGGGGCTTGTCTGGATGGCCTTGTCACAGTGTGAACATCATGCTACCAAACACATTTCCTCAACAGGAATATTTCTTTTTGTTAGGAATGTAGGGCGAGGGAAGGGACGGAAACAAAAAGATAAGGTCTCACAATACTGGCCTCTTTTTTGCTAACCTGAACGCTGTGAATTCATTTTGTACCTCAAGCTATACAATACATTAACATTTAGCAGGGGCTGAATAGAAATGATGGGCTATTTTTAAAGAGGCAGATGTAGAGGTTAAACCTGCTTAATTTCAGTTTAGCCACCATTTTATTTGCAGAATGGCATTTATCCTGCTTCTAAAGCTAACCTGTGGTGGAGAAGAAAAGGTCTTTTAAGGGAAAAAGCACACACCGATGCTTTGCTGAAATTGAAATAGTTTGTACTACTGTGAAAATTGCAACATGACAAAAGCATGTGTGCATGTAAAAATCACCATTTATGGAAGTTCACATTTAAGCAGGTCAAGCACTTTACCTTACTCGACACAATACTTTGAAGTAAAGCCTTGTTTTCATTGTGTACGGCCCATCTCATCAGTGGCATAATCTCTAACAGTGATCTACATCAGAACAGACTTAGCAGGACAAGGTAACCTTCAGCCTAACACAGCGCAGGATCCAAGTCAAAGCCTGGGGGCAAACAGGCTGTTAATGCCTCTGGCTGGATGAAGAAAAACGACATGCTAATGTACTTCTAGTTCCACTACTCATATATGACTGCTATAGGCTTAAGAAAGGCATCAAGGCTATCATTTGGTGGGGCACACTTTTACTGTAAGTAACATCACCTGAGTGCCAAGGTTTAGAAACCACATACTGTATTTCCTCAATTTAAAGCCGGGCCCCTATTAATGACCGGCCTCATTTAGTAACCAGGTGTAAAAACAATTTTTAGTAAATAAAAGCCGGCCTCTTTTATAAGCCGGGTGTCTTACCGATGTTATGTCAAAGTCTGTTCCCCCGTCGATATGTGTCCCCCTTACCTTAACCTGCACCAACCTGACCCCTGACCCCAACCAGTCCTCCTTTAAGTTGTTAACATGAGCCCAAGTTTACCTTAACCCCAAACAGTTCTCTCTACAAGGCCTAACCTTAAACTGAAATCCTAACTCCAGCCGCAGAGGTGATGCTACGGAGAACACCATTCAGGAAACATCATTTGACGGGTAACAGATTTCCACACAACACCTGTATTTTGAAGTTTGGCCACACGAGTTAGTACTGTAGGTAAATATGGTTGTTTCTCCCGCTGTCCTAGTCATTCTCTGTAAAGTCGAGCCGTTTACGCACGTTCTTCTGGGCTTTTTAGTAGTTTAGACATTTTAAATCCTGCTTGAAATGAACATTCAGCGTGCTGTTCATTGTTTGTTTACATCTGAGTACTTCCAATATGGCTGACATCCGGGTAACTGGCTACAATGCGCTGTGTAAAACACTCTAAAAAGTGCCGGTCAGAGCTGCTCTGATTTTCTTTTTTTAATAAAAGCCTCCTTCAAATAATAGCCTGCCCCTATTATTAGCCGGGTCACAAACTGAGTTTTTATTAATAGAAGCCCCGGCTACTATTTGAGGACATAAGGTATTTAAAACAGAAAGCCTGTGCCACAAACTTTAACACACAAGGATGGTCTGAAGTCTGACACTGTGGGCCTCCCCTCAGACAAAATCAAGATAATTTCCACATTTTGGCGAAATGGCAGGCACACTGTAAATAATGGCTGTGAAATCTACAGTTATTTACTGTATGATTTACATTGCATCACTGTGTTTGATTTTCACAGTATAGTGCTATATAATTTACAATAAAAATTGGTCCTTGTGACAAAATTACAGTAGTTAAAACATTACTGTATAAAAAACACAGTAGACAGTGTAGTACTGTGAAAAGTAAAGTAGTAGTAGTAGTAGACTACAGTATTTTTCCATTTTTATCATAATCAGTCCTTTATAAATGCTGTTTAAATAATTAACTTAAAGTAAAGTTTGTCATACAAAACACAGTATGGAAATCAATTGTAAAACAGTAAATGTATTAATATTATTTTCTTAAGTGTATAGAGTAATTACTTGCAATTACTAGTTATTTCTATTAAAAATAATGATGAAATTATTATCCAATAAACAGCATTGTTTACTGTGCCATATTGCCATATATAGTACTTAACTTAACATTAAAATTACAATGTTTAACTGTTTCTTTTTTATTCTTACAGTAAAAAAATCAGTACTGTAAACACAACTAAAAAAATCAGTTTTTCATTTTATTTTTTACAGTAAAGAAACCAGTATTGTAAATAAAACTAAAATCAGTGTTTAATTTTTTTATTTTATTTTACAGTACAAAAAAACAGTACTGTAAATAAAAATACAGTTCTACTGTAAATAATAATTATCGTAAAGTTACTTGTTAATTGCTGCCATTAAGTTACTGTAAGTCACCACTGGCACAAGTATGCTGAATAAGCCATTAGTAGTTCCTGTTTGCAGGATACCCATGTAAAGACGAGTGTCGCTGGATTAGTTTGACAATGAAGAAAACCTATTAAAAAAAACATGATGATTCATGATGAGGCAAATTCTGGAATTATAAGGTATGCTTTCTGATTTCTAAGTGGATTTATGGACATTTATATATATGGATATCAGATAATGATATCCTCAGAAACTGTAAGTCACACTGAATGTTAAAATATAAAAGAATTAGGTATTACTTTAAGTGCCTCTATGCGCTGTGTATCCAACATATGGTGCTGTAACTGCTGTCAACACCATGGACTCCATTTTAGAGCTTGATCTGAAATGTGTGAAATATGCGCAGATATGAACACTTTTTTTTTTAGAATGTAATTTAGATTTAGAAAGATGCCATGGCAAGAAGCACAGAGTGAGAGACAAAAAGCAACTTTTGACGATGTCAGTCCTGTGTGTCATTAAACAGGCAACAAGAGCTTAAAGTCACTGTAGCAAAATGCAGCTAGCATCAAGTGAAGGAACATTTGCATGTTGGAACTTATAACAGCAAACTTAAGGTGCTACTTAGCCCATTCTACCACAAAAACATATGAAGAGGAAATTCCCATATTGTTACATTTATATATCAGTCAATATTTACCGATACCATAGTATTTTACTCCCTAATATTATCCTATAATAATGGCATCTGCCCCAAAAATCCAGTATTAGTCGGGCTGTAATTTGTGTTATTGTGTGACTTTGGTGAATCCGATGAAACCCTTTGAAACACCAAAGTCACACAATTTAAAAAACAAAATAACTGAACAAGACAGCAGTGTTTCACAAGGTAAAATGACTGTTTTTGTCAATGGAGTCTGGTGGCTTTGGAGAGAACATAAATACAACTTTGACTAACAGACACTCCAAGGAGTCACTGAACATCCCAGTTAATGCTCCAGTCAATGCTAACATGAATTAGCAGTGGCTTCTCTCAGTCAGGTTGAGGTGTAGAGAGGCTGTAGTCAGTGATCAGATCCCTCTCGCTCCTCCACAGTCCAAATATGGTCTGCTCCCCGTTTCCGGAAACAAGATGGCGACACAAGATGGCGACGAGTGTAACGCTGAACTCGATGCCTCAAATGGGCTACAAACCAACGGGTGACGTCACAGTCACTACGTCCATTATTATTATTATACAGTCTACGGGTAAACAACCCATACAACCCATACAACCTTTCAAACAACCTCACTTGAGAAGATCCAACTGCTGACTGACTTGCTATAGTCAGGGACAAACCACCATCAAATTTCTGGAGGGTGGCAGTGACTTGTCAATATCTTTACTTAAAAGGCCAATATCGGCAAACACATATATCGGTCCAACCTTGGTTGATTTTGCGGTGGAGTGTCAGCAGCAGCATCCAAGCTTTGGACAGCGCTGGCTCCATCCTGCAGTGCCACAGAGGCAGTTTCTGGGCATTGTGCCACCTGTCAGAGGAGAGAAAACACAGGCAGTGTCCTCCTCAGCATCCCAGCTGTCCACAGCTTCATGTATGGCCCTTAAACACCACGGAGACAGCAGAATCTGTCGCCGCCGCTGCCTCGTACAGTACAGGGTGGTCTTTTCCGAGTCAGCCTGTAGTGCTTAATGATCCCTGAAATGCATTATCACTGTCTGTTGAAGATGTGGGACTGCATGTTTGATTCACAGTACGTCTGTGGGAGTGCATACAGTAAGTCCATAGTCTAGCAAAAAAGAAGAAGGCCTTTTTCATGTACGATGTGTGTACCTGGCTATAAAAATAACAGTGTGTCTGGATCTAGAAGTTTGATGTGTACCTTTTCAAGTATGCATATGTGTGTAAACCCAGCCAATAACTCCCAACAAATAACCAGAACCACAGGTCCCCTTGCCTCCCTTCAGACTCCCAGCCACAGACAGACCAGACCCCCCCTCCACCATACAACCGCCAACCAGAACGGAACAGATGCCCCTCTCAACCTCAACCTACCCTGATGACCACAGAAAACAGCAGCATGACCAACACATGGTAGGCTGCGTTGCCACAATTTAAAGAGTCCTCGGAGAGAAATAGCCACCTGAGCTCTAAAAAGTGTCTGAACAAAATAAAGAAAAGTCTGCTTGCTGGACCCGACTTCCCAACAGTAGACCATGTTGACAGATGTTGTGCAGAGCTCAGCTGTGGTGGGTGGTGCTGCTTCAAACCCTACTACCAAATGTTCCAATAACATACTAATTCCATGTATGTACAAATGTACCTTTATGGACCAAAGAGGCGTGTGTGTACTCAAGGAGCAATAATTAAGATTTTTACTGTGCACCGCAACCATAATACACCTACCAGCCCACTGCCTTTTCAAGACACACCCATTCTACATACCATGCTTTAAAATATATTTTATAGGTCAAGTACTTTATTATGTTTTTATTTTCTTTGTTTTTTCATGTCACAGCCAGGAAATTAATCCCTGAGGGTGGGGGACAGGAGATTTTTAGGGGGAGATAGCAGGTCAACTGTAGATACCACAAAGAAGTGGTGTAAATCGTCGGAAAGCTGGGGATCTGAAGATTAATTTAAGCTCAGCAATGTGTGTTCTAGTCATTAATCTGTAATAACTATTAACTAATCAATTAATTATTATGAATTAAAATGATTAACATGAAAAACACCCATACACCTGCCCATCCCATAAGAGTCAATCAAAGCTGTTAATCATGACGTGATTTATAGCATCAAATAGCTGATTAAAACCAAACATAAAAATAAAACATACATCAGTATGATAAGAACTCCCTAAAATGACAGTAACAATCTTTGGGAAAAGTTCATCTGACGATAACATTGAGCGGGACGGATTTATTACCTATACTGCATGCATGAATCCCTGCCCCTGGATTCACCACGCCTTGGAATTTGCAGTCAATTACCTCTTCTGTTCTTCAGTGTGTGGACCTGCCTTGCATGGACCGAGGTGACCACATCCAACCAGTAAAAACAATTTTGCACATATAACATTCATCAGCAGGATGCTAACTCCAAGCTGCTGTGAATATATTCTATTTTCTTCTAATTGGGGCCATTATTTGAACTATTAACATCAAATTGTCTTGAAGAATATTTTTTACTAGTGATTGAGACCATAGTGTTGTCCTGAAAACAATTCTGAGGTAATAAATCAAGTGAGAAGTTTCGTCATTTTGCACTGAAATGAATGGATCTTTTTTTTTTGCAGCCAAACTTAGCGCCCCCTGCTGGAATGTTCGGTAGAATTCAGCTTAAGGCACTTCCTGGTTTGCCTCCATGCTCAGACACAAAGATTGACGACTGATCCGATGGCAGGGATTCACAAATCTTGTGCAGACTTACACAGTGATTTTTTTTTCCTACCATGTGACCCAGAGGGGCTCTGAACGTTTGTAATTGTACCTGTACCTGACGTTGGATTGCTTTTGATTCTTCAAAAGTATGAGGCTGTGGGGAATTGTTAATAGAAATTAGTTTAATACTCAACTCCATTATATACACTCCTCTGTCTATACTCTGAAACAAGTATCCTGTAGAAATAATATACTTTATCATGTGTCAATATCCGGATGGATGAAGGAAAATTCAAATTGGCTTCTATTACTCTCTAAAACACAATGTTGAGCTTGGTAGTCGATGACTGTTGTGTCCATTTACAATGCATGATGGTCAACCCTAATTGAAGGGCCAGATATAAAAAGTGGTATTGATCTCTTATGTAAGTGAGTAAGCACATGTTTTGTGTAGTTCAAAAACAATACAGATATTAAAAAGCAGTTTAGTACTGAAGGTTGGGCCATAGCAAATAATATTCAGAGTCTCTCAGTCATACTTTAAGCATCTTAATCACCTTGTGTAAGATTTTTTTTTAGGCCTGAGCTGCAGTTTGTTCTGTGAAACAGTAACAGCCAAAGTGAACACTGAGAGCTGTCAACACAATCAATTTAGAATAGCTCAAATATTTTATTGTATTGTCCTAAATGTCAGACGTACAATATAATTTATCATAATTTTTAAATGTGTGTTTTCATTTTTGAATGCCTGCTCACCTGGGCAGGAATTTTTTGCCAAGTGTCAAAGCAAAAACATAATAGTAGCAATTAGCAATTCATAATCGTTGTTTTCGCAAATCTAGCACTTATTTCATCTTGTTTTTCAATTAGATCATCTGAGTGTTCATGCCACACATCGGCAATACTGCCATTGACTCATAGTCTGTAGACTTAGCAAAGCCTGAGAACTGCCGGCTAATCATCTGCCAGTGAACTTGTGACCAGTTGTCTGATGTGACTCAGAGTTCTGTCAATAATATGTTGTTCTAGGGCTGGGCGATATATCCATATAAAATATATATTTCTAAACGCAATATGGAATTAAACCATATCGCATATATCGATATAGTTAAAAAAATTTCTTTCTTTAAATAGAAACGTTGCCCTTACTAGGGTTTGTCATATTTATTTATTCATAGGCTATTTTTATTTAAGATATTTTTTTAAGTAAATGTGCACTTTATGGAGCTTTGATTTAAAAAAATAAAATAAATAATAAAAGGTACTCCTGTTGTTATACAGTATTTATGGTCACTTAAATAAACGATTTCAATAAAACTACTTGTGACATGTCATATTTGACTTTGACTGAACATTTACTCTCACTTTGCGATAAAATATCAGGATATATATCGTATATCGATATTCAACCTAAATATATCGGGATATGACTTTTGGTCCATATCGCCCATCCCTATGTTGTTGTTTTTTTTTACGTTATATATTGTAGTGTGGTGTGTATTTTTTTCAACAATGTGTCATTATCGGAAAACAATACTGATATCTGCTCCGTTATCAAAATGTACAGGAAGCTGATGTGCACTGAGAGATGTGCAGCATGGACCACCAAAGCGTTGAGCAATCCCATAACAGTTTTAGTCAATCATGCTCTGCATACTGATCTGCACGGGTGGTCCACCACCAAAGCCCTATTTAGAGCCAGAAAAAACCATGCTTACAGGCCGCAGGAAGCTGTGCCAGACACTGGCTGATGCTTCTGCAGTTCCTTGGTCAGCATCAGCAGACTGATTGAAGTCGATACTTTATGGCCTTAAATTATTTTTTTGAAAAGCCTGGAATAACAAGCCATATAATGTACTTGTGACTTCCAAATAGGGACAGTGATCATTGTGATATTTCTATTAAAGCCAGAGTTAGTCTAAATACTGGAGATTCCTTTCCTTTCTCTCTAGACTTCACTAAACCCAGGGCCTTCCCTATAATTACAGGCCAGCGGGAACCTCCGCCAGGCCAAAATAAAAAAAACGTTATGCAAAAAATAAAGCCAGATATCCATTCTAGTAGGGAAGAGCGATATGGCCAAAATCTTCTATTAAGGTGTGTATAGTTTAGGGCTGGGCGATATGTCGATATAAAAAATATATCTATTTTCATATATATATAAAAATATTGGGATATGTATCGTATATCGATATTCAGCCTAAATAAATTAGGATGTGACTTTTGGTCCATATCGCCCAGCCCTACCCGGTCATATGGTAACTTAACTGACTTAACTATGTGTTGTGTGGTGGATCTAATCTATGCTAATGTGATAAATCTATAACATAAATATCAGGAAATGTAATGTTTTGTATTAAGAAAGTGTTAAGTAGTTAAGAAAGTGTTCCATTTTATAAGGGGCTTTGGTTTGGTAGAATGAGAGCTGTCCCATGTGGAGGCCCATCCGCCAGGCCAAATCAGTCCCCCAAGGGGAAACACTAAAAATCTATGTGTATGTATATGTAATATATATCCCATAGCTAAACCAAAGGTCATTACTCTATGAATAAAAACAGTGTTGTATTGATATTTACAGACGGAGATTCACTGACAAAAGGCTCATTTACAGAAAAGTGGGAAACATATATTTAGAGAAGCGGCAAACCAAATCAGGAACAAGGCGAGAGGCACAAAGAGCCATAGAATGGGAGACATTGTGCAAGTGAAGAGAAAACAAGTTGAAAATATTATTAGAGGAAGTGCTATATATAGGACAAATGACCAGCTACTCGCTATATTTGTCCCCACATCTAAGTTAGGCTGTTCCTGCGTGTGTTTGTGGTTTCAGGGAGTGAGTGTGGGTTTCGGTAAGGCCGCCGACTGAAACTGTGACAATGTTTGCATACACTCATCACCATCATGATGACAAAGGCATACTGCTGAAGGCTACCTCTGCAGAAAAAATAATCACCGGCATGACCGTGAGAAACAATATTTCTGGGCAAACACATAAGATCTGTATCCTCTGGTGACATAAGGAATAGGGCTGGCCGATATGGACCAAAAGTCATATCCCGATATATTTAGGCTGAATATAGATATATCCCGATATTTTTATCCCAAAGTGAGAGCAAATGTTCAGTCAAAGCCAAAGCCTAATATGACATGTCACAAGTAGTTTTATTGAAACCGTTTATTTAAGTGAACATACTGTATAACAACAGGAGTACCTTTTTAAGAATCAAAGCTCCACAAAGAAATAACTATGAGCAAGCGTGTATACCGGGCATCCCTCAACAATCAGGAACTGATTTAAGAATACAAGAAGACAAGTTCCACGATTCAGAATAAACAGTGATTTGGCCTGAGTAAAAGTGACAGTGACTGAGGCTGATATGCCATAAAGATGTTTCAAACCAAATCAGTACCAATATCAGGTGAGGAGAGAGCATCAGTGCATTAAAGGAGCTGGGGAGAAAAGTGAAACCAGGAAGCTAATGGAAACCAGTGACTAGCTGATAACTACCACATGCAAAGTCTTCACATTTTGGAGCTCTGACATGTGCAGCAGGCGCTAACTCTGCATGATGTGATATAACTCAGATGGATCAATACTAACACTGTTGAGCCTGATGCATCTGGCTGGGCTGTGTGCTGGGTTAAGCAGGATACAGAGTACAAAACAGTACATCCCAACCTGCTTTTATTTCAAGCAACAAAAAAAGCGCATGCCAATTTTTGGTGGAAAACACAGCTCGGATACCACCCATCCAAATACAATGAGCTTTTTTTTTTTCCTGGAGCTGGGCTGTAAATGCAAAAGCAATCTGCTTGGATCTCAAGGTGATGTAATGCAGGGAGAGAGCAGCCATATGTTCTCTTATTTCACCAACAGTGAATCAACAGACAGGAGAGGCAGTCTGCCAAAGAGGCTGCCTGTCCAAGAATCTATATCTTCTACACAGAGAGACGGGCTAGTGTTACTGTAGGCAGCCGTAATATTGTGACATACACTCGCGATGCAAAGCAATAATTGGGATGTGGCTGCCAGTGATACTGAGGTCTACCTGTAGGTACCAGCTGAGTCAGCAGTAGCTCTGTGTGCCAGGCTACCAGTGCTGCAGTCTCTACCACAGGAGCATCATGGACACAAGACCTACTGTGGGACCACAGACTGTGTAAATCAGGGGTGGGCAACTTGAGGCCTGGGGGCCACATATGGCCCCCACCCTCACTTGAAGTGGCCCTCAGTACAACTACATGCATTTGAGCATGAAATCTTAAAAGTGCAGTGTAAAAATGCGCAAAATTACTTCTTGCAATGAATGTTGGTCTGCTGTTCTTGCACTGAAAAAACAAAGGAATCACAGTAAGTGGTTATTTTTTATTTATAAAGTCTTGATAGGTGGACAAATACTGAATTTGGAAGAACTGCTTTCAGTTTTTCTGCTGCATCTACCTGGAACATCTTACAACATTCACTCAAACTCAACACAAATATAACTATGGGCCGGTTTAAAAAATAAACAATAACTCTGCCTTTAACTGTAACTGTTGTGTAATGTTTTTGCATGTTTTGTCTGTGCTGTTTTGTGTTTTCTCTGTACTCTCGACATTGATGACTGCTTGCATGGTCAGTGACCTGTCAATCAAAGGTAGCCACGCCCCAAATCTTTTGATACTTCATCTTCTATTGTCTTCAAAATAGGGCCATTATTTACACTATTAACATCAAATTGTCTTGATGAAGATTTTATCCTTGTGATTGAGACCATAGTCTTGTCCTAAAAAAAAAATCTGAGGTAATAAATCAAGTGACAAATTTTCTTATTTTGTATTGAAATGAATGGACCAACATGCTTTTGCAGCAGCCGTCAGCGCCCCCTGTTTGAATTTTCAGTAGAATGCAGCTTAAGGCACTTCCTGGTTTGCCTCCCTGCTCATACCTGGAGCTTGCCACTTGTGTGGGACACATCCAGAAAAATACACACAACTACTGTTACATAACAAAAAAAGCCTGCGGTCGAGTGCTACATAGTGTTCAGAGGAAACACAACCTTGATCGGCGATGACAATGTCAACAGGAGTAAGCAGAGGACAGGAGGGGACGCACGGTGTGTTGTTCACACCACTGTGATGCACTCAGTCAGTTTTTCCTGAGAAAGTAGTAGAGCTGCTATGATCAATATTTTTATGTAAACAGTGGATCATATGACAACGTGTAATGTGACACATGTCAGTCTTAGTGACTAACCTACAGAGAGTTATCACCTGACTGAGCCATTCCCCTCTAGGGCTGTCACTGACCAATAGCCAACCCTACTTTATCAATTATTAACCTCTCACAGACAAGCAGAAAACTGGGTTCTAGTTCAACCGTCCAGCCGAGTTAAGACTTCCACATTGCCCGAGCCCAGAAAACTGCAGACTTATAGCGTCCGTGCAGCCACAGAGATGTCGGACATGAGAGCCACAAACTGGCAACAAGAGTCTAGGGCTGGGCGATATGGACCAAAAGTCAAATCCCGATATATTTAGGCTGAATTTCGATTTACGATATATATCCTGATATTTTTATTGCAAAGTGAGAGCAAATGTTCAGTCAATTTCAAAGTCAAATATGACATATCACAAATAGTTTTATTGAAACCGTTTATTTAAGTGAACATAAATACTGTACAACCACAGGAGTTTTATTTAATCAAAGCTCCATTAAGTGCACATTTAAATTTAAAAAAATCTTAAATAAAATTAGCCTTTGAAATTAAATAGGCCAATTTTTTCCGAACAAATATATTTAAGAAAAGAATAATCAACATTACTAAAGAACTAAATATACAAACCCTAGTAAGGGTTTGTATATTTATTTATAATGAAAGAAAAAAAATTGAACTATATCGATATATATGCGATATGGTCTAATTCCATATCACATTTAAATCACTTTTATATCGATTTATCTTTTATATCAATATATCTTTTATATCGATATATCGCCCAGCCCTAGCCTGTATTAATAATTAATAATGAATTCATACATCATCAGTTAAACCTGTGTATTTTTAATACATGTCAAAATGTCTGTTGTCAAAAAAAGTTTAGTGGAAACTAATATCAATGAAACCTATGGTATTTCCAACAACAAAAAAAGATTACGTAAACACTTAACATTGTATGAATTACATGTTTTGAGAGCGCAGGGGTGGCTTTTGGGCATAAACGTGGGCACATTTTGTGGTTCATGAGTGTGTGTGTGTGTGTGTGTGTGTGCGTCCACTAGGTGATTTGTGAATGAGAACTGCAGCTGACAGGCCTTCTGCCTAACAGGCTGCTCTCTCTGCGGGGGTCGCAGAAACCAGAGGCCCTTCCACCTCGCGGAGCAACCCAAGCTGGGTCCATACGCTCGCCTCCAGGGTCACTGACGGCATCCAACCCCTTCCAGCAGAGGGCTGCAGCTCAGCCAAGGGCCTAACAACTCGCAGCGAGTGCACACATGCTCCGATTCCCATACACCTCCACACACACACACACACACACACACACACACACACACACACACACACTCCATGTAAACACGACACTTAACACCCGAGCATACGGTGTCCACAAAGCACACGTGCAAGCTTTTCTGCCAACACGTTTCCCTGTGCACAAGCACATGGGCAAGCAAATGCGTAGGCGAGGATGTAAACACACACAGAAACACACACGTGAGTGTATCTTTTCATTAACAAGGACGAGAGTCAATTTCCGCTCCCGTCGTCTTAGGCCGGTTGCCGACGGGGAGGAAATCTGTTCGCTTACGGCAGTTTTGACATTTAAGCTTGTGTCTCTGCTGCTGGGGGAAGTCCTAATGATTGATGTTCCAGGGCCACCCGAGGGTCCCCTGCTGCACGACTAGCTGCAATGTTTTCACCCTTATCTACGTGTGGATGTATGTGTGTGTGCGTTACACATCCTTACTCGCATGTGAGTGCCGGTTACATGACACATCTTAAATCATGAACACAAGGTTCTGCGCAAGTACTCGATGATTTATTACTGCTGTAGTCACTTAGAGTTAAAAAAAAATTGTATTTTCCAGGTTCGAAGGCAAGAGCTTGGAGTTTGATGATATATTGCATCGGGAAGAGATTTGTTTCAATAAGAGTAATGCAAGTTCAGCATTATGTACAGTAAGCACTGTAGGAAATGGTGAATGGTCATTTCCTACTTCAAACTTGAAACTGTGGTGGATAAAGTCAGAATTAATGTTGGGATGTCCTGAACTGGGTTCTTCTGGACACACTTGACCCGTTTACTCATATGAACATTAGAACATATATGTTAACTAAGACTATTGAACCTCCATAGTGTTCATAGAGAAGAGCTGAAATTGAATAATCATTAAAAAAAGTTAAAAATCTGCAAAAAATGTGTTAATCGATTCATTGTTTAATTAATCTAATCTAAAAAGTTTATAGATAAACAAATGTGCATATTTTCATGAATGCTTTATAGTAATAAAACTTATTTATTTGAGTTTGGGCCTTTTAGCCTTTTATTGTAAAAAATTGAAATACCATTAATTTGAGCTTTTGAATCTTAAATTGGTCATATTTCACTATTTTATTATTAGGTATTTCGTAATTTTAGAGAGATTGTGGTTTTCTAAAGAGGTATAAAAATGTCGGACACTGTCTCCATAATTCGAAATTCAAAAAAGGTGCAAATAGTCTTCAACCATCTATTGACTATCGAATTGACAATCAATGATGGTTTGAATCAGTTGGCAAAGCTGTTGATGCTTTGCTGATTTTTTCTATTGCCAGAAAAACACTTTCTTTTCAACAAAGACAGTTCGAGGGCCGGTTCAGTGCCTGCGCCTAATCTCAAACCAGTTCGTCGCGTTTCGACAGCCAGAAAGCCGGCTCTCGGCCAGGAAAACTGGTTCCAGAGCGGCACCAACTCTTTGCTGGTCTGGAACCATGAACCACTTACATCAGGGGCTGGGGGCGGGGTTACCGTGACCAACAATGTCAACTAAAACATGTATCGTTCATTTTATTTGACTGTTTAACTGCAATGTGATTGATACCACATGCTAGGTAATAATATAATAAGAACGAAATCGGCATCCATATCGCATCCATAATCGCGTTCAAGACAAGTAGCACAAATGGATGCCAATTAGGCTCTCAAAGCCAGGAGCAACATTTGTAGAAAGATGTTGTAAATGGTAAATTGGGTGCACTTATATAGCGGTTTTATCCAAAGCACTTTTTCACTACACACTACGCTCATTCACCCATTCACACAAACATTCATACTGGTGGCAGAGGCTACCAGGGCACACTGGTGCCACCTGCCACCATTGGGAATTCATTCACACACTGATGAACGCAACATCGGGAGCAATTTGGGGTTCAGTATCTTGCTCAAGGATACTTCAACATGTAGGCTGCCATGGTCAGGGATCGAACCACCAACCTTCCAATCACTGGACGAACGCTCTATCAACTGAGCCACAGCTGCCCTTGTTGTTATTTTGCTTGGCGCTAGCGTTTCTGAGAAAGACAGATACAGAGATGAAATTGAAATGAAATGTAGGACACATAGCTGTAACACCGACCTGATTTATAGTAAAATTAGACACATTTTTCGTGTATTTCCTGTCAATATATTTACTTTTACAGTTTTACGGTTGTGAAGGATGTTTTCACATTTTCTCCAGGGTGGATAGATTTCTCCTCTCCCACCAGGAAGACTGTTCACTTTATATTTCAATTAAATATGTCTGCTTGGCATGTTCTGCCTTCACTAAGTGCCTGGAAGAGTGATATGGACAACATGTGTGAAGCTCTGGAGATACAAGTGCCCTCACATTTCACCTGCTACCAAGGACACTGCAATGACTGACATTTGAGGGATGAAGCGCCCGCTGGTGACTCCATAAGAACGAGCTGCATGAATATCAATGTTGTCCTCTCCAACTCTGCTGCCCTTGGCTGAACAGAGGGACCTTTGACAGGGCCGTAGCAAGAAACCAAGAGTGTATGCCATTTCATAATGCGAGAGCATGCCGTGGGACTTCAGGACACGCTCTGAGACTCCGCACACCGCATAAATGTTTACCATACCACCACTGTATGTGTCCTGAGCCGGGCAGGGTTAAGTCTGAGACTGGTTGGCCTTTGAGCCAGGCTGCTCATGTCTAATGTCAAAAAAACCCACACAGACCATTCTGGCTCCAGTGGAAAGCGCAGTGAAAGCCATTTGGGCTCTGGGCCTATCAGTGCCACAAGAAGGCCATTATGCTCCCACTTTAGCACCCATGAAACATCAGGATTGATAGTGGCTAGGGCTGGGCGATATGGACCTAAAGTCATATCCCGATATATATTCAGGCTGAATATCGAATACCAATATTTTTATCGCAAAGTGAGAGCAAATGTTCTGTCAAAGTCAAATATGACATGTCACAAGTAGTTTTATTGAAACTGTTTATTTAAGTGAACATAAATACTGTATAACAACAGGAGTACCTTTTTAAAAAATCAAAGCTCCATAAAGTGCACATTTAAATAAAAATATCTTAAATAAAAATAGCCTATGAAATAAAATAGGCCAATCTTTTTCTGAAATAAATATATTTATATGAGAAAAGAATACTGAACATTACAAAAGAACTACTATTTTTGCGTTTTTTACTTGTATCAGCATCGGTCGATACGTGCGTGCGTTCGCCGATCAATTAGCTCATTTCACTGAAAAGAAGAGAGACTTGTGTAACATTTGTTACCATTGTGTCATTTTTATCATGTAAATGGAGGGAGAAAAGGCAATATCGGCTTCAAGAATCGGCCCAAAAAAATCGGCAGCACACATCGGGGATCGGTTAGACTGATGTCAAAATAATCGGTATCAGCATAGGCCTTAAAAAACCTGTATCGGTCGACCACTAGACTGAACAAATCCCACAATGCAACTGTATGGCATCTTTTGTCAGAACCTCCTCGGTGACATCATCAGGGTTAGTTTACAGATTTTGAAAGCTTCCTTGGGAGCCATAGAAAACAGGCCGAGTAGTACTCCTCACACTCCTTTAAATGTGTCTATTCATGGCACAACTGACACATTTATGACATAAAGAAAATATTATGTGCTTTGAATAGACACATGAGGTCAATGTTGCTCTGACCAGCCAGCCTACAACAACAAATGACAGGCCTCCTGTTCATCATCGGGGTGAGTGATTGATGCAGGTACACAGCATCAAACCGGACTGCTGGAACATCGTGGATTGTTGTGTCCCTTGTGCGTTCTTCCTGAGGTGAAGGACAGCTCCAGGGGAAGAAAAATGATAATAAACAACCGCAGTCACAGCCACTGGCTTTTCCATGGAGCCTTTGAGAAAAGAAATTCCCTGTGGAGGACACAGTCTGACAACAGAATGCCAAAAATCTGACCCCTTCACTTCGGAGTAAGACAGCAAGACCACATGACAGACTGAGAGGAAGGATGAGAGTGCTGCAAGTACTGCAAACACTAAGACTTTACTATAACAGTGCAGTGATAGATAAAGCACTTTACTCTGGCCTGACTCATCATCTGTCTGTATCTGCCATGTACAGCAGTGTATTGCTGCCACCATGACAACTAAAGCTCAGAAGCCTTTCTTGTTCCAACAAGATGTCTTTAACATTATAAATACACTCACCAGTGTAACTCAATGCATTTAGGCATACACACATGGTGAAGACGACCTGTTAAAGTTCAAACTGAGCATCGGAATGGGGAAGAAGGGTAATTCAAGTGACTTTGGCTATGTTTTTAACCATTCTTTGGGTATCACTCCTGTCAGCTAAGAACAGGAAACTGAGGCTAAAATTTGCACATGCAGGCTCACTAAAAATGGACAACAGAAGATTGGAAACCGTTGCCTGGTCTGATGAGTCTTGATTTCTGCTGCAACATTCAGACGGTAGGGTCAGATTTAGGTGTAAACAACATGAAAGCATGGATCCATCCAGCTTGTATCTACTGTTCAGGCTGCTGGTGGTGCAATGGAGGATATTTTATTGACACACTTTGGGCCCCTTAGTACCGATACCCCTTTTTGACCAAAGCAGTTCCGGAGCCGGTGCCTAATCTTGAACCAGTTCCTCAATTTCTGAGAGCCAAAGAGCCATCTCTCGGTCAGGAAAACTGGTTCCAGAGCGCCACCAACTCTTTGCTGTCTAGAAAAGTCATGTTCCACTTACATCAGGGGCTGCCAACAACTAATACATGTATTATTTATTTTATTTTATTTGTTTAACTGCAATGTGATTGATACAGGCTCGCGTTAGTGTAAGCAGGCTAGCATTAGCTTACAACAAAGTCTAAAATTTAACATCATACATTCAGTGTAGGGCTGGGCGATATGGACCAAAAGTCATATCCCTATAAATTTAGGCTGAATATTGATATACGATATATATCCCGATATTTTTATCGCAAAGTGAGAGCAAATGTTCAGACGTCAAAGTCACATGTAGTTTTATTGAAACCGTTTATTTAACTGAACATAAATACTGTATAACAACAGGAGTACCCTTATTTTCAAATCAAAGCTCCATAAAGTGCACATTTAAATGAAAAAATATCTTAAATAAAAATAGCCTATGAAATAAAATAGGCCAATCTTTTTAAGAAATAAATATATTTATATGAGAAAAGAATAAAGAACCTGACAAATCCTAGTAAGGGCAGCATTTATATAGAAAGAAATAATTTTTGTTTAAACTATATTGATATGTATCCAATATGGTCTAAATCCATATCACATTTAAAAATATATCGATATGGTAAAGGTAAATGGACTTATATATCGCTTTTCTAGTCGCTTTGCGACCACTCAAAGCGCTTTACACTACAGACTGCGCTCATTCACCCATTCAAACACACATTCATACTGGTGGCAGAGGTTACCCTAAATGGTGCCACCTGCCACCATTGGGATTCATTCACACACCGATGAACACAGCATCGGGAGCAATTTGGGGTTCAGTATCTTGCTCAAGGATACTTCGACATGTAGGCTGCCATGGTCGGGGATCGAACCACCAACCCTCCGATCAGAAGATGACCACTCTACCAACTGAGCCACAGCAGCCCCATATATCTTTTCTTTCGATATATCACCCAGCCCTAATTCAGTGTTAATAAAAACGTAATCACCGTCCATAGAATTCCCGGTGAGCAGAACAAATGTGTTGTACTTGTCGTGTTTGGATGCCAATGTAGGTTCACAAAGCCAGAAGCAACATTTGAAAAGAGACGATGTAGTCCGATATTGTTGTTGTAATAGTCACGGAGAGTGGAGACTTTTCCACACGTACAGTGACGTAATGATGTGGCTCTAAGGCCTGTGGAAAAGCAACCAGCACCAGCACCAGCCCAGCAAAAGAACAAAAGGGGTACAACTGAGCATGGTTTAAACACCACAGCCTACCTGAGTATTGCTGCTGACCATGTCTATTCCTGTATGACCACAGTGTACCATCTTCTGATGGCTACTTCCAGCAGGATAATGCACAATGTCACAAAGCTCAAATCATCTCAAACTGGTTTGGCACCTTTGGGATGTGGTGGAACGGGAGATATGCATCATGATGATATCATGTCGATATGGACCAAAAAATGTTTGCAACACCTTGTTAAAACTCTCTTCGACCCAGAAGATTCTGAACTTGACATTTGTGCTAAAGATGCTAGCGCAACATTAGCAAACTATCTTCTCAACAGCTGTTTAAAAAAATAATAGAAATATCAACATTCGTTCCATTGTATTAATATCCCAAATTTTGTCTCACCACTTGTGTTCACAGACATCAGCTATGTACAGAATATAGCACACTAAACAAGCCAAAAATGAACAATGAAAACTAATATCAACTCAATTAGAGCAGCAACAATTATTCGATTAATCGAACAATAATCGATTATTAAATTAATTGCAACTATTTTGATAATCGAATAATTAGTTTGAGCAGTTTTTTAAAGACAATAAGTCCAAATTCTCTGATTTCAGCTTCTTCAATGTGAATATTTCTGGTTTCTTTGTTCCTTTATGACAATAAACTGAATAACTCTTTGCTTTGTTGACAAAACAAGAGATTAGAGGACGTCATCTTGTGGTTTGGGAAACACTGATTGATATTTTTTTAACTTTTATTGACCAAACAACTAATCAATCAATCGATCAACTCAATAAATCAGTTAATAGAGAAATTAAGTGACATCTGAATCAGTTACCAGTCATAGAATAATGTGAAATACTAGCCAGTTCTAGCTTCATTAATGTAAGTAAGGCTTGCTGCTTTATTCCGTTTCATATTATTGTAAATAAAATATAATAATGCAATGGAAATGTAATGGGATACATTTGGGCTTGAGAATGTATTTATTATGTATGTATGTATTTATTTATTTATGTACATTTTATAGAATTAATAAAATAAATAATCAATGACTAAATCAATCATTTAAAATGATGAATTGCAGTATCATGCTCCCTCCCATTCAAAGCCAGTAGCACGACAATAGACAATTCATCATAATGATCAAATACTGTTTACCCAGACAGATATAGCTCGGAAGATGATGTAAACCTTTGGAGAATCACCATCATATTTAAATCTTGTGATAAACCAATCACATTCACATGGAGGAAATGAAAAAAGCTTTGTTGTATCAAGTGTTTTTGCAGCAGAGTAATGTTGCAAGCTGGAGCTGTCCTCAGATGCCCTCTAATCCAGCAGGCACCATTGCAATGAGGAGTGTTTTTAAGGCTGCAGAGTTGATCTGTACAGTAGGTCATTGTCTTACTCTTTGTACGCACACCATCATGCATATTGGTTTTTTAGAATAGAAATAGTAAAACCTCAAGGGTTGCAGAAATCTACTGCAACTTGGGACGTAAAAGCTTATTCACTTGGCAACTACACTGACATCCAAATCTACACCAATTTAAGCTCAGTTGTGATTATGTAATATTATCGGCGATTTGATCCTGCGGCCACAAAAAAAAAAAAAAAAAAAAAAATCCGCCCCGAACGGTGCTGTTTCTCACGCATGATGTCATGTTGGATTCCTTACAAGCAGGTTATGCAGAAATGTCCGAGCAGCAGGGAGGCATTATGCAGGCAGCGTTTTCTGTTGCATGTGGGAAACAGCAATGCAAAACTCCCTTAAAGGAATCACACATTTTAAGCAAAACATGCTTCTCAACAAAACGCAGATATCAAATATCGTGAAAACAGCATTTTATACTAATTTGAGGTCTACTTTTTTAATCGGCATTGATAAATTCAATAATTGACCTTTATTACTGTGAGACCCAGTACCAAATCTACTAAAATAATAGTAGACAGGAGCGCCTCGATTCAATAAAAATGGGAGACAAAGAAGTGATAGTTGCTGGGTGACATTTATATTTGCCCAACAGTTTATAAAACGTCATGATCTGAACGGACATGCGCGCTTACACGAATTAATAAAATAAATTAAAGTGCCAGATTTTTTGAATGGAGGTTGGCGTGCTACAAACGGGGTGATGTAGCCGGGTGCAACACTACGCTGCCGAATGATTACTACCCCAATGCCAGGACCAAATATGATACACACCTGTGTTAAACACTCTCGTTTGGGGTTTTTTAAATGGTCTAACAGGCGGTGGGTGAAATTATTTGAGACACAAATACCTGCACCCGTGTTTTAAAGCAACAGCAGGCAATATCGACTAACAAATCACTTGGGTAATGTAGAGACAGACAGTTTTTCTACATAGTACCACAGACAGAACCATGCAGTTCTGCTACTACTACCAGCGTCAAGCCACTGGGATTAAGAAAGCCTCTGAATAATGACTTTTCAAAATTAAAGTGCCTCACAAATCCCAGCACTTCTACTCATGCCAGTGGTTCATCAAGAGGTCTTGTGTGTACTTTAAGGACAATGTTTTAACATCACCTCAGCTCTTCTAAACGACCAACTGTTTACGGAGCTATTTTACTACATGAGATAAATACAAGACGTTTATTTTGAACTTGAAATCAGTATACTTCCTGTCTCGTTATGTCTAATTCTGGCAGACTTGCCGCAGCTCACCACCTCCTCCCTCTCACAGACAATGAATGGAGCCAGTTTGGGGAATGGACAAGCCCAGGACCACTTCAGGTAGCTTAACAGCCTAATAACATGTTATCTAAAAATTCTACAGAAACAGGACAACACACCCTCTTATCATCTTCACATTAGCTTCCTCTGTCACCATTCTGGACAAAAAGCGAGAAGAAAAACATGCTGAATAATCATATCCGCCCTGTCACGCTATGCAAAATGTCACGATAGAACAAAGCTACAAAATACAAGGTAAAATGTCCAACAACGGCTCACTGACACCACGTAGGAGCTTACATTACCTGCAGGATGCTCAACTTCACTTCTCTGCGGTGCGGCCACGGCTTCGCAAGCTGCGTCAAGTCAGCAGAGGTTTGGCATGACGAAACAGGAAATGTTCAGATATGGCGTTCAAAATAAAAGCGGAAAAGTACAGGGCTTGGGGCGTTGACAAAAAGGCGCAACGCTGTCTCACTGACACATTGTTCCCTGGCAGACAAAACTAAAATAATATCTTACATAAATTTGATAATCAATCAATTGATAAACTAAGAATGATGTACCTAAAATGTCCTATACCCCCCAAAATGAAAGAAACACACTTTAAATTAATTATACATTTATCCCTCTAAATCAGGGGTCTCAAACTCAAAATATTTGGGGGCTGCTGGAGGCAGTATCAAAATGACCAAAAAAAGACACAAAAGTACAAAAAAAGACACAAAATAACAGAAAAAACTAAATTACTTTAAAAAGACACAAATTACTAAAAAAAGACACAAAATTATTTTAAAAAGACCCAAAATGACCCAAAAAGACACAAAATGACCCAAAAAAGACCCAAAAGTATTTAAAGACACAAAATTACAAAAAAAGGCACAAAATTACAAATAAAAGACACAAAATGACTGAAAAATACACAGAATTACCAAAAGACACAACATGATTTAAAAAAGACACAAAATGACCAAAAAAGACACAAAATTCTTTTAAAAAGACACAAAATTACCAAAAAAGGCAAAAAGTTACCCAAAAAAAGACACAAAATTACAATATTGATGTTATTATTATAAGTTTTACTGTTGATTGATGTTCACCTAGCACTCTTTCTACACTTATGCAAGGTATGTACTGTGAAAAACGTGCCAGAAATGTTTATTTTTGTAATTTTCAAGAAAGCATTGAAAAATAAAATGTGCAACACTCATTGGAGCTGAAATGCTGTGTCCGAGTCCACATGTAAAGTTATATGTAGCTTAAAATTCTGTTTATACAACCGCATACAGCTGTTTTTACGGTCAGAGGTGCGTCGTGTTGTGATAACTAAGTGTTTTAATTTTAGACCGGAAGCGCCGTATTTCATTTCAGCTAGCTTAACACTATCGTGCTGCTGGCATCTTCAGCAACACCTCAGGACCTTGTAATTATGCTAATTTACCACAACACCCCCAGCTGCTGAAACCTGGCTCCCGAACCTGTCAACACAGATCTAACGCTAGAGTTGTTTCGTTTCATATGAGAGTGTTTTAGCTGAGTTGTTACCGGTTGATAAAGTGAGCAGTCCAGTCCAGATGCAGGTGGTAACGGGACGGAATGATCCTCCTCAAAGTTGATGCTGCAATTCCCAGCCACGCTAGCATCATCATTGTCAATGTACTGTAAACACAAAACAGAGCACTTCCGGGCACATGTTTTTCAACAAAATCCAGTGAACATAGCCTTCAGTGGTGAGAACAGGAGGTAATTATTATTCTCAATAAAAACGTAATTTAGATAGATAGATAGATAGATAGATAGATAGATAGATAGATAGATAGATAGATAGATTACTTTAGTAAATTGGTAGGTAACATACAGTGGCAAGATGATGGTAATAATGTAATTGTGACTAGACAGTATATAATAATGGTACAGTATAATAATAATAATAATGATAATAATAATAATATGATGATGATAAAATAATATAAAATAATAATAAAGCCAGTATAATAATAATAGTAGTATATCACAGTATATAGTAATAATAGTAATGACAGCAACAGTATGTATATAATAATAGTAGTTGTAAGAATAATAATAAAAACATAGCAATGTGTCATATATTTAGCCTGTGCAGGGTGTGCATACATACATAACATAATTTATATATATATATATATATATATATATATATATATATATATATATATTTTTTTTTTTTTTTTTTTTTTTAATATATATATATATATATATATATATATATAAATATATATACATATATACATATTTTAATATATATATATATATATATTGTACCATTATATATGCATATAAATACTTGACTTGACTATACAAGATGTACATACAATAATATACTAAGAGTATAAGAATATGTAAATAAGTAGAATGTGCAAAAGGACAAGAATATTGTATAAATATGATATATAATGAATATGATTAATATTAACACATATCACATATGTAAAGTATATGTTCCAGTATTTGGAGTGGAGTGTTGTACAGTTGCACAGTGCAAAAAGTGACAGTAGATTAGTGCAGTTCAGTAATGTTGGCTCTGACAGAGGTAGATGAGTTATAAAGTCTTTCGACTTTCTGTATCATTCCTTGGAGCAGCAGGGTTGGAGTCTGTTGCTGAAGCTGCTCTTTAACTTACTGCTATATTAAAATACGTGGAGCATCATACATACATTTTCATCACTTAAATAGATTATCAACATTATGTGTAATTTGTTGTATAATGTCAGGAATCATATGAGAATGAATGTGCTGTTAATGAAATAAAAGTGAGGAAAACCTGTCCATTGTCACTTCGTGTTCAATTATTCTGAAGGGAAAATCGGCACACTTCCGGTTTGTATGTGTCTTATTCCGGTTAACTTGATGATGCCAACATCCCGCCACAGCTGGAGCGCGAGCAAGACAGACATGCTGCTGCCCACGCGCACCACCGCGAGACCCCGCCCCCTTACTGTCACATTAGAAAAATATAACATTAAAAAATCAAATAAAAGCTTCCAATTTAGCGCTAAATTAAGACTCTAAAAGGTAAAATAAATAAATAAATAATAGAAACGAAGTATTTACTTAGTCAATAATACATTGTATTGCTCTTCTTCTTCTTCTTCTTCTTCTTCTTATTATTATTATTATTGTTATTATTATTATTAACATTAGGTTTTCTGTAGGGGGTTGTTTTTACATAGAATCTGGACTTTGTCAGAGCGGAAAAGTCTCTTCACCGTTCTCAGGATATGCAAAACATATAATGTGAAAAACAAATTAACGATGAATCATCTGAACATCATCTGGTTCTTAATGTGGCTGCATTAGATTCAACAAGAGGTATACTCATTAAATATTCAACAAATATTAGATCATATCATTCATTTTATTGATTTATACATTACATTTAAAATGTAAAAATATTTCCTTGTAATATCTAAATCACATCCATGTCATATTCTGGGAACATGCGATGTATCCTGACATTATTATGTCCTCACACTCTCAAACCTGCGATAACAAGTGTGATATGAAAATCGTCTAATGAAGACTACTGGGGCTCTCCATAAAAAAAAACTCCTCTATTTAGCTTGTTTTTCTACCTGGCTGCCAGGTGCTCCGAACCCCCCGAGGAGAAAGGGTGCGGTTGCTGTTGATGATGGTGCAGGCTCCCCAGGGCCGGGCCCAGAATACCACACCACAGCAGGCCGAGGAGCACTGTGAGCCCCCAATGACAGCATGATCCTATAACTGACTTATGTAACTGATCAGAGCCTCATTCAGCATTATATAACAGCATTAGGTCAGCCTGCTGCTCACAGCTGGGCCCGGGACTACCGCTGCCTCTGTCACCTAGAACAATGTGGGTCAAATCACAACTTTAGGCATTTATCTAATGTGTATACATGGTCTGAGTGTGCAGCTGGGGTGTTAATGTCTCTGCATCTACTGTTTTTGCCACTAAATGTTAAAAGCAAGATGCATGAGTGGGCTGGATTTCCTCACGCAAATTGGACCAAGAGATTACTGACATAACTGCTAAATTAGCCGGCTTGATGTTTTGTATGTCAACAATCAGCTAAGAGGAAATACAAATTGTATATTTGGGCTGTTTGTCTGGCATGTCCCGGGGCTTGTGGGAAAATATGATATATTTTAATTATTTATTTTTATTTATTTATTTTCTGATATTTTTCTTTCCCATTTAATTTCAAAATAAACCACAGATTGATTGATGATGCAATTCGGGATTTATTTTCAATTCTTTTTCCATTTAATTTCAAAATAAACCACAGATTGATTGCTGGTGAAATTAGGGTTTTATTTTAATTTTTTTTTCCATTTCATTTCAAAATAAAACACTGATTGATCGATGATGAAATTAGGGATTTATTTTCTAATATTTTTTTCCATCTCATTTCAAAATAAACCACAGATTGATCAATTGATGATGAAATTAGGGATTTATTTCCTAATATTGTTTTTCCATTTCATTTCAGAATAAACCACAGATTGATCGATGATGAAATAAGGGATTTATTTATTTTTTCCCATTTAATTTCAAAATAAACCACAGATTGATCGATGATGAAGTTAGGGGTCCCAGTTAGTCATTTCTGTGAGTGATCGCACACAATACCAGCACTCTGCAACCAATTCAGCTGTATGGAATGGAGCCTGTATTAATAATGAATTCATTTGCATCAGTTAAACCTGAGTACTTTTAGTACATGTCAAAATGTCTGTTGTCACTAAATGTTAAAACATATTTTAACATTTGAGACTTATTAGAGCTACCAAATAATAATTCCCATTGGAAAAACACCAATTTAACAAAATAGGTTAGTTAATATTTGTCTCTTCTTTGTCAGGTTTTAAATTGGTGATTGGTGAATTGGTGACAACATATAAACACCTTCTAATGCACAACATGGGTCTAAAATAACCTCGTGCATTAGAAGCGTAGTGATTAAAAAAGGGTTTTTATTCAAAAAGTAAGAAATGAAAACTAAAATGAGGATGTATGATGATCAAAAACAAGTTATTTGAGGAAAACCTGTAATACTGAATGAATAAATTAATTGCAAAGATATAGAATATAAAAACTTAGTCGGGTCACTTTAGACCCATGTTGTGCATCAAAGGGTTAAAAAGCATGGTTGATCTGCTTTGTCATGACTGTGTGGGTGTGGTGAGATCAGCTTTGATTGATAAAATAACCAGCTGTCATCAGGTTGTGATTCAAATGTTGCTCCATTTTATTTCTTTATCATGTTTGTTGGTTTGTTTTCTATCAGCAGGATTACAGAAAAACTCCTGGCCCATTTCATTTTTCATGAAACTCGGTGGAAGAGTGTAGCATGGGCCAAAGAAGAACCCAGAACATGTTGGAGCAGAAAATCACAGGATGATGAGACACATTTTTTTAAAAGTGCTAAAAAAAAAAAACCCTAATAACTTACTCCTTGAGGCTTCAAAAAGATATATTTGTTAACAGATGGAGACCTGCCATGACCATATTAATGCAATAAAAGTAATGTTTTCTTTATTTTATTTGACTTTATTTCACTTCATTTATTTTTTTATTTATTTCCATTTACACACTTTATTATTTAATTACTTATATTTTGTTTGTGTTACTTTTGTTTAACCATATCATTTATACAAATTTGTATGATGTATATACTTTAATGCTGTATTAAGCAGATCACAAATGAAAAAATTTGTGTGTGAGTGTGTGTGTGTAAGCTGCGAAAATTGAATTTAAGTTTTTTTGCTGATGTAGCAACAGCTTTTGCTACCGATTAGTTAGGGCAAAACTCCAAACAGGAATTGATTGTAACTGATTATTTGCTAACCCTATTTTGAAAAATATTGAATTGACAACAACACAGATAAATAAATATTATATTCAAACTGATAAACTTTTGTTTTTGTAAATATACAATCTTTTAAATTTGATGCATTCTGCTTTTATTTATGTTTATTCTGTGTGACAACTTTTTTGACATGAGGATTGCAGAAATTCAGACTATTATTGGGCCAACGAAAGGATAAATCTGTGGGGAAAAACCCCCGATGATTTCATCAAGCTTATGATTTGTTGATATTTTTCTATTTAAATCTTTATCTTGTGTGAGTCCCCAAACATTAACCCAACACTGTGGTTTATGTGATGCATTAGAAGTACTGCAATGCATTTCATTCAGATTATGGTATAAATAACTGCAAAATGTGTAACGTCACAGATTTGTCACCAGATGTCCAAGCTGGACTTCAGAGACTGAATATTGTGAAGTATAATGACATTTTGTGTTCAGCTCCCACTGCTCATGCTGATCTTGTGATAGGGGAAAACACATTCCCTCTACATTACTTGCCAGTGTGTGTGTGTGTGTGTGTGTGTGTGTGTGTGTGTGTGTGTGTGTGTGTGTGTGTGTGTGTGTGTGTGTGTGTGTGTGTGTGTGTGTGTGTGTGTGTGTGTGTGCACTAGGGAATCCTGCATCAGGAGCGCAATAAATCACATTTTAGCAGGGTCATGTGATTAATGGAGGGAGGGCAGGGAAGCATTTGGAAATCCCTGCTGCAGACTTGATGACATTGTGTTTGCCATTTCTGAAGAAAACTTTTATAAAAAGGTTCGGTAACACTTTAGCTTAGGGAACACATATTCAACTTTAATTAGTTGCTTATTAGCATGCAAATAAGTAACATATTGACTATTAATTAGTCATTATTAAGTAGTTATTAATGCCTTATTCTGCATGGCCTTATTATCCAAGCAGTAAGACATTAACTAAGAGTTTACCCTCAATAACCTCAGAATTATTGCTTATTAGTAGTAAGTAAGGAAGTTGTTTTATACGAGTTATGATCTTAACATGCTAGATTAATGATTGACATTACAATCTACCAATCCTCATCCAAAAGGAGCCACCAGTTACGTCAAAGGTCTGGAGAAGGTGGCTATTTGCCATTTCCATGGTTTCATTCATCGCTATGTAGAGACTTATAAAGTCCATACAAAGTAAAGCATATTAAGATCATAACTCATATACAACAACTTCCTTACTTACTACTAATAAGCAATAATTCTGAGGTTATTGAGGGCAAACTCTTAGTTAATGTCTTACTGGTTGTATAATAAGGCCATGCAGAATAAGGCATTAATAACTACTTAATAATGACTAATTAAGAGCCAATATGTTACTTATTTGCATGCTAATAAGCAACTAATTCATGTTGAATATGTGTTCCCTAATCTAAAGTGTTACCAAAGGTTCTTAATAAGGCTCAGAATTCTTAAAACACAGAACACCAAATAGATTGTGCATAATGAAATCTATTCTATGTACAAAGTGTAATTGAATGGACAACAGCCCCATCTACAGGTCAGACACGAGACCTTCACTCTGATTTAAGACACAATGTCAACTTTATTGATTGTAATAAAAGTGAATATACAGTATATAGAGGAAGCAACCTTACATTGAAGACTTAAGCCATTCAGAAGAGCCATTCTGTATATCTGTGTGTGCAGAATATAATAAGGCACTCTTGTTATAAAATGGTGAATTAGAACAAAACTGTGTCATAAAAATGCAAAAAAGTAAATCTAAAAAAAGTCAACATCTCATTAAAACCGATTGAAGGGAATGATTATTTTTTTTAAAAGAACAAACAATTACGTTAATTGGTGTAGTGAAACAAACCCAAAACATCAATGGCCCAAAGGATCATTGGTCATTTTATTTGGTCACATCCTATAAAAGGCATGTAGTGCTCTCAATTCGTAACAGTGAAGTAAAAAAAATAAAGAAATAGAAAAAAGACCTGAGCTGGTTAAACTGGAATGTGTGATAAAGCTCAAACAATCAATGTTCCGACAACTGCTCATTTTAACTTGAGCCACAAAAACTAACATTTAATGGCTTCGGGTCAAAAACAAAGCTTCATTCTCCAATTTTAAATGTGGAGTTGCGAGGAAACCAACTAATCAGTTTGAAGCTAAAGTATTTTTCTGAAAAGGTGCAAATAACAAGAGGATAGCGACCACATGTTGACTGACGTCACCGTGTTCAGCTGAAGTCTCTGTCGCTGAGCACCAGCGGGGCCACCAGGGTCCACAGGTAGATGCCCAGGCCCAGCCAGCTGGAGCAGATCTTCACCCACACAGCCGGCATGGTGGTCTGCATGGTCTGGTAGTCGGTGTCGGGCCTGAAAAATACAAAAAAAACAACAACACATAAGAAACACAAAAAAATACAAAAAACACAAAAAAAACACAAACACAAACACAAAATTACAAAAAACACACATAACAACACACAAAAATACGAAAAAAACACCCAAAATTACAAAAAACACAAAAACAACCCACCCAAAAACACACCCAAAATTACAAAAACACACATAAAAACACACACAAAATTACAAAATACACACAAAAATGCACAAAAAAACCACCAAAAACACACAAAAAAACCCATAACACACAAAATGACAAAAAACACATGAAAACACACAGAACACATAAAAACACACACAAAATTACAAAAAACACCCCAAAACACACACAAATTACAAAAAACACGCAAAAAACAGTAAACACAAACGATTGCATTAAAAATGCTGAATGCACACTGCAAAATTAGAAAAATCTCTGTAACTAAAAAAATCATGTTACTACACTTGGTCGAGGTGTTTTTTTAGCTTGGCTGAAAAAGAATTGATGCATTAAATTGAACATGGAAGCCTCTGGAAAGGCCAAAACTTTAGAGAAAAGCTGACAGCAGGGCTCCATGCTGCTTGGTTTTTGGAAGAGCAGAGAAAACCAGTGAGAATGTGTCTGAAGGATGTTAGCCCACAACAACAACCAGCAGATACTCACTTGTACCAGTTGGTGAGGGTCATCATGATGTAGAGAGAGGCCAGGAAGAGGCTGAAGTGGAAGAAGGAGTAGCTGTAGGTGACCGCCTCCTCCTCGTTGTCCACAGCGCGGCGGACTCCGTCCTCCCCTGCCGTCACCTCGTTGGTGGTCAGACCCTGGCCCTCCTCCGTCTGCATCAGCTTGTTCACCTGGGTGTTGTTGGAGGAGCGGATGCTGCAGAGGGACACAGGGACAGAACATGACTTGACAGCATCTCAAGTGAACAAATAAACAACCATGTCTTTGTTATTCTGCCGCTGATTATTTGGATAGTTTGGATTTTTTATGTAATAATGATACTGTTACCAAGTCGAACTCATGGACCTTCTTTGTGTTGGACAACTGCAGTTTTATTTTTTTGGTTCATTTACTGGATGTCTCAGGGGGCATTTACACCTGAGCTGTTTGGTTGCCTGTCGGATAATTTGATGGTTTTTGCTGGTGTGAGAGCTCAAATGAACTCTGGGTGCTTTCACACCGCTAGTTCGATTATTTGGTCCGCACCAGGCAGTAAAATTGTTACATTGTAGCATACAGACTACGTGTGGTCCGCGTTCACACATGCAAACGAACCACATTGGTCTGAATGATGTTTCGTCATCTTCCGGTGGAAATAACGGCAATTTCAACTTTCACAATGGAGAGACACGTTCACACACTGTTTCGTGCGCTGGACCTTGCTTTTTATATCATCAACATTACCCATTTCTGGCAAAATATCCAGTTCTAGAATGAGTCGCGGCTGCAGCTGGAGAACAATCATCGGAAATAATGGATCCGGCGAAGGCACATATCACGTCATTTCAGGCAGAGGAGACGCGCTATTTTCACCAATGCTGTCCTGCTGATGTGGATGATATTGTTATCAGTATGCGTACTCTGAGAAGTATTTTGAAATGTATGGGGTTGGATCGAATGAAACATGTATATTACAGATTAAATTAATTTCATACCAGTGTTTCCCCAACATTCTTTCAGCAGCTGCGCAACACATGGCAAATTTGAATATTCAAATTAGCCATGTGTTGGTAGGTCATGACATGAATGAATGTAGGAGAATATACAGGCAGCACGCAAATTAAGCATTGGTGCATTTCGAATAGTTAGTTTAGACCTGAGTTGGTCCAGGTTTGCGTTCTCACCAGAGGGACCGCACCAGAGGTTGGCATTTGGTGCGGAATCAAGCGGACCGAGACCACCTCTTTTTGGAGGACTCGGTCCGCTTGATTTAGTGCGCACCCGAGTGCGATTGATGCTTTCACACCGACGAAAACGAACCGAACTAAGGGCTTTTGGTTCGAATGGACTGTTTAGTGCGCACCAACTGCTGTTGGTGTGAAAGCACCCTAAGAACCAAACTCTGGTCCACTACATAATGGGGGTCTTGGTTTGCTTCCAAGTGAGCCACAGTTCAGTTGGCTGCAGGTGAGAACGCAGTCTGAACCAAAGGAAGTAACAAACCAAATCAGTGATTGTGGGTTGAATTTGGGCAGTAATTTGAGAATCAACGCCAGACAAGGTAGAAGCAGGCTTGAAAAATGGACAGATCTCATGTAGGGCTGGGCTGGACGAAAGATATATTGATATATTTTTAATTTAATTTTTCTTTATATATAAATGCTGCCCTTACTAGGGTTTGTCATATTTAGTACTTTTGTAATGTTCGTTATTCTTTTCTCATATAAATATATTTCTTTCGGAAAAAGAATGGCCTATTTTATTTCATAGGCTAGTTTTATTTAAGATTTTTTTATTTATTTAAATGTTGACTTTATGGAGCTTTGGTTTTAAAAAAAGGTACTCCTGTTATTATACAGTATTTATGTTCACTAAAATAAATGATTTCAATAAAACTACTTGTGACATGTCATATTTGACTTTGACTGAACATTTGCTCTCACTTTGTGATAAAAATATCGGGGATTTATATCGTATATTGATATTCAGCCTAAATATATCGGGTAAGACTTTTGGTCCATATCGCCCAGCCCTAATTTCGTGGACAGACACGGTCTGATGATGAAGTAATGGTTCTTATCCAAATATGGTCAGATGATCACAGAACACACACACAGAAACAACAAAGTCTTCAAATTATTTAGCCAAATCAATCAATCGCACAGCGGATCAATGGCACATAAAAGTGAAACAGCTCAGCTAACAATACATTCTTTGAAAAAGTGTCAGCTCGTTCCCTCACATAGTCTGGCCAATAGAGGAAACACATCAATTTGACGTCATTTGTTTACAATGCTTGGTGAGCTTGATAAAGCAGTGTGGATCCAAACCAAATGGAAAATGAAACAATGCTGCAACTTCACCACTGAATCACAGCGAGTCCACCAGACTTCTTATGTGAAAGTGTTTGTGTTATCCAACTACAATCCAATCTCAAGTTGCAAATACCTGGCATAAAGAGTACAGAAGAGGAAAATAATCAATCCCACGATGCCCTGTGCGTCCCACCACTGCACGTTCCCGGGGTGTGCGGTAGGAGCGGGTCCTGGTGGGGGGGTAGGGCTGACGGGCTGGACCAGACTCAACAGGCTGGGGTTACACTTCCTGTCTGAGGTCAGAAACACACACAAAAACAGAAAATATTAGTCATGATTACAGTCAGGTTTTTTAAACTCTTCCCAAAGTCAGTTCTCCTGGTTGAAGTTGTGAATGAAAAGACAGTTACTGTGACTCACTGGGGTTGTTGCTCATGGCTGACCAGGTGACATACATGGTGTAGAGTGAGATGAAGGAGGCCTGGAGCAGGCCTGAGCTAGGCTGAGCCTCCTGTGGACACATGGAGGCAAAAAATTAATAATTGTAGGCGTGTCTTCACCAAAGGTTATAATAGTTTTGGATTTTTCATTAGTTTTCGTTTTAATTTCGTTGTGAATTTTTGTTTTCAAATGCAGTTAGTTTTCATTTGTTTTTAGAGCGACTTTGCTAGTTTTAATTATTTTTTATTTTTTGGAAAATGCTTAGTTTTAGTTTAGTTTTTATTACTTTTAGTTTTTTTTGTAATGGGGTATTTGTTGGGTGCCAGATTCAATAAGGTCACAATAAATGTTGCCTTTATTTCCTTTGTCTGATCCATCTCAGCCCCAATAAGGGTATTAAGTCATAAAACCAGATAAATTAAATAGATTTCATATCAACCAAAAACCTTTACGTATGAAAAAAGTTGACAAAGATGAAAACGAAGGACATTTTTACGATCATTTTAGTTAGTTTTGTAACCACACAATACAGTTTCAGTTAGTTATCGTTTTTTAAAAAACTCTTGTTTTTATTTCGGTTAACGGAAATGTTTTTTCAATTCTAGTTTTCATTATTCCGTTAGTTTTCGTTAACTATAATAACCTTGGTGTTCACTCTTGCTCAAGTCATTTTGGCCACATGCACAGAGATAACAAAGGATACCATCGAGGACAAAAGTTAATTCCATATTAGCTCGTCTTGTTATCCTCATTTCTTGCTAATGAGCATACATCCTTGGTAGAGTGTTATACACTAAGGATTAGCGCACGAAACATCAACATTTAGTCCACTTCAGTCCATAAAGATTATTATTATATGACCATCTGTGTTCTATTACCTGGACTTTGGGCAGAATGGCCACGATGGACACGGCGATGCAGAACAAGAAGTTGAGGCTGATGAAGACCTTGTGCTCGGTGCAGTCGTCAGGTTGGGTGTAGAACACGTAGAAAAGCACGATGGCGGTGAAAGCCAACGCGTAGAAGAGGAAGGTAAAGGTCAGCAGAGCTGTGGGAAAAAACACAAGCCAACAAAACAGTCGTCAGAGAGCCACATGAAAACTGATCCAAAAGACATATACCTCTGACATGTCAGTAGATTGACTGATTCAAGTTTGTAACTTCATCACTGTCAACAGACCTGTACAGGCTTTGTAAAAGGAAAATTCAAGCACTTTTTAAGCACTTCTTTTTGTGCTTGTTTTGGGTTTACATGTATGATTGTGTCGATGATTATCTTGAAAGCATTTTAAGGAGCTTATTAAAATTCAAGATATTCCTCACCTTTAAAACATAACAGGTAAAATGAAGCATTTTCCCTTCATTCATTCCAATGCAATGCTTGAGTAGAATTGAGTAGTATGATTTATTTAGTTTGACTTTTGTTTTTTTTTATACAAATTTGCAGATAGAATGGCTTATATATTTTATATATATATTTATATTATATTTATATATTATATATATTTATATATATATTATATATATATATATATATATATTATTTATATATTATATTTTATATATATATATATATTTTATATATTTTTTACACACACACACACACACACACACACTTATGGTTTTTGATCGTCGCAACGGATTAAACACAACAGACGCAACTGTGGCTGCCGTCGCTAACTGTGCACAACGTCAGCAGCTGATCATAAACAAAGCAGCATGGCTAATTAAGCACAGCTTCTCTGCTGATCATAAACATAGTGATTGTGAATTAACCGGCATTGCTAACTGTGCTAACTGAGTGCCTGGTGCTTGTTGCTGCAGCTGGGAGAGACTGCTGCAGGAGGAATGTGCCGCTTTGACTTGTTCTTACTCTTCTTAACGAGCCGCCGGCCCCCGCAGCTCGTTAAGAAGACCTGAAAAAAGTTGCTAATTATAGCAACAAAGTCGCTAAGTTGGCAACACTGCTTTGCCGGCTTTTAAAAATCCTGAACAGACAAAAGTCCGCTCCGGACTGCTCGTATTCAAATTAGGGGCGTTTCGGCGAGTGAGACCCGCCTCATCCCGGGTATTGCCCGGTAGTGGAAACAGCCCTATTAAACGTTTCATCTTGCACTAAAGGCTTTATTGGGGTGAACTGACAGTGTGTTGTTGTTGTTCTACCTGCAAACCAGCACTTGGAGTTTCCCTCCTCTGCCTTCTCCAGCCAGGCCTGGTTCCAGGAATGGGCGAAGTCCACCAGCAGGATGAGCTGGATGATGATGAAGAAGAAAGAGCCCACCACGCCAAAGTAATACCACACTGAAACCAGAGAGAAAGAGTATTCAGGACATTTGTTAAGAAGGTTATAGGCTGTGTTTTCATTTACAGTAGTAAACCATAAAACAGGAGACTATCAGTACAGTATGTGCCATTGTACACCAACATTGATCAGTTCTGATATTGAGATATATATATATATATATATATATATAAACTCATGTTGTATATATATAAACTCACATTGAGTAATCAGAAATTTTACTTGACAAATCTTCACAAAAACACTATTCAAAAAACACACTCAGGCAAAAACTTTACCTGAATAAAATATTCTAAATATGAAGGTTAAGAAACATGTAATAAGAGGCTCATAACAGCTCTGGGCTCCATACCTGTATTAAAGATACCATCTGGAATGAAGAACGCTCCCACAGTGATGCCAACCAGCACCAGGAACTTGAAGAACCAGAAACTAGGAAGAAAAAACAAAGTATTTTAAGTATGTTTTCTCTAAATTTAACCCCTTAAAGTTCTGACAGCTGACTTTTTTATCTAAATGAAAAGACATGTAATACTAATTAATCTATCTATCTATCTATCTATCTATCCATCTAATGTGTGGATTAAATGAGGCCAATTTTATTAATGTGTGATGATGTTGGTTAGGGATTTTTTTAACCTTTCAAATAAATTATTAAATTGTCAAAAATGATTACATTAAGCACAAAATCTGTGTAATTAATAGTATCAACCAAAACATTTATGAGACTTATGAGACATAATTCAGCAGGGGAATGGCCTTTATATATTTCCATGATCATGTTTAAGACCTAATACACTCACACAGTTTATTTTAATTAACTAACCTCCTGTTTTTTATTACAGATTTATGACTTGAACATTTTGAATCACACTGTTGAGCTGCATCTCAATGTAATCTCCAGGTCCCCAGCTTTTAGATGGTGTATACTGCCCTACAAAATCTAACTGCAGTAACTACGCAAAGGGTAAAACTGAGAAAAACTGCTTAAAAGGTTTTTAACTGGCCAGTCAAACAGGTTATAGGTAGGTAAGTGATATGACACTTATTTCTACTTTTATTGATGATGTCAGTTTTATGCTCAAAAAGCATGACGATTTATTTGACATTTGACCCCAAAAACGTAGTTACTGCACTCTGGTTTTGCTGTAAAAAGTCCTAATAGTGATGCAGAAACAGAGTGCAGTAACAACAATGTTGTTGTCTTCTTTCAGCTTTTATATTTTGTTTTCAGTGAATAAACATTTTCAAATTGATTTTGTTATAAATGTATTTAACAACTCTATTGAAAGGTTTGTGTATTTTAGACTTAATATTATAAAGTAATGTTATATTTTAGTCTTAATATAATTTTATCTCACTTTTTTGCTTCATCACTATCTAGATAATAATTTCCCTTTCAAATAAACTTATAATTAAATTTTTTTTTATGTTTAAATCAGTATATATATCCAAAGCAGACTGTGGTAAGTGCAATTACTGCTTGGTTTTGAGTTGGATTTTGTGGTTTTTATATCATTATTTCTCTGAAATAAAGCAAAATTGAAATCTAAAACTTCGTCAAAAGAAAAAACAGATATGAAGGAGTTAATGTTTAATTATAACTCAATTTTGACCAAAAATGTAGTTACTGCAGTTAGGCTTTGTAGGGCAGTACACCACTTCTATGTGGCATCTACTGGTGAGCTGCTACCTTCCTAAACCCCCTGTCCTCTGACCCTACCCCCCTGTAAAAAGGTGTTGGAATGCCTTGATTGTTAGACACAATCTGAGAGGTGCAGTCCCCATGTTTGGCCAGCAGAGTGCAACATGCCGTCATCATACCAGCCTGTGGTGCTGAGGCTGCAGTGCACAGTACCAACCCATTTTGGACGGCGGCTCGGGGGTCCTTGCTGCTGCGCACTCGGATCATGATGATGGAGAAGAGGAAGAAGAAGCAGGCCATGGCGAAGCACATGCGGTACACCGACTTGTAGCCAACAATGATGTCACAGTTCACCTTGTTCTCTATGCCGGGTATAGACGTCCCACCGAGACAGAAACCCGGAATCTGATGAAGGAAACAGAGGGTTGGTAACAGACTGGGATTAAAACGGGCTTTTTGGTATTCGATGAGCCTACAACAGAGGACCCATTAAGCCATTAGCAAGCTTAGCTTGTTTGGTGAAAGTCAACGGGAGACAACAAGAAAATATCACAATTGGATTGTTTCATTTCAAAGATTAAAGGTTTTGGGTTTACATGTATGGTTGTGTCGATGAAACACCAGATTATCTGAAAGCATTTTAAGAAGCATATTAAAATGCAAGATATTCCTCACCTTTAAAACATAACAGGTAAAATGAAGCATTTTCACTTCAAGACTTTGGATGAACACTGCCTGCATTCATTCCAATGCAATGCTGGAGTAGAAATGCAATAGTATGATTTATTTAGTTTGACTTTTTCACAAAATTTTGAGGTGATCTTAGTTTTTTTAAATAAAAATTTGCAGATAGAATGACTTATAAATTAACGTATTGACTATATAGGCTTATATATATATATATATATATATATATATATATATATATCTCCATCCATCCATCCATCAATTTTCCTCGGCTTATCCGAGACTAGCTTCTGAAAACTAGCAAACACATAGCCCAAGCATCCTGTCCAGCTTCTCCACAGCATCACTGTTGCTGGGTTACAGCCTGATGAAGGAGGTTGAATTATTTTCCATTTTTTTCTTGAATTAGAAATGACATGTGGGTTGAGGAAACTCAAAGACACTTGGGCCTTATGAAACGACTAAATGCGCTTTATGCAACGGACCAATCTGATGTAATTTAGTCTCATCTATTGTACCTTTTTAAGATGCTCCTCCATGCCCGGGAGAATCATGATGATAGACACCAGAGTCCCGAGCAGCAGCAGGAAGGAGAAGGCCAGCCGGCTCACGGTGGAGTTGACCGCTGACGGGCAGCATGATGACAGGAGGCAGGAGGCCGAGCCGCACAAACAGGACGCCTGGAGAGGAGACCAGGGAGAGCATTAGCTGGGCATTCATACAGATTCATATTTGATGACAGTCAGGGACAGGGCTCTGGGGTGTGGGATAATCACGGTAATGCATGCATGGCTTGCAACGACTGCGGTTGGGAGAAAAAAAACAAAAACAAACAACACTGTGTCTGCTGTCAGGGCAACCATCTTTCTTCTTGTTCTGCACGCTTCAACAAAAGCAAAGACAAATGATGATTTACAGAGGCAGCAATAATCAGGCCTGTGATTAGAGCTGCCATCATAACAAAGCTCCCCCTCTCTGTGTGTTTGTCATCCAGCACCGTGGACGGGATCACTGAGGATTCCTGCATGATTCAGACGCACACTGCTGAGAGGTGTTTGAAGCGCTGAGGCGGAGACTGTAGCTGAGATCAGCCATCCCTCCCTAAATAGGAGTATGCACCAGAGCACACAGGCCTTTGGTGTAAACAAAGTAGCCTTGACGAGAAAAATCCAGTTTCCATGGTAGACTGGCCCATGCCTTACTGCCTTAGCAACAAATAACTCCCATCAAAAAACCGGCAAGTGGAAAAAGACACAAATACCAAAACAAAACGCATGAATATTACAAAGAAGTCAGCGTGAGAACTAACTAAACGATCACAGTTCATTTACATTATTGAACGTTTGTGGCAAACTTTCTTGAATCTTTTATTTGTGACCTTAATAAATTAAGGAGTAGAGCTCAAAAGATACATCAGTTGACAGTAGAGCTGCAACAATTAGTCGATTAATCGAACAATAATCGATTATTAAATTAATCGATAACTATTTTGATAATTGAATCAAATCAAACTTTATTTATATAGCGCTTTTCATACATATAAATGCAACACAAAGTGCTTTACAAAAAATAACTTTTGATTGATGGTTGACCAAGCAGCAGTTAGAGCTTCAAGATATGGATGTATTTCACCTAAAAATCATCTTTCACACAGTGTTTTCATCAGTGTCAAAAATGTCAAATATATGTACTGGAATTATGTGACGTGAAAGAGTACAACAAGAGTATTAAATTATCATGGCAAGAATTACTTCTTTTTTTTTTAACCTTTGTTTCACATTCATTTATAGAACAAATATAGCAGTAGTGCAGTAACAGAAGTAGCAGGGTAAACATTACATTAATAATATTTGAGAAACATCTACATAATTAAAATTAAATACATAAATAGAAAATGAAAATAATAACAATAGTAGTAAAATAATAATGTATATATATATAGTGGGAGCATAATCTCACAGTTTTGATAGTTTTCTTGTTTTTAGCATTAGATATTGACTTGAAGTACATCTCAAGTTCTTTCATAAAAACACAAAAGAAAGGTTTCACTTTGGCAAATTTACATTTATGGATGCAAAACTTTGCAAGGATTATAATTACATTAATTAAATAATATTCTTTTTCAACTGAAATGTTACTCATTTTAAACCCAAAAAGTACATCTTGCAAGAGGAGCTTGAAGTCACAGGTGATATTATATGAATTTAATCTGAAAATATCTTATAACCACAGACAAGAATTACTATGATGGATACAACAAGGACAGAGAAGCAAAACAGTGACGTCATAGTCCAAAGGGGGCTGGTCTAGTCTAAGTAAAACCCGGAAATTGCGCCTTTCTGGAAAACACCTTGCATACATAACAGACATGTTATAGTTCGTTAATATGACTCGTTGACTGCATTTATTCTTTAAGATTTACAAGAAACTCTTTTCAGAAATCAGACGATTGACTGCCACCTTCACGTCACTTTGATAAAACATTATTTTAATCCGTCTAAAAGTTAGTTTAAGTTGGATATAACATTCAACTTTAAATGTTAGGGTCGCTTATTTTCACAACTTTCCACCAGGGGAAAAACGAAACTAGTCACTATGTTTATGTGTTTGGTTAGCTGGCCTTTAAGGTGAATAGTATTAAACTGGTAACTAGCCCTACAGTAGTATTGGAATATTCGCAATAAATACAATAAATGTCACATGAGACATTATGTGTGTCGATAGGCAGCAGTAAAATATCAGGTTTTATTATCTCACTTGAATATAGTTTCACATGACGCTGAGCCCGTAATGTTTTCCTGCTAAACAACACGCACTCACTAGTCAAAAAACTTACAGAAACACTAAGAATACATATATCATGTCACAACACCACAACCGGTAAATGTTTACTTACACAACTGGCAAGAGAACCCAGAGCCAAACAAGCTCCCATGTTGATTTAATTCACAATTCCGACGAAACTCGTAAAATCTTGAAAAGTTCAGGAAGAAACCAACCGAGTCAAAATGGCGAAGTCAAGTACATCAAAAAGACCTGACGGAAATCCCTTTATTCCCTTCAAAATAAAGGTAGAGGCGCGGGCCATCTATAGGGTTGCCACATTAACGGGATTTAAATTATTTCTGTTTTTATATTTATGCATTTTGACGGACATGGAGCACAAATATGCCATGAATGCTATGAAATGTGTTGCTGTGGTATTAAACGCCGCCTTCGTTGATGTTCTCGGTTTTATTTTAACGGCACATCACATCTATTTCCGGCATTGTTCCGGTAAATTCAGCAAAAAAAATGTAATTGACTTCAAGGGGCGTTGCTGTTAATGTGTGTTAGTGCTGCCAGTTGGACTCAACATCCTTACTGTGACTGGATCTAGATCTAAATTGTCCCTTTTGTGACTCCCATACTGAGACTATTATTTGGTTTTAAAATGAGTAACATTTCAGTTGAAAAATAATATTATTTAATTAATTTAATTAATTTAATTATAATCCTTGCAAAATTTACATCCATAAATGTAAGTTTGCCAAAGTGAAAACTTTCTTTTGTGTTTTTATGAAAGAACTGGAGATGTACTTCAAGTCAATATCTCATGCTAAAAACAAGAAAACTGTGAGATTATGCTCCCAATTCACTATTTTTGATTCAATTTAATTGTCTTTGCTTGTGATCCCTGGCAATTTTTATTATATATATATATATATATATATATATAGATAAAAATTGCCAGGGATATATTCACAAAAAAAACAAAAACATTTAGGGTGTTTCATTGTTACTGAAACTGAATTAACTCATTTATCATTTTACGGTCTCTTTACTGTCATGGTTTAGCAGTTTTTCACCATAAAATCTACAGACATTTTTTACAGTGTATGTTATGTGGTTTAATTTATAGACGCCTGTAATCATTTTAAATTGATATATTTCTTCATGTTAAATCTCAACCTGAAAAGTAACTAAAGCTGTCACCTAAATGTAATGGAGTAGAAGTATAAAATTACATAAAATGGAAATACCCAAGTAAAGTACACCTCCAAATTGTAATTAAGTACAATACTTGAGTAAATGTACTTAGTTACATTACACCACTGGTTCGCTGATGTGTAAATAAGGATGTGTTAAATGCAGAGTTTGAATCTTATCCATCCTTGAACATAATTATTTTCACTGTACACTATGTGAAGAGGGTGAAGTCTTATTAACTTACTAACTTACTAACTTATTATACATAGGAATTGTGCACAGATCACAGCATATCACAGCATATATATTATTATATATACATATTTATATTTTCTATTAACCCTCTGGAGTCCATCTATTTATTGAAAATATGCTGAACATGTTTTATTTACAGTAATAACTTTATTTATATATGGTATGTAGATAAGCTGAGAAAGCCAGTTGAAAGTTCAATCATAGGAGCTTTCACAGTGTGCCATTTATGTTTCTATTATTTATTATCTATATTTTTAAAATTCATTTCTACAATGAAAACTATTACTATTTTTAATTTACATGCAAATAGACTGTTTTATAGTTTTCTTATTTATTATTTTTCTGCCGTATAAATAGTAAAAAAAAAACAAAAAAAAACAAAGGTACATTTCCATAGGTACCTGTGTCTTTTCTTTGTATTTTCGGTTCCTGGCAGCTTTATATTTTGTTAATTAAAATAAAATGAAAAATCTGACTGAGTTTGTGTGGAGAAAAAGGAGCCATGCATGTGATGTAATGACAGCCTGAAAGATGCTAAACAGAGATAAAAATGAATGCATAAGAAGTTGACAAATTCAAACCAAAATCTCCTGGACTTCAGATGTTTAAAGACAGATAATAGGGAGATGCACTAATAGCCCACATACACTTTAATAAAGCCATTGCAGAGTCACTGTATAGCCTAACGTGGCCATACTGGAGTGAGTAGGAAGTAAAAGTGATTTAGTTAGTTCACAGTGAGTATGACAGCTGAGGTGAGGACAGCAACAGGGGGTTCACCTCCATCTGTTAGTGTCTGACCTTCTGAGATACAGTGAAGGTGTTCACCTGTCAGTGATCCAGTCTGAAGAGCACCATGGTTGTTATATACTCTACAGAAAGCAGAATCATGGTTCACAGTAATGCTAATGAGCCGTCTACTGAATGTGACGTTAATCTGATAACAGCTTCATTATAATAATATGCCAATGTTCCTCACAGGGCTGATTAAAGTCTCCACGGTTCTCTTCTGTACAATGTGTTCCTCATGACTGTCCTGTGGCTCTGGAGCCTGTTGGAGGCAGGGAGTTCACTCTGACACATTTCACACAATCAGAGCTTCAATGCTACATTATAATAGTTTTTGTTGAATGTCATTTATCCCAGTTTTTTAGTTTTGTTTTTAAAAGAAAAATGAAGTTTACATCATCTCACATTCCAACCTACAAATTAATTTGAATGCCATATATATACTTTTATACTATAGCAATAAAGATAGGAAAATTCAATACTTAATTAACTTGATTTTTCTTATGGCGAAATTCCACATACTTTTCCAATTTTCCAAAGGTCGACCTTTCTTTCCTGTTTTTGAAATTGAATTCGACAACTACCTTGAATGTATCAAAATAATTGACAATAACAAATGTATACATAATTCAAGAAATATTTGGAGGAATGTAATATGTCATGCCTTTTTCTTTTTTCCCTCCTTCCTTTTTAATTATTTTATTATTCTGTTTAATTTACACCTGTACTGACTTATGCACTTCATTCACTTTGTCTCATATTTATTTATTTTCTCAATTTGTGATGCCAGATTTTGTTTTGTTCTACCCAAAATTAATGTTCTGACTGTAATCGGAACTTCTCAATAACGTTTTGGGAAAAAAGGGGGGTTCATGATAATGGTTTTCGTTATTTATTAAATGTAAAAAACAAAATATTGAGAATGTAAAAGGGCCTTTTGACTGTGATCATTTCAGCCTTTGGTGAAAACACTGCTGACTTTACTGAACCACTGTTTTCTGTTACTACTTACAGTGGTAGTGTCTACAATACAAGTACCCATTTATTATCTGCATCATACAAAAGAGACAAGGAAAGATGCAATAAATTATCCAAATAACTCAGGAGTAAGGACAAATAAGGGAATAACTGGATTCTATCAGAAGACAGGTGAAAAGGAGATTTCATTTCTTCATATCTGGATGTTTAGACACGGTGCACCCCTTACTAAAAGACAATGGTACAAACCTTTGAGCAGCAGCGGCAGGATACAAAAGCAAGAGTTACACAGGAAACTGTACTACCTTCAAAATAAAACAAATGGAAAAAGCCTTCACCCCATCAATCACTACTATTACTATAACAACTTCTACTAATTTTATAATAACTATAATAACTTATCAATTGCATATTATAATAATTATGTAAATACAGTAATAAATAATAATAATAATTGAACTATTTAATATGCTACAAAATATTATATTGAGTAACTGAGTTATGGAAAATTAAGTAAAATGGGGTTGTCAATCCTTAGATAGTATATATTTATAGCCTATTACCAAACAAATTTATTTAGAAAACAATCTATTTTATATATGTCTGTGGGTCTGAACAAAATATTGTCATCATAATTCACTTGATTTAGACAATTACATGCTTTTTTGCTGTAAAAATTATATTTGTGGTATAATACTCCCTATAATTAAGTTTTTTGTTGGTATATTTTATTTCTTAATTCATCTCATGCTACCAGCTGTTTTTCCTCCTAGGTCAGGGATGGGCAACTTTAATGCTGGAGGGGGCCACAATTTTTGATCGACACTACCACAGGGCCACATATAGCACTGTGCACTTAACAAGATATGATGAAACTGCACACAAAATATGTTTACAGTGCAGTAACTTAACAAATCCCAAGCTTAAATGCATGTATAACAGTATAAATAGGAATACAAAAGGAAGCAAATAAAAAATAACCACTGACTGTGATTTATTTATTTTTTCAGTGCAAGAACAGCAGACCAACATTAATTGCAAGAAGTAATTTTGTGCATTTTTACTCTGCATTTTTAAGATTTCATGCTCAAATGCATGTAGTTGTACTGAGGGCTACTTCAAGTGAGGGTGTGGGCCCTATGCGGCCCCCGGGCCTCCATTTGCCCACCCCTGTCCTAGGCATATTCAGTCGTTTCCGTCTTCTCTGTTTCCACAGCTGTCGTGCTTTTACTCTGAAGGTCCCATCCCTTCTCTTTCCTGTGTGCTCCGGGCTAAGAGTCGTCGCCTTGACGCTCCTCCCTGTTGCTGCTGGGAATGAGCGCACAGTGAAGTGTTGGTCTGTCCGTGTGTCGTCCACTATGCCACGGGTCCAGCGGTGTCAGCTGTAATGAAGCAGTGTAATGTACCGGACCGGACGGACCCCCTGACACTCCGCACTTATTCCTCTTCGTCCCTGCAGAAGATGGTCGCTGGCGGCTAGTTCCAACTTCGGACTCCGTGGCTTTTTTCCTCGGCGAAGCGCACTGAAATCAGTTGGTGAGTGTCCGTCGTTGCGCACATTCACTGTCACCTGTTCTGCTCCACAGGTAGGACACGGGACTGGCTTATGTCGCTGTGTGCAAAGACCTCGACAAGCCTCCAAAACTGGAGGAGAAGCTAGAAGATAATAGGCATGCAGGGAGGAATGAATGAGCCAGTAGCTGCTCTGAAACTGACAAAACATTTAAATAACAGGAACTGAAACAACATATTATTATCAACGTATCTGCCATCAGCAGACGTATTTGTTCAACTGTAACTCTTTTAGTGTAGCAAACAGGCCCACAGTCCACTCCAGCAGCCTACCTGTCTCCTCCATATGGGCTCAGAGCATTGTGTGGATCAGCTGTTCACATGGAAATGCCACTGGCTCCCCACAGAGAGCTCTATGGCAGCTGGATTATCTGTGTACAAACGGTGACCTTAATGTAGGGCTGGGCGATATGGACCAAAAGTCATATCCCCATATATTTAGGCTGAATATCTATATACGATATATTTCCCGATATCTTTATCAGAAAGTGAGAGCAAATGTTCAAACGTCAAAGTCAAAGCCAAATATGACATGTCAAAAGTAGTTTTACTGAAACTGTTTATTTAAGTGAACATAAATAATGTATAACAGGAGTACATAAAAAAATCAAAGTTCCATAAATTGCACATTTAAATAAAAAAAAATATCTTAAATAAAAATAGCATATGAAATAAAATAGGCCAATCTTTTTCTGAAATAAATATATTTATATGAGAAAAGAATAAAGAAGATTACAAAATAACTAAATATGACAAGCCCTAGTAAGGACAGCATTTACAAATAAAGACTTTTTAAAACTATATCGATATATGCGATATGGTCTAATTCCACATCCTATTTAAAAATATATAAATATATTTTTTATATTGATATATCGCCCAGCCCTAGGTCAAAGGTCCATTGGACAATATTTTGTGCCAGTATTCAGCTATAAATGTGACCACTTTGAATTCCTGAAAATAGACAGTTATCCACTTAGATCATCCTAAAATGCTGAACATGTAAAAACTGCAACGAAAAAACAATTTCATAACCTTACCTATCATAAGACCTAAGGTCATTATTGGCACTTAAAAGAGCTAAACTCCTAAGGAAACTTTCCCTGGGGAAAAACGAAACGAAACAAGGTAAACTGTGTGAGAGTGTTTAAGCCCTTTGTTTTTATGATGATGATACTTTTGTTGTCAAATCTGACATTTTTCACATAACAGCAGCTCTAGCAAAGACAGAAATTCAGTCTAACCTTATTAAATATCCCTGTATCTCCGATTTGATGGTTACAATCCATATTGAGTGTTCAGAACATGGTTGGGATCAGAGATAATGCTGAGTATGTTCTTATGGCTTATTCACATAGTTATCCTTGGAAGAGCATCTATTCCCATTCACATTAGCGTCAGTTCCACGTGTGCAAATTTAAGGCCTGTGAACCAGCCTCAGTTTTTATGCCTTGGTGAAGGAGGAACAGAAGATGTTTCTAAAAAAGCTCAGAATTTAAAACAGTATTAGGGTGTCTGTCTTTGTGTAGCAGTTATAATCCTGGTCTTCTTCAATGTGCTTTTTAGTGAATCATCAGTGTCAAATAAGGGAAATGAAGTCTGAGTCTGCAGGGGAACCAGCTCCTCCTCCCTATTTATAATACTCCCTTTAGCTCCATGGCACTTCCTTCTTAATTTTATGGATTTCACCCTGTGTTAATTACATATCCATGAGGTCATTATTTTAAAAGCAGTCTCACAGCTTGTGCTTGGTTCAGTGGCTGGCTGCTGCTCTGCGGTGCAGTGATCACATGTCAATCAAGCAATGTTGGCAATACTAGGACTTTTATATTTTATTATTTTTCATATATTTCTGTTCAGCCATGCCAGCTCTCAATATTCATGTAACCCCAGCATCATGTTATTTAAAGCTGCATTCAATTATTTTTTTGGTCACTTGGAGGCAGCAGAAGAAGCTGTCAACACAACAGTGATATATTGTTAGCTTGTATAGTTTTAATGGCAAATGTGTTTAATTGTTGTCGACCGATATGGGTTTTTTTAAGGCCAATACCGATTATTTTAACATCAGTCTTAACCGATCCCCGATATGTGCTGCCGATTTTTTTTGGCCGATTCTTGAAGCCGATATTGCCTTTTCTCCCTCCATTTACATAATAAAAATGACACAATGATAACAAAGTCTCAAACACAAGTCTCAATTTAAACAAAAAAAGAAACATTTATTAACAAAACATATTAACAGTTGGATAGCAAACAATGTGTATGTTGTTCTAGGCCTCAAGGTGGTGGCGCCTCAGATGATCCACATATTTGATGTGTTTTTCTTTTTCCGGTATCAGCAGCAGCTCACCAGACAATGGCAGATGTTGCACCGAGCCTTGCCTGGTGTTGGCTCAGTGAAATGGGCTAATTGATCGGCGAACGCACGCACGTATAGGCCGATGCCGATACAAGTAAAAAACGCAAATATCGGCCCCATATATCAGTCGGCCGATATATCGGTCCACCTTCTATATGTTCAGTTAGGACACAGTAAAAAAAAAAAGGGTTTTAAGTTGCTAAATGCTGGTACTGGACATGTAGCAAAGTGGCTTTTTTGTGGTTTGACACTTTTCACAGCAATGTTGAGCATCATCTGTTCATCAAGGAGCACAGTCGGGATTACTAAAACCTTAACAATTTTTTATTGCTGTTTCCAGCTCGAACTGCAGCCACAAGTGCACTTTGTAACACACTTTAAAACCCCTAAAGATAAGTAGGCTAAATAGACTTTTTTAACTTTTTGTTCATTTTTTTACTTTTTAGCTGTTCGAAAGCAAAGGAGGATGTTTTGCTAGCTAGCTAACTTTAGCAGCAAGTTAGCAATTAGCAAGCTAAGGCAAGCTAAGGTGGGCACTGGTCTACTTTTATCCTTTTTTTAACTAACATTTCATCATCATAAGCTCTAGTTTTTTAGCTATTCCCAAACTACTGCATTAAAAAAAATCTTAACAAGTTAGCAGTTAGCTAGCTAAAGAGTGAAACATTTTTTTTTAATTTATTTTACTCAAAGGCTAATGGCAACTTTTAGTTAGTGTTGTTATTGTTTTCTTGCATGTTACTCAATGCATCAGCTGATGTGAATCATTTAACACGCGCCTGAAATGTCAATATGAGACCTTTGACCATTCCATTTATTTTTATTGGCTCTCTTGCATGACATGAACTTTAGTGATGAGAGGATATGTGGACTGCGAATGTTCTTTTTCCTCACTCTTACCTCACACCTATGTCTGCAAATAATCTAAAAGTATAATATAATTTAAAGTAAACCCTGAGGTTGGTTGTTATTGTAAACGTGAATACAGGCAGTCCTAGTCGTATTTAAACTCTCTTAGTTGATAGTTGTCATGGGAAGTGAAGGTACTTTGCTCACACCATCATAGCTGGCAGCCTGCTCTGTTCTGTCACCGTGAATCATCTGACTCCATCTCATCTGTTCTCCTTCCACATCCGGCTCTTTCTCAGAGATCAGGCTTCATGTCACTGTGCGTTAACGCAGAGGATGGCAGAAGGATGATGCCATAGCAGCGGGTGCGCTTTTCCCACCTGTTCTGATTGTGCAGTCCCAGAGGTGGCAGCGTTTATCACTAACGTCCTGCACAGCCTCAGTCAGCCCTACCTTTATCTTTAGCTGGGAACAAAGGCTGCCACTGCTATCAGTAAACAGGTAACTGCTTTACCTATAAAATCTCTTTAATCTCCAGCGGCCTCAGCTATACCAAGCAGCTTATCTTCATCCTGTCCAACTGTGTCCCTCATTAAAGAGCTAAAAGGAACACATTTATTATACAACTTTATTGTGCGTGCAATACAGATATTTTTGGACTGAAGCTGTCAAAGGCTGGTATTTTCAAAAAACAAAAACGCCAAAGCTGGTAACTTTGTATATAGTAATAAGATGATTGAAAAAATAATAAATCATTTTGAAAAAGTATTAGTCATGCAGACAAAAAATGAAACATTTGCTGGTGATAGCCTCTTAACCCTTTGATGCACAACATATTGACACATATTGACCCACATTCATTTCCCATGTTATTTAATGCTTGATGTGTGTTTCTGTGCTCTGTCTTTTGATATCAACTTATTTTATGATTGAATATTCCAAGTATTCTTTAAATATCTTGTTTTTGATAACAACAGATCATTATTTCCATTTTGCTTCTAATACTTTATGAAGAAAAAAGTTTTTGTATTATTACATAGCTAACTACTGGGGTAAGTAGCGTGCTAAATTAACTACTTAGCCAAGAAGTTAGCTAAGTAGTTAGCTTAGCAAGCTACTTAGCTAAGAAGTTAGCTAAGTATTTAGTTTAGCAAGCTACTTAGCTAAATACTTAGCCAAGAAGTTAACTAAGTAGTTAGCTTAACAAGCTACTTAGCTACAATATGGGTCATTTTTGACCCATGTTGTGCATTAGAAGAGTTGTGACACAAAAAGGGATTTTATTCAAAAATAAATAAAGGAAAACATACAATTAGGATGTATGATGATCAAAAACAAACTAATTGAGGAAAACTTGGAATACTGAATGATGAAAATAATTTATTGCAAAGATATAGAACATAAAAACTTTCGGGTCACTTTAGACCCATATTGTGCATCAAAGGGTTAAAGGAGATGCTGCATGTCTTTGTTTTTTTATGATAACTTTTGGACATATGAAAACTAAATCACACAGTTTACTTTTACTGCACTTAACTTCCGTGCATCATGTTTTTACGTAACTATGTCACTTTCAGTAGTCACATCCTTGTAACTACTTCTCTTCTGACATTTACATACATTTATTTACTGTTTAGACTGTCTTTTATAACGCCTTACCAGGAACTTTTTTGTCCTAAACCTAGGTCAGTGGTTTTGCAGCGTAAATTGCAGAAATTAAACTGCAGCCATTTCTTACAACAGCAATTCGTACGTGTAATGACGTGTGCACTATTTTTAGAACGCTCTGCTCTGTGCCACAAAACACTCATGTATGAGTCATTATGGGTGGTATTGACAAATGACCTGTCATTTCGGTTGGAGATCTTCTTGCAGACTTTTGGACTATAAAGACGTTCAGACCATCCGTGTTTATTACTGTGGCTTAGTGTGATTCCTCTTGGTTATTTGTCTCCACATCTCTTTTTCTTTTTTTAATCCTCCTTGTACATACAGCCTCGAGACTAGCACGATTTGTTCCCCCTCAAGTAAATATATTTTCAACACAGTGCACATCCAAATAACTTTTTCCAGGTGCTGGATTAAAAAAACTAATTGAAGGCAGAAGTCAGACAAAAGATCTGCACACTGTACTGATCCCTGGCTGTGACTTTAATTTAACAGAGCAACAAAAAAATCAATGACGACCAACCCAACCAGAGCTATGCAAGCAGAATTATAAACGGTGATGTCATCTTTGTGTGTCAGAGCTGAGAAAAATTGCAACGAAAAAGGGCCTGAAACAGATTGAATGATACCAAGACCTCCTTATCCTGCTGCGGAGGATTTGAGATGAAAAGTGGAAGGACACTTGTTGTTTTTGTCCCCCATAGAATTGCGCAAAGAAAAGAGCTCCTTTGAAGCGTGACTCTCGGGAGCAAGATAAACGACAGCCAAGTGTTGCCTGTCACTTACAACTTTACCACCCGGCGCCAAATTTAATTCCCATTGATTGCGGGCCTTGCCACTCTCAGGATAGAAACAGTAATTTGCCGTGCTAAATTCTAGTCATTCATTATTCCTCTGTATTGACCAGTGACCTATAAGAGTTTAGTCCGAGCCGGTGCTTCTGTAAAGCCCATTGCCCTTTACAGTGACCTATGGCTGGCTGCCATTTGGCTACAACTACTTTTATCTCTTCCATTAAAATATACCAGTCAATTCTTTCCCCACCTGGGTCCGGAAGACGTATATGACAGCAGAGATGAAGGACGGAGGTTGATAATAATAACAGAAGAGACCTGTTTCCTTCGACGATGTGTTACACTGCTCTGACCTCAACCTCTCTGTGCCCATTTTCCCAGCAGCCCATGAGAGGCAGGGGGTGGCAGCATAACTCAATAGATTCCCCCCAGCATGTCTCTGCCAATGGGAAAGGACTGTGGTTCGTCAATGTCATCTCTCCTGCTGCCAGCCTCTCCATACTGATTAGATGGGAAGGGAACAGTAGGTGAGATGAGATGGTTCCTCTGTGGAGACAAAGGGGTCATTGTAATTCCCAAGGCATCCATCCAATCCACAGATCAGTGACCTTTTCAGTGTATCGCACCGCACAATAGAATCAGCTGCTTGGTTTTCCCCCGTAATTACCGCACGGAATTCCGTCTGCCCTAGAAACAGTCACGGCATCTCAACGCGGTTTGTCAGACATCAACCATGTGAAGAGCTCATGCTGTTGATTGGCAAATGGAGTGTCTGTAAGAGGGCGATGAGTGTGGCTGCTGTTTTGAATAGCGTTTCAATGGGCACCATCAAACATGGTTTTCAATGAAGATGCCTGTGTACAGCTGCACCTGGAACCTTGTCTTTCCATTCCTGCCTTTACTTCGGTTTGCTGTCATTTCAGGTGACACTAACTTCTCACCTGTCTTGTGATCTGGTTTTCACCAAAGGTAAAGTGTTGGGCACACAGAAAGAGAAAGGTGCAGTGAGGATAGGGCTGGGCGATTTATCGATATAAAAGATATATCGATATATTTTTAAATGTGATATGGAATTAGACCACATATCGATATGGATAAAGTTTGACCTGTGATCCTTGCTCCAGGCAAGCTGCTTTATATATACATGCTGCCCTTACGAGGGTTTGTCATATTTAGTTATTTTGTAATGTTCATTATTATTTTCTCATATCAATGTATTTATTTCAGAAAAAGATTGGCCTATTTTATTTCATAGGCTATTTTTATTTAAGATATCTTTTTTTAAAATGTGCACTTTATGGAGCTTTGATTTAAAAAAAAAAAAAAAAAAAAAAAAAAAAAGGTACTCATGTTATAGTACTACAGTATTTATATTGACCTAAATAAATGGTTTAAATAAAACTACTTGTGACATGTTATATTTTTATTTGACTTTGAACATTTGCTCTTAAGTTGTGATAAAAGTATCAGGATATATATCATATATCGATATTCAGCCTAAATATATCGGGATATGACTTTTGGTCCATATCGCCCAGCCCTAAGTGAGGACTAGGCACCGGTAGCGGAGTTTCCATTAAAGTCTAATTGAATTTTGAAGCGAAATTAAAGAAAATGCGGATTAGGGACGTTTCCATCACCTGGTTTTGGTCGAATAAACAACACTGCATACATGTACTCTAGCCAGAAGATTTCAGTGTAATGTATTGCTGTAGGCTAATCCGCCAGTAAACAGTAAAAGAAGAAGAAATTGATCAAAAGACATATTTGGCACCCATGAGAGAAAAAATGTCTTCAGGAATTAGATTCAATTGGGCAACCTATAATTGTTCTTTCATGTCAGCTCATCTTGACCGGCAGAGCAGAAACAGCTCACAGTCATGTGAGTAAAATGTTCGCTACGTCAGAACTTATTGGCAAAGAAGCGCTTCCATCTCCTGTTTGGCTCGTTAACTATTTTTCTAAAAAGACAAAAACCACTACAGTCAAGCAAAAAAATGTTTTAAAGCAAATTTTTGAAAGTTTTTTCACACTAGTGCTGTCAACTTTTTTGCTGGATTTAGCAACTTTATGACCCACTTAGCAATTTTATTTCTAAAAAGCTACTCATGACAAATTAAGCAACTTATTCAGACAATCAAGGAAAAGCAACAAATATGTTATATCTTTACTTATTCACATGTATGCTGCTCAGAGTAATCACAGTTTTCTAAGTTGACAGCCGACAACTACTAAACTACTAAACTCTTTGCAAATTAAATGAAATTGTGATGATTTTCTCACTTTTGTAGCTAGTGCTAGCTATTTTGTTATTGGAAAGAGTAACAGCCCTGCTGGGCAGTGTGCTGAGCTGTTGCTCTCGCTACCATAAGCTGCTCAGTTTCAATATTAGGCTAAAAAGTGTGTATGCAGTGCAGTGCTGAATTGCAACCGTGGTGCTCTGTTGGGATTAAGCTATGAGCAGATGAAAGTCTTAAGCTACAGTAGTCAACTGAGGGAAAACACTGTTGTGCTGTCCACCTCTGTCTGGCTGAGTCCTTTAAAGTCATGCTCAGCAACCCCACCATCTGGGTGAGGGTTTGAATCTTTGTTATTGATTACTACTGAAGTTCCAGATATCTCTGGTGCTCAGAGGTCTTGATGATTTGCTACTTTACTTTGTCTTATGTGATAATAATATTGATATCTTCAGTCTTGAAGTGTTGGTCAAACAAGAACAAAACAAGTACTCTGATACTACCAACTTGGGAAATTCTGACGATTCAATTTATTCAATCAAGAAAATACTCACAAAAATCTAAGTTATTGTTAGTTGAAGCTCAAGGTAGGGCTGGGCAATATGGACCAAAAGTCATATCCCGATATATTTAGACTGAATATCGATATACGATATATATCCTGATAATTTTATCACAAAGTGAGAGCAATACAACACAAGCAACACAATTAAAAAAAGATTAAACAAAAAATAGAACAGTAAAATACAATAAGATAAAATACATTAAATTAAAACAAGATGAATAAAATGTACTGCCCGCACAAAATAAAATATGTATGTATACAAATAAAAACGTCAAATATGACATGTAACAAGTAATTTTATTGAATATAAATACTGTAACAACAGGAGGACCTTTTTCTCTTCATTTTAAAAAAAATCAAAGCTCCATAAAGTGCACATTTAAATAAAAAAGAAATCTTAAATAAAAATAGCCTATGAAATAAAATAGGCCAATCTTTTTCCAAAATAAATATATTTATATGAGAAAAGAATAATGAACATTACAAAATAACTAAATATGACGAACCCTAGTAAGAGCAGCATTTATATATACAAAGAAATAAAATTTTTTCGAAGTATATCTATATATCCGATATGGTCTATTTCCATATCACATTTAAAAATATATCTTTATATCGCCCAGCCCTAGCTCAAGGTATGATGAATTCAGAGTGACAGAAGATCTGATGTTGGTAATTTTGGCCCCAGATCATGCAGGTGGGACTATTGTGAAATTTTGCGCCTTGGGATCTTTTTGTATGTTTATCGAAATGGTTGCCAGTCCACATCTGTTAAGCTTGGACCAGTGTAAATGTAGGGATATGTCGGGATGGATAGATGGAGAATCCCAATGTCTCTCCTACTGGAGATGAACTCCTCTTCTGTTGCAGCTCCTCTTTTATCCCTATTGCTTAGTGCAGCTTTAATCACGCACTCTAAGACAACACAAGAGCTTGACACTTGTGCTGATGCAGGGTGGCAGTATGTGTGTTGGCCTTATAGCATTTTTTGTGTGTGTGTGTGTCTTATTTGCCCGGGTGGTTGTCAGAGAGTGCTTGAGGCCCCAGCGTGCAGGAGGTGCACGTGCAGCCGCAGCCACCCAGGCTGCATCGCTGTTGCCACGATGCTCTAGTTCGGAGAGCGCCCGGGGTGGAGGACGGCCTCGGTTACACTCTCCCAAACAACAGGCTCTGTGCTGTAATATTGATGTGACGGCTGCACACACTGTCCTCTCTGTGTCACACGTATCGGACATGTGTAGATTTATTCTCCTGGCCTTACTGCCGCTACAAGGATGCCACTGATATATGGATCCTGAAAGCTAATAGTAGTAGTGCTGGATGGATTATATTCTGAAACAAGTAGCCAGTCAAAAGAAGATTACTTGTCAAAGCTTTGATGATATATACATTTTGGTTGTGATTTGTCACAAAGAAAAGCCAAACATTCTCTGCTTGTAGCTTCTCGATTGTGAATATTCTGCTGTTCTCTGGTAAATTTGTTGGCTTTGTGTTTAAGACTGCAGGTCCGACAGTTAGCACTTTGACGTTTCACCTTGAGCTCATGGAAACTTACATTTTTCAGTTTGAGGGACTGATATTGAACCTCAATGGCTGACACTGAATATCTGGTCAGATTTTTAAGTTAAATTGTTTCTATTGTTGCAAACGGTTCTTTGGTTTTCCATCGCCAAAGAGCCGGCTCCCAGATCCCTTGAATCGTGAACCGCTACCTCAGGGGCTGGGGGCGGGGCTATCTGACCAACAAGACCAACTGGGTGCCGTTTGGAGAGACCAACTAAAATGTGTATCATTCATTTATTTGATTTGTTTAACTGCAATGCGATTGATACGGGCTAGCACTAGCGTGCTAACGTTAGCTGGCGATCGATAGCGTGCTAGTGTTAGCGGGCTAGCAAGACCAAGACCAACTCGGTGACGTTGAGAGAGACCAACCAAAAACGTGTTATCATTAATTTATTTGATTTGTTTAACTGCAATGTGATTGATACGGGTTAGCGTTAGCTTACAGCAAAGTCCAACATCAACATCTTACATTCAGTTTTAATAAGAGTGTATTCGGCGTAGGGCTGGGTGATATGGACCAAAAGTCATATTCCGATATCCGATATATTTAGGCTGAATATAGATTTACGATATATATCCCGATATTTTTATCGCAAAGTGAGAGCAAATGTTCAGTCAAAGTCAAATATGACATGTCACAAGTAGTTTTATTGAAACTGTTTATTTAAGTGAACATAAATACTGTATAACAACAGGAGTACCTTAGTAAAAAAAAAAAAAAAATCAAAGCTCCATTAAGTGCACATTTAAATAAAAAAATATCTTAAATAAAAATAGCCTATTAAATAAATTAGGCCAATCTTTTTCTGGAATAAATATATGTATAAGAGAAAAGAATAACGAACATTGAAAAATAACTTAATATGACAAACCCTAGTAAGGGCAGCATTTATATATAAAAGACAGAAAATTAAAATATATTGATATATGCGATGTGGTCTAATTCCATATCCAATTAAAAAAATATATCGATATATCATTTATATTGGCTCCCGGTTGAAAAACCCTAATAGGGATCAACCCCCCTTTGTAGAGGATCGAGGGTTGAGGGCAGTGGATATTTATCAGCACTGTGTGTCAAGTTGTTCTGGTCAAAAATTTCTTATAAACATGACTTAATTAATCAATTTATTAAACCTATTAAGTGTGTAAGGGTTCAGAATATATATCCATGTCCATGTTTGGCTATGTCCCATTAGTTGTTGCAGCAATTTTTGGGTTGACCATTTATTTCACATATTTGGTGCTGAATTAGGCAATTTTCTTAATACCGAGAATGGGTAAAAATGGTCAACAAAAACCTCCAGAATATTACATCAATATATCAAGACCTTTGGAACAACATAGAAAAATCCATGCTGTGATTTTGTATCAAAAACTTTGGTCATTTGGGAGATTTCAGTGTTTGCAATTGGAAGATGAGCACCTCTGTTCTCTAAATTATATAAAAAAAAACAACCTTATTGTCAATAAACCAAGGAGAGCGCATCCTCTGAATGCTCTAGGTCTCTAGTTTATGGTTTTAAAGTTTCATGAGGCTGTGATTATCCTAGGGGTCAAAGCAGCTCATTTTATGCAGTGAGGTCGAGACTGAAGAAATGCCCTCACTGCAATGAACTGGCTACTACTGATGACTAACATCATCCTACAAAAAGAAAACCTCAGTATAAACAAATATTCAAATTCAGTCGCGAGACATAGCACATTTAAATGCATGAGAAAAAGCTGTGGTATTTGCCTTAAATTGCATGTTATCAGCAAAAAGTAGCCTTGTATGTAAAGAGATTTGACTGAGACTGAGAAAACCCAGAGAGCTTTTTTTCATTCAGATATCATGATGTCAAAGATCACATGACTGCTTTGAAAGTTGCAATTCCAAATCAAAAAGGGATCCTTTAGGTCTTCTAGTTCCATCTGATACCAGTATCCTCAGTATACCGTATTTCCTCAAATAGTAGCCGGAGCTTCTATTAATAAAAAATCAGTTTGGGACCCGGCTAATAATAGGGGCAGGCTATTATTTGAAGGAGGCTTTTATTAAAAAAAGGAAAATCAGAGCAGCTCTGACCGGCACTTTTAAGATTGTTTTACACAGCGCATTGTAGCCAGTTACCCTGATGTCAGCCATATTGGAAGTACTTGGATTTAAAATGTCTAAACTACTAAAAAGCCCAGAAGAACATGAGTAAACGGCTTGACTTTACAGAGAATGACTAGGACAGCGGGAGAAACAACCATATTTACGTACAGTACAAACTTGTGTGGCCAAACTTCAAAATACAGGTGTTGTGTGGAAATCTGTTACCGTCAAATGATGTTTCCTGAATGGTGTTCTCCGTAGCATCACCTCCGCGGTTAGAGGATTTAAGTTTAATGTTAGGCCTTGTAGAGATAACTGTTTGGGGTTCAGGTAAACTTGGGCTCATGTTAACAACTTAAAGGAGGACTGGTTGGGGTCAGGGGTCAGGTTGGTGCAGGTTAAGGTAAGGGGGACACATATCGACGGGGGAACAGACTTTGACATAACACCAGTAAGACACCCGGCTTATAAAAGAGGCCGGCTTTTATTTACTAAAAATAGTTTTTACACCCTGTTACTAAATGAGGCCGGTCATTAATAGGGGCCCGGCTTTAAAATGACGAAATAGGGTATCCATAAAATTGAGTTGAGAAAAACAGCAAAAATTCAGATGTTGGAACACAAGTTCTTGTACAGCTGATAGGGTTTTTACTACAGTTAACATTTGAGAACTTTGTCTTCTTTTTGAAATGGGGGAAAAAGGATTTGATGGAAAGAGAATCAGCTCAGACTAAGCCCTTTTATTTTTTCATCCTAAGAAGCAGTTGTATCCATCACAGCTTTAGTGATGGTAGGTTTGGAGCCAGATGCAGAAGGGTGAAGAGACAGGAATGAAAGTTCAAAGACTTACAAGTAAATAGTCTGAAAACGCATGACACTGTAAACACTGGAAAGCTAAGACTAGGAAAGTCTCAACACTGAGGAGATAAAGACGAACTGACAACAGGCAAACAGACTCAATAAACAAGTGTTAGACACTGGTAAAACAAATTAGGGCAGAACAGACAGTCACAATGGGGGGAAAGCAGACAAGAATTCAAACTGGAAATGAGATGAGGCACATTCTACACTGTAAAAAAAACAACCCTGTTGTTTTTACTGTAAAAAAACAGCAGCTGTGTTTGTCAGAACTTTACCGTAATAAATTCGGTGCAACTTTTTCAAATATTACGGTAAAAGGATATTGGCACTGTTGATTTCACGTTTAAGATTGCCATTTTATTCCATATTTTACCATATAAATAGAAAGTTTTTCCATCAAAAGAAACGTTTTGCCATATAATTGACAAGAAAATATTTATAAATGCTGCATAAATTAAAGATTTTACCACTAAAGATTACAGTATATTTTTGTCAGAGATATGGTGTTTACTAGATTTAACAGTTAGAAAAAAGTATTTTTTACAAAAGATAAATGCTAAAATTACAGTATATATATTACAGTATATGTTTTTTTACAAACATGGTGCCAGTGAATTTTACAGTAGGGTAATGTTTTTGTTTTTTTTAAACTGTAAAAAATACTGTTTTGGCTGATTATATAAATGTACGGTGTTTCATTGTTACTGAAACTGAATTAACCCATTTATCATTTTATGGTCTTTTACTGTCATGGTTTAGCAGTTTTTCACTGTAAAATCTACAGACAGTTTTTACAGTGTACTACAAAATAAAAAAGTGAAATATACTAAATATAATCCGCCACCTAGAAAACAAAAGCCTCAAGATAACAATAAAAAATGAACCCAGAGCCTAGAAAAGCCTACCTGTCCATTTAAAATAATCCCCAACACTATGCAGCAGGGCTGGCGGATAATTCAATATGATAAATTATCATCTTTCAATGAAATTGTAAATAATTTTATCAATATCATTAGAAATGTGCAGGTTATTACATCACACTTTACATTAGCACTCAGTACAATGAGATTAACAAACTGGACTCCAACCTCCATCCTTTCAGCTCCATTACCCAGAATACAACAGTGAATACAGCTCAGGACAGGGTTCTCTGAGGTAAATAATGGTGGAGAATAATGTGTAAAGGTCTAATTGGAACACAAATCTTGGTTGGAATAAACTGTGAATCGTGTTTTCCAGCAGCAGTGTGCAGAACTTTCTTTATTTAGCTTAATCGTTCAACTCATGCGTGCCTAAACCCAGGAACTGCTTACTCTAATACCCTAGTGTAGTTTAATCAAGCTATTGTCTTCATCTGATTACTTTGTATTTGTGTGCATGCATCTAAACACAATCAGTGTATAGCTTTATTCTCTATAATGTCGCTTAAAGCCTTTATGTTCATTTGCACTGAAGTTCTTAATTAGATGAGAAAATACTAATAGTACTTGCATTTGTCAAGTACAGTTATCTCCGAAAATAAATAAAACTCCTGATATATTTAGACTGAATATCCTGAATAAACTTTAACCTAAACAGTAATTCATTCACATAGTAGATAAAAATAGGCTTTATCATGTGGTTATTTTATATAGGATATTTATTCATTGAATTACCAGAAAACATGCTATATCATGATATTTATAATCAGAATATTTATGATCTATATCTTGCTTTATAATAAAGTTTTGGCTAATTGATCTACAATATATTCAGGATTTTCATCACACAAAGTTTGGAATTAAAGACAAGGTTCCCAAGGTTAATTTTTCAGAGGATGGCAAATCTCTCCTGCTTCTAGTACTCTTACTTCTTAGAATCAATGTAGGTTAATTGCTTTCATATAGACAACTGATGGATTCATTAAATAATGAATACAGAATGTAATGACACGAACACACTAACTTAATGTAATGTATGTGTAAGACTTGTAGTTGGAACTTCAGCGAACATTTTATGACTGTTTCATCCATTGTGAAATGAAAGTTACAGTGTAAATGATTGATAGTTGCCATTACTCGGTTATAAAAGAGTGCTAAAGTGATGTAGTATTACACTTCGACAAAGTTAGAGAACTTGCAAGAGACTGATGTGAAATAATGGTCAATGGTCCTCACAGCCTCTAGTTGTGTTTCTCACTGCTCTTGCAAACTCTTTTTAATTGTAAATGATGTAAATAAACAATTTATTAGGCTATGGTTTCACTAGCTTGTCAAAACAGCTGGTTAGCTTGTCGGAGAGCGTCTTTAGGATAACGGCTTTGACGTTCAAGTCATGTTTCTGCTGTGTAGTTCACTATAGCATAACGTTAGCTTTTTACTTCTGTCGGCTGCATTAATGGTTCAACACATCATAACAGTGGTATGACATTATTTTCTCATCTCATCTCACAAACGTGTTTGGCAGAGAGATTATTTTCTGCTAATAAAGCTGGCTATAGGGGGAAAATATCCTCTTTTTGGCCGTATTGCGTCCTTCGGTGTGGTAAACTCTGGAGGTGAGCCTTCTGAATCGGGTATATATTATATTTATATTATATATATTAGGGCGTGGTATTTAAATGACGCTTGTTTCAAGCCACCACTAGGGTTGTCACGATACTAAGATTTTCAACTCGATACCGATACTCAGGAAAATATTCGATACTCGATACCAATTTGGATACCACAAGGATAAAAACAAAGACCCCAAAATTTAACAGAAATATTTTTATTAACAAGAAAAATGCAACATATAAAAATAAACAACCACAGGTTAAATATTTATAATAAAAAACAGTTGTGCAGAAAGAAACTGCAACTATGATAACAAGCTTCAGGTCTGAGGTAGTGTAAAAAATAAATAAATATAACAAACAATAACAATTAGAACAATATTTTGAGGTTGTATGCTGTGCACAATAATAGGCAAACTTGATAAAAAATAAAAATAACTTAACTTAAGTGTTCCTTCATTGGCTATGCTTTACACACATAACAATAAACTATCGGTACTTTTGAATAGGAGTATCGTATCCGGATACAACGTTTAAGTTATAATACTTTTGACAACCCAAGCCGCCACATTTATCAACAGCCGATCATTCTCACTCTGTGATTGGAGAGATACGATCGTTTGATAAATCACACATGAACCCTGTCGTAAGACGAAATATACACTCATATCTGTGCTCGTTTTTACGCTCGTTTGATAAATGAGGGCCAATGTGATTTTCTCTTGTCTGACCTTTAAAATGGGGCCAGTTGGAGGGCCATTTATGTCTGCTCAGGATTAGCTGATAATCAGTTGAATCAGAACATGATAGGCTAAAAGTCATACATCCCCCCAAAACAGCCTGTCCTTGCTCAAAATGTTCTGTTCCTCAGATCATCCTTGAAGTCTTTGCCAGCTCTGCCAGCCAGTCATTCTTTACAGCTCTCTGTCAAGTGTGCTAATTGCTGTAAATAGCTGGGTGCTCCATTGTTGTGATTGACCCTCATGAAAGCTGCTCAATCTGCCTCATATTTGGCAACATGGAGGGCACTTTGTCGGCCTCATTTTGTATAATGGCTTGTTGTTATTGCACATTAAACACAGTTAATTACAAAGAGGGTGGAATGCTTTTAGTTGCTATTTGAAGGACTGTGAAGGGAGGTCCTCTTTGGACCTGTGGACCAGTAAACAATATAGCTGAATGGTATCAGTGAGAGAGTAAAGCTAGATCCAAATTGTATCACTGAACAACAAAACCAATCAGTTGAACTACAAAACCAGATTGAAGCTGAGAGCTGATAATTTAAGGTCATTCAAATAACGCCTTTTTGCACCTTTTCTCTGATAACTATATGATAATTATTACTGTAGGTAGTAAGAGTCATGCTAATGTTTGAAATATGAGCCTATCCATGTTCCCAGGGTCCTATGTTCTCCGGTTTAATATTCGGTTAACACACACTAGCCTATTATGCATATTATGCTTTGGTCAAATTTGAGCCGTTTCAAGTTAAAATATTTCATAAATATTATCAAATGAACCTTAACCCATGCCATATTAAGTGAATACAGAGCTGGGGAACATCTTTTCAGATTTCTGTTGTGTTATGTTACTTTATCTCGTATTAATAGATTCCAAAGAGAGGTATACATTTTTGCTTAAACAGTTTCTCTTAATGTTGCAGCTGCAGTAGCTAAACTGTACGGGTGCAAAAGGGTGTTCGTATAAACAATCTTCCCATCCTGTGAGACCGCTTTTCCTTTTCCTTTATTAATCTTTTATTAATTTTTGGTATCTGTTTGGATGTTGTGTATGGACTCTTAATTGTACTGTACAAGTGTTGTGTCATGTCTTGTGATACATGTTTGTCAGCGTCTATGATTGTATATGTGTTGGGACTGTTTTGAGATTGGGATTGTTGTTGTTGTTGTTGTTGTGTTTGTTTTTGTTTTGTTGATGATCTTGGAGAAGGGACATTTTGACTTAAAGTTTGGACTCCAGGATGAATAGCTATGCTAATGTGCTAGTGCTAATGGAGATCCATTAAATGAAATAAATGTGCCATAGGGAACACGGGAAGCAAAATTACAACCTTAGAAACATCGGACCCTGGAAGGAAACCCATGTAGAATTTGGGAATATAAGAACTGGGAACATAGGACTCGAGGAATATGGGACCTTAGCAACATAGGACCTTTGGAACACAGGGCCCTGTGCCATGTCCCCACTATGTGCCATATAAATCTGGGGAACAACATTTTTTTTGTCCTTGTGTTTTTGCCTTTGGCATGGTTAGAAACACCTCATTTTGCTTTTGCATGTGGAACAATCCAAAGCTTGAAAGACCTGTTGTGTCGTACCTAGTTTACTGTTGCTAAGCTAAGTTTGAACCATTGCTGATCATAGTGATTCCCCAGACTTTAATGCATATTTGTATGGAAAATTCTCTGAAAGATACTTTATACTACCACAGGACACTAAATATAAAAATATAGTCATGGAGATAATTATTAGACAACCCCTGTTTTCTTCAATTTCTTGTTCATATTAACGCCTGGTAAAAGTAAAGGTACATTTGTTTGCACTAATATAATTATAACAACAAAAAAACTCATAAGAGTTTAATTTAAGAGCTGATATCTAGACATTTTCCATGGTTTTCTTTAATGATTTTGTTTATTATCAAAAAAACATGGAAAATGTCTAGATATCAGCTCTTAAATTAAACTTTTATTATTGTTATCATTATATTTGTCGAAACAAATGTACCTTTAGTTGTACCAGGCATTAAAATGAACAAAAAATTTAAGAAAAAGGGTGGTCTAATAATTTTTTCCATGACTGTAAGTTTATTGTTTTATTGTTTATTGTTTTATTTGGATCCCATTCTTCCTGGGGTTCAACATATAAAATACAGTACATACAACTTACATTAAAATAAACTTAGAGTTAACAATGGGAATAGTGAGGGGGAAAAAAAAAAAAATAATAAAACCAAAGAATATAAAAGATAGCAAAACTTCAAAATCAGGATCTTTTATACATTCTTTACATTTTATACATTTACGCTATAGCTATATTCATTATATAGTAGTTAATACACCTTACTAACATATTATTCTATATTTTTAATATAAAATTAATAGTAATAATTTCCATATATATCCGTTTAGGAGAGGTTATTTCATCTTTACTTTTGATATCCATTACTTAAAGCTAGATGTTTTATATAATTAAATACTATATAGCTGTGTTTATTACAGCAGTATTCTGAACCATATTATTCTATATCTTTTATTTATTTATTAATAACAATTTCATAATTAGTATATGTATCCATTTAAGAGATGTTTTTTCAATCATAATTTAAGTCTTTTGTGCTAATGGTATGATTATAATATGAAAATATCCATCCATCAGATGTTTTGAGAAATGGGTGATACTGACTGGTTGATTTCTTCCAAAGACCTGGATAAACCAGGTCTTCTATTTTCATTTCAAAACATTTCACCCTCAAAGAGAATAATCTGGGTTTTACTGTACATGCACAGACCTGTAGCACAACACCTTGACGATTAATCTCTCCAAAGATTCTCCCCTGAGCAAATTATCTACAAAGTAAAACCCTGCACTGATGCGTTTTTGTCTGTGACTCCTGGCTTCTGAAACATGAAAGCAGGCAGCCATAGTGAGAAAAAGGGCTGCACGGATCAGCGGAAAAGACGGGAGGATCTGCCCGGGATGTTTGCGAGATCTGAAGGGAGGCTGTGATCACGCTGTCTCATTAGATCAGTCTCAGCTCCCTGCTTCTCTTTCTCTCTCTACTGCTGCTGCTGCTGCTGCTGCTGCTCAGGAAAAGAAACACAGCTTTTTTAAAAATCAACTGCTGATATCTGAGTCGCACTTCACCTTCCAGCTTTTGTGCATATGCATGACCTTATGTGCACCCTTTAATGTCAATATGATGAGCAAAGCCTATTTTTTTCCCCTTTGAATACTCTGCTGCTGTAGCATAGATCTAATCTCACATTTTTACATCATAGATGCAGCATTTTCCAACAATCTCTTTCTTTCTAACCCGCTTAGTGATTAATAGTACATTCCTACATATAGTTGTTATTGTGTTGCTGCATTGTTTTCTTAAACCTGCAGCAACAATTCCCCAAACTTAATATTAACATCAAATCTGACATTTTCATAACAAAAGACATCTCCGGGAGCAGGAAGGGGGAAAAACAATGCCATTGTATAAATGGCATTGGTATAAAGATAGTCTGCTTCTTTCTTGCCTCCCCTCCTCCACTATATAACTGTCTTTATAGCAATGGTGCAGTTTCCATGGCAGCTAGAGCATGTTAAGCTTTAGGATAACAGTGAAAAAAGTGGGGAGAAGGACAGGGAATAATCACAGGGTATGAGGGACTAAAAATAGCGAGGGACTTAATCCCAGGCATTATTTATTCATCTAAAACGTCTCGTGTCTGCACCGGCTGTGTAAACATCATTTCTTCTGCAGTTCCTCGTTGGGCGGGCGTACTGTTCCCTGACCTAAACCCAGCCTGACTAACTGACTAATGCCATGACTATAGGGACACAACAACACAAAGACGTCACACTCTGCATGGACATATAGGGGTTGGATTTGCTGTCATGACTGGTCCTGGATTATTGCAAGCAATATACTATTCTACTATTCCTACTTAGGGCTGGGCGATATGGACCAAAAGTCATATCCCGATATATTTATGCTGAATATCGATATACGATATATATACCGGTATTTGTATCGCTAAGTGAGAGCAAATGTTCAAAGCCAAATATGACATGTCACAAGTAGTTTTATTGAAACCATTAATTTAAGTGGACATAAATACTGTATAAGAACAGGAGTACCTTTTTTAAAGTCAAAGCTCCATAAAGTGCACATTTAGATAAAAAATATCTGAAATAAAAATAGCCTATGAAATAAAATAGGCCAATCTTTTTCTGAAATAAATATATTTATATGAGAAAAGCATAACAAACATTACTAAAGAACTAAATATGACAAACACTAGTAAGGGCAGCATTTATCTATAAAGAAATACATTTTTTAACTATACCGATATATGTGATATGGTCTAATTCCATATCACATTTAAAAATATATCGATATATCTTTTATATCGATATATCGCCCAGCCCTATTCCTACTTCCTTGTTATTAGATGGAGCATTAGAACAGAGTCTGACTGAAATTACAACTATAGCTTTGTCACTGATGAACATCCACAGTGACAATTTGTAATTGAACATCTCTCAATATGAAAATGTAATCATGTTAATCATGTTAATGTAGGGCTGGGCGATATGGAACAAGTCATATCCCAATATATCTTTATGCTGAATATCGATATATGATATATATCCTGATATTTTTATCGCAAAGTGAGAGCAAATGTTCAGGCAAAGTCAAATAAAAATATTGCATGTCACAAGTAGTTTTATTGAAACTGTTTAAGTGAACATAAATACTGTATAACAACAGGAGGACCTTCTTATAAAGTCAAAGCTCCATAAAGTGCTCATTTAAATATAAAACTAGCCTATGAAATAAAATAGGCCAATCTCTTTCTGAAATGAATATATTTATTTGAGAAAAGAATACCGAACATTACAAAATAACTAAATATGACAAACCCGAGTAAGCAGCATTTATATGTAAAGAAATATTTTTATTGCAAAGTGAGAGCAAATGTTCAGTCAGAGTCAAAGCCAAATATGACATGACACAAGTAGTTTATTGAAACTTTTTATTCAAGAGAACATTATACTAATTCCATATCACATTTAAAAATATATCCATATATCTTTTATATCGATATATCGCCCAGCCCTATTCCTACTTCCTTATTATTAGATGGAGCATAAGAACTAGAGTCCGAGTGAAATTACAGCAAAGCTTTGTCACTGATGAACATCCACAGTGACAATTTGTAATTGAACATCTCTCAATATGAAAATATAATCATGTTAATCATGTTAATGTAATCAATTGCCAGTTCATGTGTTCTGTGCACTGGTTTGTAATGTACAGACCATAGTGAAGCTGTAGTATGTGCGGTGACTGTGGCTGTCACGCTGCGAGTGTGAGACTGATGAGAAGCAGAATAGAGGTCAGCCTCCGGCAGCAGGCAGGGCCAGGCTGCCTGGCTCGGAGAACTGATATCCATCATTGTCTCTTGTTTGGAGAGAAGAAAGCTTTGACTGATATGGCTTTTTAAAGGCCAGCGCCAGTGCTGAAATATCACCACTGAAGCTGTCAATAGCTTTCATTTTGTGCTAGAATTTAAACAATTTATGGCCATCTTAATGCCTAAATCAGAGAAGTGGAAGTATTTTTTTCATTAAAATACCCTTTGAAACAGTATAACAAAGGGGTACATCATTCTTTGAATTATTTTCTCATACTTTGAATACATTTATTGGAAATAACTCTATTATGTTAAGGATAATTACACTGTTCATGAGTTATACCTCCATTGAATTCTTAGTAAGATAAGATAAGAAGTGGGAGTGAAGTGGGAAAATTAAGTCATCACAGAAGCTTAAGATATAGACATATAGATATAGGAACAGAATAAAGAATAAAAAATAAGACGTATACGTACAATATATGCACCTTATGTACATACAATACTTACATGGCTGCTATTTGCCATTTATTATTAATATATTTAATTATTTATCCATCCGTCCATCCATTCTCGTCCTTTTCTCCGGGGCCGGGTCGTGGGGGCGGCAGGCTAAGCAGGGCATTCCAGACACCCCTCTCCCCAGCCACAAATAATAATTAATTATTTATATTAATTAAAATGGCCAGCAGGGGGCGACTCCTCCAGTTGTATAAAAGTATATGAGGAAAAAAAGACCCTACTTCTCACTTGATTTATTACCCTAGTAAACATTTACCTAACAAGTTTTTGGTTTCAAGTCTTCATCAGTACAGCATGATGTTTAGGGCAGGGCTACCTTGTCACTGAAAGGGGACTACCAGAGCTCAATGTGTGTTGAACTTTGTTAACATTTAAGTCTCAAGTCTTCATCAGTACAGCATGATGTTTAGTCTCTAAATTCTGGTCCCATTTAGAGTAAAATAAACACTAAACAGGGAATGACTTAGGGCAGGGCTACCTTGTCACTGAAAGGGTACTATCAGAGCTCAATGTGTGATGAACTTTGTTAACATTTAAGTCATCTAAAAATGTGTTCAGTTGTAGTAAAAGACACTCCAATGAATCAGCCATTAGCCGTGATTTGACTTGGGGGTAAAAGTGGCCACTGGGAAAGTTTCAGGCCACACCCTCTCAAAAGTCCGCTCACTCTGCATGTCTCCATTACAAGTTATCCCCCAGAGGGATTTAGAGACTCTCGAGGTGACGTTTGGTTTTTACCGTCGCTAACTGTGCACAACCTCAGCAGCTGAAAGCAGCATGGCTAATTATGCAGTCTCTGCTGATCATAAACATAGTGATTGTGAAATAACCGGCATCGCTAACTGTGCACAGAGTTTCCGGTGCTTGTTGTAAACAAACAGAGATCGCTAAGTAAACACCTCCTGCAGCAGCAGCACCTACACACTGTACTGCTACAGAGCTAACTGTAGCTAACTGCAGCTAACAGCAGCTGTAATAATGTTACCAAGTTACTTATTGTCTTAGTTTCCCAATCCACCTTCTTGTCCAAATATGGTCGCTACTAGTTTTAAAAATCCAAGATGGCTACGCCCAAAATACGAAACTTCAGGCTTCAAAACTGTAGCCCACAAACCTATCCACTTCTTTTATACACTCTGTGGTTCATAGATGGGAGTTCATACAAGTTCCATTAAATGAAGAAGGTCGTGAGATGCAGCTAAAAGCTTAAAGGGGGAAAATTAGTGAGAGTAGAATATTTTATACAGATATGAATATTCATTATTTTATTGTCCTTTTTGAAGGGTCATCACTTCCTTAAGACAAACTTCAGAGTATGTTCAGCTTTTAAAGGAAGAATTACTTTATAGAACCACAAGTGACAAAAGTTTATGATAAGAATACAATACACAAAGGAGGGGACTATTACACATCCTGTTTTCACAAAGATCTTGTCCTTATTTCAGCCTTTGTGCTCACCTACACGCCAAGGTGTAAGACTTTATGGTTTGATTCTAAACGTTTCACAATCTAATACATTTTCTATCCAGCAAAAACAAGAAGTGCCTGAGATTGTGCATATTATTTCCATTTTCACTCATTCCGCTTTATAAAAAATGTAATTTTTCAGACAGGAGAATCAGACATTGGAGTTTTCCTGACCCACTTAGAGAGTGCTTTTCTCAGCACTTTGTCCTGGTTTATTGCTAAACAACGGCATTTCCAAGTGTCTGCAATCACTCAAAGAAGATGAGAATGCAGCAAACGTGTCACATTTATTCGGACATAACCACTGACTGTAATGGACATGACATTTACAAACAGCTTCCTTTTTGCATTTTTTGCACAGCAGGAGAATCCTTAAAAGCTTCTATTATGCAACTGAACCATCCGTGTGTCAAAAATGAACCATTTATTGAATTATACTTTTGATATTGTACCTTATCACTGATAATATATTTTTCAAGCCTGAAACCAGTAAGCTGACCAGTATTTTCAAAATACTAGACTCTGCACCTAACATTGATTTTTGCTGAAGCTGCTCTAATCAATATTTTTATGTGAATAATGGATCAAATAACTATGGTTTGTGAAAGAGGTCACTCGTAGTAAAAACACATTCAGAATTATTACTCGACTGCCTTTTCCTTCAGCTTTACAGAACCTTTTAGCTTCTTTCAGCTCCTTGTCTAGAAGACTACAAAACATTTTGGGTTCCTAGCTGGGCAATATGACCTATATAACTTCAAATTATAAAAATGGTCTATCGTAATATTTTTCTGTACAATTCCCTATTTTGAAACAGCAGCAATATTTCTGTCATCAAGACAACAAAGCTAGAATTAACCAGTGCGGGGCTGTTTTGCTAACATGGATGTTATGACCCCGACCAAATGCCCCAATAAAGGGGATCTAAAGCCGTGTTTCCTTTAGAGGGAAGAGTGGCCACCGGGAAAGTCTCAAGCCGCACCCTCTCAAAAGTCCACTCACTCTGCGTGTCTCCATTAAAAAGTAGCCCCCAGACGGATTTAGAGACTCCGGAGGTGACGTATGGTTTTCGCCTTCGTTAACTGTGCACAACGTCAGCAGCTGAAAGCAGCATGGCTAATTATGCACAGAGTCTCCGCTGATCATAAACATAGTGATTGTGAATTAACGGCATCACTAACTGTGCACAGAGTGTCTGGTGCTTGTTGTAAACAAACAGAGATCGCTAAGTGAACACCTCCTGTAGCAGCAGCACATACACACTGTACTGCTACAGAGCTAACTGTAGCTAACTGCCACTATCGGCGGCTCTTCTTAACGAGACGGCTTCCAACTCCATAAGGGTGAGTCGCTGGAATTTTTAAAAGAAAATTTTTGTAAAAAAAAATTACACAAAATGAAACGGTTATTTCTCTACATTTTAAATTCAATTCATCATTGGTGTAAGCCTGAATCAATTTGTATTCTTCAGTTGTAAAAATGTGTAGCTTATATATATGTTACATTTTAGTCAACAAAAATGTGCATCTTAGCTTACAAAAGTCTATAGCACGGCACCTTAACCTTTAAAGTTTGCCAACTTCAAGTCCAGTTTTGAGTTTCTAGCTAGGCTAGTTTTCGATTCCAAATCTCCTGAGATATTTTTTTCGGTGCCCAGCCTCTCAGGCTCTCTGCACTTGTATCCTCGCTGCATTCTGACAAAATCGTATTGATAAATGCTTATTATGACTTATTAGTAATTTTGATGGGCTAATTAAGACTAAGTATGCTGTTTTATCTTCATTGTAAGGCTCAAAATAAGGTTTGCGGCTCCATTCTGACTTTTCTTTGGCTGTTGGGGTTCACTGTTGTTGATGTACTATCATTGATTACAATTCTTTTGACTTGTGTACACGTCTTGTGCTCAGCTTTGTGCTTGTTGCTATGTTAATGCTATGCCTAGTTATGCGTTACATTACCACCAAGTCGATGAAGGGAGGAGGATTGGAATCCAGCAGGGAAAGGTTATAGAGGTAAATCCTTTTCTGGGTCGCTCAGGGTTAGTTACTTGGTGCAAACTCGCTCTGTTAGATCACTCTGTGGTCCCAACAATACCAAAAAGTGAGATAAGTTGAGTCAAGTCAAGCGAACCATGCTGTGTAAATATGGCAGTATAAACCATCAAGAACTCTGTGAATTTCAGTGCATTACTGTGTGTTTTGGTGACAGATGTTTGGTGGAATGGCTACAAAATACTAAAATAAGCTAGGGCTGGTCGATATGGACAAAAAGTCATATCCTGATATATTTAGGCTCAATATCGATATACGATATATATCCCGATATTTTTATCACGAAGTGAGAGCAAATGTTCACTCAAAGCCAAATATGACATGTCACAAGTAGTTTTATTGAAACCTTTTATTTAAGTGAACATAAATACTGTATAACAACTACAGGAGTACCTTTTTTTTTTTTTTTTTTTTAAATCAAAGCTCCATAAAGTGCACACTTAAATAAAAAATATCTGAAATAAAAATAGCCTATGAAATAAAATCTTTTTCTGAAATAAATGTATTTATATGAGAAAAGAACAACGAAACATTACAAAATAACGATAAACAACAAACCCTAGTAAGGGAGCATTTATATATAAAGAAAGAAAAAAAATAGAACTATATCGATGAATGCGATATGGTCTAATTCCATATCACATTTAAAAATATATCGATATATTTTTTATATCGATATATCGACCAGCCCTAAATTAAGCCGTAGGGTACAAAGATCTTTTTTGGCATATTGGTTGAATTGCTGAGTAGAAGTGCGGTTCGTGACTGTTTCTGAAAGGCCTTCAGTCATTCATTTCATTCGTCAATACAGATTGAATATTTACTTGCCAGGAACTTGAATAGAGCTTAGTTTTGATATTTTCTTCACATAAACAAGATGAGGCAATAATATACGTTGGTGCTGGTTGCCTGGTTGCATGAAGTCTAAGACATGGAGCTCTCAGCATCTCTTTCTGTTTCTTGCTCTGTCCCTGGTGCTGAAAGCCTCCATTCACTGTCTGAGAAAATGTCTGCTGAGACAAGCTTTCTCTCTCAGGGTCCTTGGACTTGTATTTCCTTTGAAAAAAGCAGGCGCTCTCTTACAAAGCCAGCAATGCTTCGCCTGAATAGGGCTGCTGTCAATGGCGTTGAGAGCATTGTGAGGTTTGATCGGAGACAAAACCCTAGGCTGTTGTGGTCAAAATTACCCTTCAACATTAAATGTGATGGGCGGTAATATACAACATAGGGCTGGGCGATATGGACCAAAAGTCATATCCCGATATATTTAGGCTGAATTTCGATACCCGATATATCCTGGTATTTTTATTGCAAAGTGAGAGCAAATGTTCAGTCAAAGTCAAATATGACATGTCACAAGTAGTTTTATTGAAACCATTTATTTAATTGAACATAAATACTGTATAACAACAGGAGTACCTCTTTTTTTAATCAAAACTCCATAAAGTGCACATTTAATAAAAACAATTTAAACTATATCGATACATGCAATATGGTCTAATTCCATATCACATTTAAAAATATATCGATATCTTTTATATTGATATATTGCCCAGCCCTAATACAACAGACCTGCTCTGTTAAACCCATAGAAGAAGTGAACAGGCTTTCTTCATTTGCACGTGTCCAACTGACAAGTTATGAAACGATAATTTTGGCTGCATAATTATTTACACATGCGGATGTTTCAAGTGCATACTGTATAATTTGTTGCTAAATTATAGACGTCACTGTGTTTAGAAATAACCCAGGTAGCAATTTGCAGCATTAATGAGCTCTTATTTAATTGAAGAGCTGTCACATGCTCACAGTTTTAAAGGAGGCGAGAAAGCCTTTTGTTTTCTTTTTGTCCTCAGCATCTTTGCACCCTCTGTGGAACCAAACCCAGACAATTCTTCAATCAAAAGGCTTTTCTTGCTCCACCTTGTTGCCTAACATACCTATGGCTCATTCCTATGTCTGACTGAGCCTGTGCATACATCACAGTATCTAGGTCAATTTTCTTGACAAGATAATCCTATCTAAACTGTTGTTGGATTAGCAGCTAAAATAAACCTGTTCATATGATGGGTCACTGCCTGTTCAATGATTAATCCGGTGGCTTAATGAAAGTTCCCAAACAGATGTTCTAATTTGGACTTGACTAATGGTGGAGGCTGTTATTGACACGGATAGTTAAAGGCATCCTATGCAGGCGGAAAATAAGTAATTGGATTTTGTATCTAGAATACACAACATAAGTAACTGTGTACTGTTATAGTCACAGTTTAGATTGGTGGTATAGTTACCTTCTCTAAAAATAGATTACTTGAAGGGATTAACCAAAATATATCCTCCACCAAGGAGGTTATGTTTTGGTTTGGTTTGCTTGTTGGTTTGTTTGTCTGTTTGTCAGAAGGATTACAGGAAAACTACTGACCAGATTTTCACAAAACATTGTGGAAGAGTATAGCATGGGCCGATGAAGAACATAATTCGTTTTGGAGCAGATCCAAGTCACGGGATGATGCACAATTTATTTTTCACTTTCATTACTGTGTTGGGCCTTGGCAGAGGTCTGCACTCTCGGACACTGTCATAAATGTGTTTTGGAAATATAAGACCAAGACTACAGAAAAGGAGTAGGGCCACATGTAGGGCTGCACAAGTAATTGAATTTTAATCGTGATCACGATTTTGGCCACCACGATTAAATTAACCTGATCGTCGGCAATATTTCCATTTTAAAATGCTGCTCTCCTGCATATCTAATCAAGCACTTTCTACACCAGTAGTCCACCAACCACCCCCCTGTTTTTCTCCCCTGAAAAAAGCCTGGTTGCTGATTGGATAGATCGCTAAGCAGGATGTGATGTAATACTCAACGCCACAACAACACACGCCATTTGTAAAAGCCGGCGAAGCAGTGTTACTATATTTAGCGACTTTTCAGACCCCCTTAGCGACTATTTTTCAAAAAAGCAACTGGCGTCAAATCCGGCAACGTTTTCTGGTGTTATTGGAGACTCCATCTTACTCTTCTTAATGAGCCGCAGGGGTCAGCGGCTCGTTAAGAACTGGGTATTTCCACCGGGCGTGGAGCGGCTGCAGTGCGGTTTTGCTCCGTCCTCTACCCAGTGTCAATTCCCACCGGGCGCGTAATGACAGTGTAGCAAGCCGACCGTATACACGCCGCCATTCTGCGGATGGTGGAAATCCCCAGTAAGAATGAGTCGAATCGGCACACTCCTCCTGCAGCAGTGTTTCCCAGCTGCAGAGCCGGAGGGGATGTTAACCCCTCAGTGTCCAGTCTGCAAATTGCTAATAGGCTAACAGTTAGCTCTGTAGCTGTACAGTGTATGTGCTACTGCTGTTCACTTAGCGATCTCTGTTTGTTTACAACAAGCACCAGACACTCTGTGCACACACTAAAAACTGTTCCTATTGGTTGTTTAAAAGTAGTGCAATAAAAATACAGATGTTTTCCCTAACATGATGAATAATCGTGATTAATAATCGTGATTACAATATTGATCAAAATACTCGTGATTATCATTTTGGCCATAATCGTGCAGCACTAGTTGGGGTACTAACAAGAACTGATTCACTCTAAATGAGTACCTTATTTCGTACCTGAGAGCACATCAGATTTTTTTTTCTTTTACAGCACGTTAACCGAATGATTGGGGGGAAAAATATGGGTATTATTTGAGCTGGGGAAACATCTTAAGGTGGACTGGGGTATCTTCCCCTCCAGGTTTTACAGATTAAAACCCCTGAAGCTGATAAGGAAAATCCTCCCACATCACACTGGAAAGCTGTCACTTAAACCAAAGGTCAATATATAGAGCTAACATTACAGCTGGTCAATATTTCAACCACAGTCTACTTTTAATTATCCAGATTCACAGATAAATCCTGTGCAGTGATCATCAGTTGTTCAGCTTGACAAGCCTGTCAGACGGACTGGATCAGGAAGGAGAGACGAGTTGTGTGAAGTGTCCTCCTTCCTGCTGCTCGGCTCTGATTAGACTCCTATTGTCAGACTTTCAGTTTAGCTTTGGCCTCTGAACCAGGACAAAGAGCAGCTTTGACACGTGGGGCCACAGAAGGAAAACTGGAACAATGTTCTGGCTTCCCAGGACGCCTACAGTAAGATCCAACTGAAAGGCCAAGTTCAGGCCCGCAGCTACAGAATAGTTCACTGCACTTCAGAGACCTGAACTCAGTGTAGCCATAGCTGTCACTGAGGACAGTGAGGCCATGTCCTTGATATTTCTATGATGATCTGGGGAGTTCAATGAATACTTACCATTTGTATAGCAATTACTCACTTGTGTTACCTTGAATTCTTGGAAAAAAACTTCTCACACGTCTCCATGGTGAAGAACCTGAAAACAGAGGAAATGCTTGATAAGTAAATGAGGTTTGCACAGCAAAAGTATATTAAAAAAAATCACCACCTGTTTATATTTGCAATTCAGTAACAACCTTACCATAATAGTTAGTAGGGCTGGGCGATATATCGATATAAAAGATATATCGATATATTTTTAATTGTGATATGGAATTTGACCATATTGCATATATAGATATAGTTCAAATTTGCACTGTGATCCTGGCTCCAGGCAAGCTGCAGCTTTTATTTAAGACATTTTTTATTTATTTAAATGTGCACTTTATGGAGCTTTGATTTAAAAAAAGGTACTCAGTATTTATGTTCACTTAAATAAACGGTTTCAATAAAACTACTTGTGACATGTCATATTTGGCTTTGACTGAACATTTGTTCTCACTTTGCGATAAAAATATCGGGATATATATCGTGTATCAATAATCAGCCTAAATATATCGGAATAGTTAGTATGACCGAAAAGGATTTAGTATGTCCAAATACATAGTATGTCAAATGCTGTACACCAAAAATTACCAGGATGTACTAGTATATCCTGTGCACAGTTTATATCAGCCAGTCAAAATTCAAGGCACCATATTATGATGGAGTAGTATGTCCAAATTGTATGCAACAGTACAGCCTGGGGTAGATGCTACAAGTCAAAAGAAAAAGCATGTGATTATGAACAAAGCTAATGTTTAAGGTACCAAACAGATGTTCCAATCAGGGCTGGACTAACACTGATAGTTAAAGGCATATTATGTAGAAGAAGATGGAGCCATGATGGAGAGGAGAACATTCTAAACTATGGCTTCATTTCCAGACCGTTTTGGTGAAGAAGGAGCTGAAAGAGAAGGCAAAGCTCTCGATTTGACAGTCCATCTATGTTCAAACCTTCACCTATGGCCATGAGCTTTGGGTAGTGAAGAATGAGATCGTGGATACAATTAGAGTTGTTCCGATTCCAATGCTTGTGTCAAAATCAGAGCACATGGATGTGTTACCAGAGTCCACCACAGAATTTACAAGAAGACAGTCAAAATACGATGCCTTAAATAAAACATAGAATAATCCTTATTCTCCTTTACGATAATTCTCTAAAATATGCAATGATTAATGATGGAATAGTGGCATTAGAATGTGTGAGAGTCACCAAATTTAGGCTTTTAGGGCAAAAATGTTCTCTGGGGGAGTATGCGCCCGGACCCTGAAAATGGCCTGAATCTGCTGTATTTATTCATGTTTTACAAAGGTTTAACCTGAGCCAGGCCTTACCAGAATGATAATCATATCACAGTCATGCAGGTGTAGTATAATATTTTTCTTATAACATACTGGTATCGGATCGGTACTCGGTATCGGCCGATACCCACAGCACAAGTATCGGAATCGGTATCGGGAGGGAAAAAATGGTATCGGAACATTTCTAGATACAATTAGCTGAAATGAATTTCCTCCGTATGGTGGCTGGGCTCAGCCTTAGAGACAGGGTGAGGAGCTCAGACATCCGGAGGGAGCTCAGAGAAGAGCCGCTGCTCCTTTACATCGCAAGGGGCCAATTGAGGAGGTACGGGCATCTGGTAAGGATGGCTCCTGTTAGAGGTGTTTGGGGCGCGTCCAACTGGTAGGAGGCCTTGGGGAAGATCTAGAACACGCTGGAGAGAGTATATCTCACCAGGCCTGGCAACGCCTCAGGGTCCCTTAGGAAGAGCTGGAAAACGTTGCTGGGGAAAGGAACGTCAAGAATACTTTGAAAATGGATGGATGGAATGGATGGACTTCATTCTAAAAGATGGCAATAGTGCTACTTCTAATTTCTGTAAAATGATCATTTTAAGAAAGGACTGAATCACCATGCTGCAAAGTCTGTCTACGCAATGTGGCATTCCAGGAAAACCTTGTTGGCCAATGTTTTTTTCTTCACAGGACATTGATCAGGAATCAATAAAAGACAGATAGGCACCATCGATAATGGTAACAGTATCAATTATAGCTTATGAAATCCCATCCCTTAGTATCTTACATTTCTTTGGTTTCTGGTTAAAATATTCACATTCAATATTTAAATTCAGCCTATGGCCCTGATCAGACTATAGTAAGGGTGTTGAACATTAAATGTGCAACAGCATTTGACATCAATAAATCATGAATGCATTAATTATTAGTATCTTACTGTATGTTCATGATGTACAGTACAGCCAAGATGCTACAGGGGAAGGGTAGACATATAAGCTTTGTGGATGATTTGTAGCATTTATAACACTAACATTAGTTCTGGTGTTAAATAAAGGCTATAAAACATGATGGTAATTGCAGGTGGCACATTTAATTTGATGATTATAGGTTTACAAATTCTACATGTGTCACCCTCAATCAAATGCAAAGGCTGTAATTTATGTTTACCTTGTCTGTTTCTCCCAGCCAAGTGCAGAGACACGGGCTTAGTTATCAACATGTGATTATGTGAAAGTTTTTGGAGGAAATATGTTTACTCATGGAATTGATTTAAAAGAAAAATAGGCCACAATTCACTGCTATGGCTTACATGAGCTCATGGGCGAGGCTACAATAGGGCTTAAGGCTAACAGATGGCCAACCTGTGGCCCTTTTTCGCAAGATCTAGATTGTGTGTGCATGTGTGTGTGTGTGTGTGTGTGTGTGAGTTTATAGCTGCAAGGGCGCATTAACTCACATGTCATTCCTTTGTTGGAAGAGAGGGATTGGAAATGGGATTTTGCTCCACGGAATGGTATGGTTATTTAAAGCGAGGTAACACAACAAAAGAGGGAGACTGGGAAGAGAAAGTGAGATAGTGAGAGAATGGATTTGTGTCATATGATTACCTGCCAGTGGTGCTTTTTCGGTATTGTTGCCATAGCAACTGCGGCTCGCTGTATTTGTGTGTGCGCTGTGCTTGTGTGTGTGTGTGACGAGGGATGTAATTCTGCTTGTCACCAGTGTAGCCTAGAGCTGACTCCCCAGCTGCTGGTTGCCATGAGACCAGACAGACTCATCCTCCGCTTCAATGATAAATCTTTTCTCTTGGCGCTCAAATCACTAAACAGATTAGGTACATTTTGTTTTCTGAGATATGTCGAGATAGATGGCCACTGCTGTGCTCTGTTGATCAAAATGTTACATACCAGCAATTTCCAAAAGCAATGTCATTAGAATTTAATGAACTAAAATGGCATTTATTAAATAAATAATTGGCTAACTGCACTGGGTTTTCATGCAAGACAAATGCACACTGTCAATTAGTTAATGTTACTTTAACAAATATCATTAATAGCTAGCTAAGAATTTACAGTTAAAACTGTGACTTAAGTTGACTTGATGTTACCTTCAGGGGTCATCCCTATGTTCCTCGGGTCCTATGTTCCCCATGTTTTTTCTGGAAAAGGGTCCTATGTTCCCCGCAATCTGTCAATCTTTACAGTAGACTCTCAGCATGGCCAACCTTAGCTCAAGCAGCCCAAAACTTAAATTTGCACAGCAGCTACTTTCTGGTTACTTTGCATTTTTTAATGTCCTCGACTGACATCCAGGAGACCGGGATTCAATCCCCCCGCTGCAAGTCCATTTTGCTTTGGGGAAAAGCGTCTGCTAAATACCTGTCTTTGACCTTTATTTGTTGAGCATCGCTATGCACATAGACGGATTATCATGACCCTGGACACAAACTCGCCACGGGCCCCTTTCTACACACGCAAACAGTGGGCGCTCTTCCCATTACGCACACAACAACACCGGGCAACACACAACATAACTGTCAGTTTAGGTCTGTTTTGTTTGGCACCTGCCAAATACAGGACGATATACACATAGACAGATCATGACCATGAGCCCCTGTCTACACACACATTATGTGCGCGTGCAACGGCGCTCTTTCCATTACGCACGTAACAACACCGGCACACACAACCACACAACATTACTGTCAGTTTAGGTCTGTTTTGTTTGGCACCTGCCATGTACGGGAGAGACAGAAAGCTCAAATAGCCAGCCCTAAGATGCACCTTAATATCCAACATGACTACAAATCTTCCTCTTTCTTTAAGCCATGTCGAGTGAACTAGTTAGCAAGAGCTAGCTAGCTAACAAACTAAGCAATCAAAGCAATAATACTGTAATTGGGCAGCTAATGTTAATTCAGCTAAAATGATGGATGACTTTCAGAATTTACATTGAATAAAGTGAAATGATGTTGAATTATTTTGTTTCCTTCAGGTTAGTTACTTTACTTGACAGTTACATACTTTATGATCCTTTTTGCTGAAAGGGCAAAAGAGCAAGGACACTGTCTAGAAGAGGCTACGACACTAAAAAATCATTTATTTTAGGGGTGTAATATAACAAATGGACATCCTTAATACTTAATTTACATTGTAATAATGCAATATACAGTTTTGTTTATTATATTATTAGTTATCTATGCTGACTCGTTCACAAGAGCTAGCTAACTAACAAACCAAGCAAACAGCTGGATTCTACATGATGTTGCAATCCATGTTAGCAAAAACAAATACTGAATTTATTTTTGAAGTATTATTATTTATAAAGCACCACTCTGTTCCAGGGTGATCTTTTGTGTTACAGAGCTGCTAAGCTAACCAACTCTTTATTTGTTGTTGTAGAGCACGGTTTTCAAGGCCAGGACAACATTTAACATTGTACTCTGTCCTTCTTTTATATCATAAAGTGGTCCTGAGATGACGGAAGTAGAACCAGTGTTGGACTTTGCCTCCTCGGGACGCTCGGGGAGGAGAAATGCCCTGCCTGATATCCTGGGCTCACCAGCAGGCGTAAACCCTGGCGACCTGCCTCTGAAGCTGGCTGAGCTGTCCCTCAAAGGTAAAGAACACATTTTTATCTTTTTCATTGTTAGAATATTAACCCTTGTGTACTCCTCCCGTCGACTATATACCCATCCTCCTAAGGGGGCCAAAAAGGACCCCATGACAAACTGTTTTTTAGGACATGTAGAAAAAAATTATTACCAGCTTTTTTTTTTTACCTTTTAAGGCAACACATGACCAAAAAAATTATATATCATTTCCATATTTTTTTCATTATTATTGGTCAATTTTAGTCAAATATACAAAATCAGGCCTCATTTCAAGAGAAAAAAAAGTAATTAAACCCGAATATTTTTTTTCAATAGTTATAGTGAAATAATAATTTCTTGATGGGAATGCACAGAGTAGGTTATGTCAACTTTTAGTGAAATTTATGTTTTGAAAGCATTGTTCATTTTTGATTGTCAGCAAAAATAACAAAAGAATCACACCCATCCTCCTCATGGGTCAAAAAGGACCCCATGACATTAGACCAGTTTTAGGACATGAAGAAAAAAAATATTAGGGGTCAAAAAGGACCCCAAGAGCACAGGAGGGTTAAGCACAAGGCAAATTCAAACTTTGTAATTCAAGTCCTGATGTTATGCACATGTCATCTGTCAGTTTTACTAGATTCTGAGTAATTTAGCCTTAGAGTTTAAGTCTGACTTTAACAGCCCATATCAGGTTGTTGGGATATACAATAGTTAAAGTCTTTAAAACAAAGAATAGCCTCATTGCACATGATGACACATCACCTCAAATTCAAATTCAGCCTAGGCCTGATGCTGCTAGCTACCAATTTAGTTGAGCTAACTCTGCTGTGACATTTGGTCCTCCAGCCCCAGCTCTGCCATATCCAGCAGCCATATATAGACCAAAGAGTCGGGGTTGAATAAGTAAGAAGCATTCAGGCCATCTTTGGGCTAGGATTGCCACTTGGGAATGGGCTGTAACTGACCAATTCCATACCAGAATTGTCCTAAGTCAGTCGTCATGACTGGCGTGAGTGTCGGTGCCAGGCGTTCAAAATTCGAGAGGGGTCTGGCTGCAGACCTGCACTGTCAGGACCGGAAGTTGCAGACCTGCACTGTGAGGTCTCCTGCACTGTGAGGTCCGGAAGTTGATTTGAAGCCTTTCAAAATAAAAGCAAGTCTACCGAAAGCACGTATTTTTCGTTCCCCATGTGAAGTGTGGAGACCACAAGGTGAGTAAAAGTCAAGTGACAACAACTTTTCGTCATACGAAGAAACAGAAACAGTCTTAATCACTAGAATGTTACGTTGCACACTATACATTGTCCTGTAAGGTATATTAATTTGAAAGAATCGCTTTTTGGACTTTTTTTGAATTACACATAAACATATTTACACATAAAATGTATACATGAAATAAAGACCCAAGAAACAAACACGGGGAAGGAAAAATATGTGCTTCCGGTAGACTCGCTTTTATTTTGAAAGGCTTCAAATCAACTTCCGGTCCTGACAGTGCAGGTCTGCAGCCAGACTCTCTTGCAAAATTCAGACCACTGTTAGGCTGAGTATGGAATATAATGACAGAATTCATCTTGCATGCTCCGATAGTTAATTAAGTACAGTTGTGGTTTTATTCCTTTAGTTTTTCTATCCTTTCAAATCTTTAGTGTGCTTGCTCTGTTGGCCCCTCAGTGCAGAAAGAAGATCTGGGTCATTTTAAGCATGGAAGTTGAACTTTTTTACTTAGTGCAACATTGAGCAATTGTCATAGGAATAAATGGGGCCTGCCTGCAGCAATGTATCCAGTTCTCTTTAAACATTCGTGCTATAGCATTAAATTAATCCCATATGTATGTGAGACACAATATTGATGCTCTTTTATTTATTTTATTTATGTGTCAGGAGGTTACATAAGTAAGACAGGAGGAGACCTGAGACCCTATGCTACTTTTGTGGTTTTGAAACTTGCACACATAAAAAACACAAACACAGCAAGGGCAACAAATGACTCAAATGGAAAAGAATTTCAGCACCCAATGTAACAGTCATGAAGTAAATGGTAAATGGACCTGCACTTATATAGAGCTTTTCTAGTCGCTTTGCGACCACTCAAAGCGCTTTACACTACAGACTGCAGACTACATACTGGTGGCAGAGGCTACCCTAAACGGTCCCACCTGCCACCATTGGTTCGATGAACGCAGCATCGGGAGCAATTTGGGGTTCAGTATTTTGCTCAAGGATACTTCGACATGTAGGCTGCAACGGTCAGGGATCGAACCACCAACCCTTCAGTTGGGGGCCAACCAACTCTACCAACTGAGCCACAGCCGCCCCTAGAATTGGTATTGACCAGCAATAGCTTCGACAATCTAGTTCTGTGTTTCTGCCCTTGAGGGTGACTGCAACATATTTCTTACTGTGTCTTTTCTGGTTTGTGCGCAGATGGTCCGGGAGGGGCCCAGTCACCCACGGCGGAGGGGCCTCCAGCGCCACCGGAGGGCTCAGAAGGGAAAGAGGGATCGTAGGGACTCGTTTATTTACCTCCCCGGGGACCTGCAAAGATAACCTGAGAGACGGGACGAGGGACGAGTTAGAGGGCGACCTGTAGGAGAAAGACTGATTATCTGTGTTGAGTCAGTCTGTTTGTGAAGCAGCTGAGCCACGGAGGGAGAGTGACGGACTGACTGCCCAAGGACTGGATCCAGGCACTCAGCACTATCTGAAAAGAGTCAGATGTCACTTAGTTATGAAGCAGTGAGTGTGTGTTTGTATAGGTGAGTTATACACTCACCGCGGACACTGAGAATCAAAGGGACCATGACAGATTGTATACTGTACACTACTATTTTTGTATGATTTATTTAAAACTAAAGAAAAACAGGAAGTGATGAATAGAACTGTAATATTTACCATTTCCTTGCATTTCCTGCAGATTTTTGTTTTCTAGTGATGTGTGTACTTTGACATTGAAAACAATAGGGGGGACTTTAAGAGAGAATAATGGCTCGAAGCTTTTCAAACCAGCTGGATGCAAAATGGTACACGACATTAGAAAATATTGGATTTAAAAAAACTGGGAGCTGTTTGTGTTGTCTTCTGCTTTTACACTAAATGTGTATGATCTACTGTATGTTTTCAAACCTGAGACTGTTGTACAGTATATCTACATTGTATTGGACAGTTTTAACCCCTCATTGCAGACTGTTTTGATCCTAGCAACACAGACCAGGGATTTGATCTGTTTTTTTAGGTGTCCATATGATGTGAGGTGAAAATGTAGAAGAACCGTCCATATCTTGAGACATTCCTTTAGAGAATAGTGCCCCACTGCCAGAATTATACACACTGCTTCATTCTAGTACTGCAAAAAGTGAAAGATTTCCTTTTGAATTTAGCTCAAAACTGCTTTTTAAAGTCTCATCACTCTCCAAACCTCTGATTATGTGCCTAGTGGCAGTTTGCAACCCAAAAAACGTGTGTTATGTCCTTTTCTCTGTCAAGTACTGTTATCGACTATTCTGGGCTACTGATGTTTCCTCAGTTTTCCTCAGGAGGTATCGTAATGCATCTTTACTGCTTGAACTGTAAATGAAAGATTAAAACACTTTTGTAACATTCTGCAGACCTGCATCTGCAGAGCTTACACTTTGTCAGGAAAAAGCGTTCAGTTAAACTTCAGCAGGGCTTCATCGGCTCCTCGCACATGCTTCTTATAGCGGCAGCAGCATATGCCTGCTGACTGGGCACGAGGAGCAAGCAACACTATCGCCACAATGTGTTTCGAGCGCCGAACATGGCAGCACACTCGCCTTCTGCCTCTCCGCACGGAGAAAAAGTCTGTTCACACTCATCAACACATAAGCAGAGCTGTGAATAGGATGCAAGACGGAGAGCGAGAAACAGCGAGAGTCCACATTTGTCAGCTATCCACTCACTGCTACTGTATATATACTGTATTGTAGTATAACCCCATGTGTGTCATACAAGCTATCTGTATGATTACCAGACTTTATTCACATACTGTACCCACAAAGAAATGGTGTTCTGTAATTGTCTCTATTTGAAGATGTTTTGCCGGTGGCTGTGTCTTTATGTGGATGTGTTTCACAAATGTAACAAGGAAAGCCTGGTGTGCTGCTGCCCAGCCTCTGTTTTTCATGCTGTACTTCTTCTAATGCTGATGAGCAAGTGTTCATGGGGGTTGATGAATCAGAGGTGTATTTTGTAGTGTCCTGATCTCTACGTGGTGCATATATTTTACTTACCTGGATTGAATCCCATGTGTTGATTCTATCTGGTGGTGGAAATTGCCATATTAAACCCACAAGCTTTACATATACAACTGTGTGCTGAAAAGATTCATTTCTATGCAAAGCCCTCAGCCCTGGTACTTGACTTTTACACTCACCGGCCACTTTATATGTACACTTGTTCAACTGCTTGTTCACGCAAATATTGAATCAGCCAGTCATATGGCAGCCACTCATTGCATTTAGGCATGCACTGCAAAAAAATAAAACTTGGCTGAACTCAAAATTTCAAGGCAACAAACTTCCAGAAAATTTTAAGTTGGACAATTAAACTAAGTATTTTAAGTTTTTGCTTTTGAGTTTGCTCAACTCTGAATTCTGATTTTCGTCAACTCAATTGTAAGTTGAACTGACTTATAATTTTATTTTACATTGTATTAACTTTTAATCCTTTCTTGTGCTAACTCTCCTGTAAGTTTTACTAACTTATAATTTTACACTAATAACTTTTAATCCTGACTTCTGCTAACTCTCCTGTAAACTGTACTAAATTATAATTTAAGACATGGTAAAGACGAGCTGCAGAAGTTCAAAGCGAGCATCATAATGAGGAAGAAAGGTGATTTAAGTGACTTTGAACGTGGCATGGTTGTTGGTCTGAGTATTTCACACACTGCTGATCTACTGGGATTTTCACACACAACAATCTCTAGGGTTTACAGAGAATGGTCCGAAAAAGAGAAAATTTCCAGTGAGCCTTGATGCCTCGTTGATGCCAGAGGTCAGACTGGTTCAACAGTAACTCAGAGAAGCACTCATTACACCAGGCGGGAACCTCCTGGTCTGAGCAGGGAGGCAAACCAGGAAGTAATTCTACCGAAAATTCCAGCAGGGGGTGCTGATGGCGGCTGCAGAAGCATTTGGGTCCATTCATTTTAATACAAAATGAGAAAACTTGATTTATTACCTCCGACATTTCTTTAAACACTATGGTCTCAATCTTCTTCAAGATAATTTGATGTTGATAGTGTAAATAATGGCCCCATTTAGAAGAAAATAGAAGATAAAAAATCATATGATTTGGGGCGTTTGATTGACAGGTGGCTAACAAGGCGAGCCGTCATCAGGAGAGAACGGTAGAGAAGAAAAGCAATGCGTATCCATGGCAACGTGTAAATAAAGTTAGAAAAAGAAAAAAGGACGTTTACCGGTTTGGTCTCATAACTTTGACCCTTTCACTGTATTTTCACTTAATGGCAGTTTATTTAAACTTTTTGCTCATTGAAAATGTCTTGTTCAGCGTTTGGTTGGACTAACAGACACTCCAAGGAGTCGCTGTTCATTTTTCTGAGGTAAGTAACGTACATTTTGTATTGTTTGTTGCTAGCCAAAAGGAACATCCCAGTTAATGCTAACATGAATTAGCAGCAACTTCTGTCAGTCAGGTTGCTGGTGTCGTGACATCCCTCTCCCTGCTCCACGTTTCCGAAAACAAGATGGCGACGCAAAATGGCAACGAGTGTAACGCTGAACTTGATGCCTCAAACTGGCAGTCCACAAACCAATGGGTGACGTCACGGTCACTATGTCCATTATTTATACAGTCTATGGTTACAACCAAGTTGTGCAGAAGACCATCTCTGAACACACAACACGTCCGACCTTGAAGTAGATGAAGACCACATGGCCACTTTATTAGGTACACCTCGCAATCAAATAAAGTGGTCGCTGACTGAATGTTTTCATATACATACAATGCACCTTATTTTTGGGCGTGCTACTGTTAAATCCTGGTGAGTTATAAGAAGCAGTAGGCTCGTGCATTTTTGAAATGGGCTTGTATGATGTATTTGACACTGAAGCTGTGGACAGCAGCAGGTACAAAACAGACACCTAAAAAGAGGACCACCTTATAAATCAATATGAGTTGTATGCTACATGGAGATCATTTTTAACCACTATACTTTTCCATCAGAGAGCTCTATCTGATGGGTAACTGAAGCCGTTATATCCGGCTATGCTTTCCTTAAAGCCACCAAAATCGTTTAAAAAAGCAGTAATTTTACTTCAAAGAACACAGCAGTTGCTGATCTACCGTTGCCTTGATTGTATATTTTGTTCCTAACCTTTTTTAAAACACCAGAGTTCAGTTGGTCAGTACACTACTCCAGACTGAAATAGCTCAACTGCTATTGAGTGGGTTGCCATGGAAATTTGCACAGAAACTTGTGTTCCTCAGAGGATAAAGCCTGCTGACATTATTTATCCCCTGGTTTTTCATCTAGACCATCAGTTCAGTGTTCAATGTTTAGTTTTACTAAAAACCTGCAACACTAATGTCCCTGCCATCAGCTGTAGGCCCACTTTGTGTTTCATGCTGAAAAATAACACTAAAGTAAGATGGTAAACATGTTCTGCAGGATGTCAACATGTTATATCATAGTCATAGTGTGCATGTAAATGGGATAGTCCAATTTTTGTTTGGTTTTTATTGGCATTTTAACCTCTATTACAGATGAAAAATAAGGGGCATGGATTATTCTGGCAAATTATTTTTTGTTCACCTATTTTTTGGTGCTATTTGTACTATACTTGTACATACTTTGTGCCCAAAGAATGATGACCAGATGCATTCAAACACAGCGAAATTAAAACGAAAGAAAGGCTTCTGCAGACACTGCTACACAGTTCTAATGTGTCATCAGTGATCATTGGTAGGGATTACTTTTGTATGAGTCTACTCCTTGTTTTTTTAGGTTTTTTTTTTAGGAAAATCCTGCTTAGTGAACCTTCAAGTCATGAACACAAGACAAAACTCAGACTTTTTGTTTGCCATTTGTAATTGTGATTAAAATTATGGCTGCGTATTGGATGACAATGATGCATTTTTTTTTTTTTTGTAATTGTCAGAGTGATCAACATACTGTAGCATATTAGCGTTAACGCAGATCTCATATCGTAATAACACTATGCGAGGCAAACTGGTATTTCCCAAATGAGGATCTCAAAGAAATAAGAATAAAAACAACATACAAACAACAACAAAAAAAAACTAAATAAAATAAAAATAATAGGATATACTAAAATAAACTAATGGGAAAATAAGGGGTGTATGCGTGTTCATGTATCTGTGTGTGTATACATGTGAGTGTAAGTGTTGGGGTGGGGACCATTTAGTTCATCTCCTTAATTTGATTAAATATTTCCAAAGGCAGTGATCAGCCTTTCTTTACAGTATAACTTATTCCAAATATGTATTTGTTCCCTATTTCTAAAAGTCCAGTATTTTGATTGTGGGATTCTGAAGTTTTCACCTAATGCTCTTCTCCACTCTGCTGTTGTTATGTTGATTTTAAAATCTTTTTCCCACTTCTCTTTTATGTTATGTAGGGGAGTTTTTTTTATTTATTATGGAGCTCATGTAGCTATAATACTTGTGCTGTTTGAAGGTGATATATAAAGCCTTTAAAAAATGAAAAAACAAAACAAACTATACACTTTTCTACCTCTCGTCCTCTCTGTCACTGCTAAGTACTACATAGCTCCATTCCATTTGATTACAGCCACCATCTCTGAAAAGCCACTTGATCTGGCACCAATCGTTTTTTACATCTCCTGAAGTGTAAAGTATGAGTGTATAAGGGGCACAAGGCTAGACATGCACTCTTTCTGTTCCTTCTGCTGGACGCAGTATCAAAATTACACACAAAAAAAGACACAAAATGACAGAAAAAGACACAGAATTACTAAAAAAAGACACAAAATGACCAAAAAATACATAGAATTACCAAAAAAAAGACACAAAATGACCAAAAAATACACAGAATGACCAAAAAAAGTAATTAAAGGGACCTTCCACACACAACACGGTAAAGTGCCATTCATATAAAACTCACATTAAACTCATATCAAGGTGGGGGCCACAAAATATCGTCACGAGGGCCGCAATTGGCCCGCGGGCCGCGAGTTTGAAACCCATGCCTTAACCCTTAAAAGGGCACTCATTGAAATACTTGCAAATTCCAAATTTCAACCCTAGAGAATATTACATGCTGCCAGAATGTGTAAATAAAAAAAACATACGAACCCGGGGAGGGGGGTCATATTTTGAGAAATACATTTATGAGATTAAAGTGGCAAATTTACGAGAAAAAATGCGCAGATTTATGAGATTTAAAGTGGTGAATCTGCGAGAAAAAAGCTTTTTTCCTACTTTTTTCTCTTAAATCTGCCACTTTTTTTTCTTTTAATTTGCCACTTTAATCAAGTAAATTTGCAACTTTTTTCTCGAAATATTTTTATTTTTTATTTTGGATATCCGCTGAAGTCACCAAATACGGTTCTTCCCGATAAAGGGTTAAGCCCATGTGTGTTCCAAATAAAACCACTTCTGTTGTGAACTCTGTGAGGTCTGGACCCAAATGCATGACTCAGAAGGCAGGTTACAGGGCAACCAGTGCAGGAGGAATGGGCGGAGGCGAGACATGCACTCTTTCTGTTCCTTCCAGAACCAGCCATGTTAGCACACTCCTGTTACATAATGCAGCAGTTGCTGTGGGTGTGCAGCAGATGGAGACATTCACTAAATTATCATTCACATCATGCTCCCACAGCGACCGGGGAATTTCTTTGTTATGTCTGGCACAAAGAAAATGGCAGAAATGCAATTTTTAACAGCAATATTTACATAAATTACTAAAGTTTCACAAATATGATGGCTAAAATCATGAATTTGAGGTTCCGGTTTCACTTTCCTGCACATGCATTTCAGTTTTAAACCAAGTTTAATCGGACACACCCAGTGTTGTCTCGATGCTCGTGCAAGATGGGGGTTTGATGAACACTTTTTGAGCTAATTTCAATTTAATCGTCTCGTTGCTGCTTCTTACTTGTGGAGGTGGACGTCAACAACGAAAGGGGTGTGTACCAAATGTGTTTGGAGCCATGGTGAACCTTTGTGATCATGCAGACTGGCTGCCTGGCTGCGTCCCAGCATCCCTGCTGACAGGAGATGAGACCATGCACACACGCAAGGGCTCTTTGTCTCTCTGCAGACACAACCACAGCAAGGCACTTGTGTTGTTAGCTGATGCTGTGGTCCATAGATGATGTAACAGCAGCATCATTTATTAAGTAGACAGCAATCGCTCGACTGCATGTCCTACATTTATCCTTATAATTTATTCAAGCAAAATAGAAATGTGTAATCCTTATGAGAATGATTGTTTTTGCTAAAATAGAGCTGTTAGTCTCCACCTCCATGCTCAGACAGCCTCCTCCACTCTGAGGTAGCTCCAGACAGCTGCTACGTAACTTGTTGCTAGGGTAACCTAGCCTTGAGAGAAGCTTGGGCCTTGTTGCATTGTATGCAGTCATGCTTTTTTAGAGCACGAGGGAAGGTGAAGAATTGATTTGAAGGCTAGGTCTGCAAAGAGGACAGGAGGCATATGCATGATGTCAACTGGGTCAGGCAAGGTGGGCTGCCCTGTTAGCCTCAAGTGAGCGCTAATGTGACCTTGTAGGTTTAAATTATGATAAAATGTAGAGAAAAAAAAAGAGAAAATTACAAGAAGTCTACATGGAGGAATTACATCACACAGGCAATACACCACACCCCTTTTGGAGGATAAAAAAAACAAAAGATCCTTTTGTTTTTGAATTCTAATTTTTCTACAAAAAAAAAAAGTCTATTAATGTATTGATTAATTGAAGCCACGTGGAAATCAAATGTCCTGAAGTTGAAAAATAAAACTGGAATAGTCTGAGTAATAGTATATACACATTATAAGACAAGAAAATGGACATTGTGTTTCTGATAGTTTGGAGTCATTCATACATCAGTGCAATTTAACCAATCATAAGACTGAATATATTTGTGTAACTCAACTCAAAATCTTTTAACAATAAAAAAAAAAAAAGAAAAAGAAAGCAGACATTTAAAATCCCACTAATGTCAACATTTACCAGAGAGCATCAGCCCCAGTATTTACACTAGGCATAACACAGGGCTCTTTATAAACACAATCTAAAATAACCCAGATTAAGAAGCTGAATTGGCAGATATCAAAATGTGTGTATACATTAATCTCTTGTTGAACCAACATCTGTTATCCTAGTGCAGTTAGGACAGGTGCAGCATGCTGGTGTCTGCTCCTGCTTGGCAAGGCTTTCCTTCTGCATGTCAGAGTCTGCAATAAAAACTGGATAGCACAGTCAGACAATAAACTCGGAGGTCACCCAGACTACTATTCACTTTCCACAATGGAGGATTTAACTGCTGGTTAAAATCATACTTCAAGTTGTTTACATGGGGTAATTAGAACATTTCATATGTTCAGGTAAAGGTACCTGTTAAGCCCACTAAAATCTATTTGCCATGTGTAATATGTCCTGCCACTATTTAAGTAAGACTATTACAGATTAAACTAGAAAATTTCCTCTTGGGAAATTCTGCAAGGGCCACGGGGGCTACTGTCGTGTGTATACACCATGATGAGATTCTTCAGAGATTTCAAACAATTAATACTAGTAATGTTATACTATGTTATATGGCACATCTGTGCATCCTACGCCCAAATTAGAACTCTGACAGCTTTACCAGAGGATTGTGAGTGAGAAGACTAATTTTCCTACGTTTCTATGTATAAATTATTTCTGTAGAGTGGAATTTGCGGCCTGGAGCGCAGTTTTCAAATTTATTTTTTGACAATTTTTCCCCCTCCCTCTACACTCTGAGCGATGATGTCACACACTGTGACATGAACATTCCATGCAATACACACCCATTATAATCTCAGAATTTCTCCAAAAATGATCATGGTCATTGAACAGGGATTGATTAAAAAAAAAAACTATATGACCAATTGAAACGTGGATTAATACACCGATACACAAGACTTGTGTCTACTGTTTAAAGTTTAAATGGAGTCTCTAGGTGAAATGATGCCGGAGAAGTAGACATTTGAAAATCTCCAATTATTGTTCTTTTTCGCCCGTCCCATTCACTTCAATGCAAATTTTGCGCATTTTGTCGTGGCACTGGTGCGTTGGACCACTGGTCCCTACAGTGATTGCATAGCTGTAGGGACCAGTGCTCGGTGCAAATGACCTATGGCCCTAATGACACAATCTTTTATTTGAAGTTTAGATGTATACCACTTTTAGTGTTTATTATTTAATGTAAAGAGATATGTCTGAAGTCTGGCATGGTTTAAATGGATACCAAATGTATCCCCTAAGCCCATGTATGTTCCAAACAAAACCACTTCAGTTGTGAACTATTTAAGATCTGGACCCAAATGACTCACGACTCAGAAGGCAGGTTACAATGCAACCAGTGCAGGAGGAATGGCTGGAGTGTCTTCCCAGGATCCAGCGGTGGCAGGTGAGGTGACTAGTGCTCAGGAACAGAGAACAAAGTCTTTTGTTTGGCGTCCACCATGAGGTAATGGCGGCGCCGCTTCAGCACGTGAAGAGAATGGGTCCTGCAGAATGGGTGCAGCTTAACTCACACGACCAAAGAAGCACATGGTAGCAAGCAACAGGCAGGCAGGGACACATACAGGCAGGCAATGGAGCATGAGACACAATGATCTGAAGCAATGCAGAAAACATAGAAATAATTAGCACACAAGCTAACAAAGACCAGGAGATAAGAAACACACTAAAGAGGCCAAGGGACGCCACTCTATTACACTGGATGACAAAACAATCTGGCAATAAGAAGAGAAGAGAAGACCTGGGTCTTATACTGTGAGGGTTGATTGCTGGATCAGGTTCACCTGGTCCTGCATGTGAACAAAGCCACGCCCATACACTCCCAGACGGAGGAGACAGGGGAGGAGACACAGGAGGATCAGACAAACAGGGAAAGAGAGCAACAAACAGAAGGGGATGGAGGAGCTGCCAGGCACAGATCCTGACAACTTCATGGTTTATTGATAAATAAATATATATTCATTTGAAATGAAACCATACAAACTTGATCTCTTACCTCTCAATAGCTATTTCCATATTGCCTTAGTTGCTAAGCTGAACTGCCCTATAAAGTCTAACTGCAGTAACTACATTTTTGGTCGAAATTGAGTTATAACTCAAAATGAACCCCTTCATGTCTGTTTTATCTTGTGACAAAGTTTTAGATTTCAACTTTGCTTTATTTCAGAGAAATAATTTTAAAAATCCACTTTTCATTGTGTTTTTGTAGAATCTTTTATTTTCCCTATCAGGTTTTGTATCTCCCTTTTGGAGCGCTTTTAGTTTGTAGGAGTTTTTATTTGATTATTTTCCCCTTGAGAGTTTTCCCCCTTATCTTAGATTAAGATTATTGGTAACGCTTTATATTAAGGTCCTAGTAATAACCATTAATTAACAAGTAATAAGGCCCTTGTAAGTCCTTACAAGATGCTTATTAACATTATTGTGTGTTTATAAGCTTATATAAGTGTTAATAATGGCATTACACACACCCATGACCCACCCATTTTGTCTTTGCCATGCCTTTATTAATCTTATTTTGTTTGCTTATTGATATTAAAATATACTTTATTGCTCATCTATTATAAGTTAACTATGCTTTTTGCAACTACCGGATCTAAAGCGAGAACAATGCCTTATTAGTTGTTAATTAATGGCTATTAAGGACCTTATTATAAAGCGTTACCGGATTATTTATTTAGTTATTTCGTGTTATTTAGCTTTCAGTGTTTTCCTCCTATGGAGCGACTTTTCTTTGTTAGATTTCTACCCAGAGTCAGGAGTTTCATAGCCCTTTCCTTTCACTCTGTGAGGTTTTTCTTTTCTGCATTTTTGAATAAAGAGACTTTTTGTTCGCCTGCACCGCATCTGAGTCCTGACTTGAGGCCGGCCTGACACAAATTGCATTGACATCAATACGATCTTCAGCTTTCTACCCCCCTAAAGTGGGGGTGTCCCTGACTTTTTGCAAAGTAACCGTTTGTGGCATCTGATGTATGCCTAAAAATAGCTTTGGGTGTAGCACATTGCCAGGCCTAAATGCTCCCATTAAGCTCTGTGAATCTGACAGTACATACTTTTACAAATCAAAAATTACAACACAGTGTGTTTCTAATTCCACCAAGCAGAAGAGCAGCAGAGAGGAAAGCTCTCTGTCTTCTTACATAATTGAATAGCATGGTATAAGCGGTTAGCTATTGGCTCTCCTCAAGGAAATTGTCGTGTAATTGCCTCACAGAAATGCACTGTAGTTCCTCTCACAGACAGATAATAGCCAAACGCTCCGTTATCAATCGAAGCTAAGTGAATGAACAGCAGCAGCAGCCTTTAGCTACTCCACCACTCTCTCCTCTTCCATCTCTATCTGTCTCAGCCCTCACGACCAGGCCAGTGAGCGTGTGATCCAGCTGTTCTGGAGGAAACAACGAGCGTTGGAGAGGCGTACAGAGAGAGACAGATAGAGAGGATGGGCGGGAGGGCGGATGATAAGACCGCCGCTGAGGCCGTGGAGACGTGGGTCACAGAGAGGATGCCAGGCAGGCAGCCAGACAGCCCAGCGAATAGAAAAGCCTTCACGTGGAAGTCAACGTGCCATTTCCGACATACAGCAGCCTCAGGAGGAAACATGGAGAGAGGAGGAAAGGATGTGAGACATAACAGGGAGCGAGGGAAAGGGAGAATAGAAACACAAGGAACAAGAGCTGCAGGAACCTCAATTCAACAAAACTCCTAAGTCATGGCAATGTCCCTGCATTTATTAACATTCAAAATATCAAAACATGCTCATATCTATAGTAGGGCTGTAGGTTCTCACCTTTGAATAACCAGTACCAAGTACACTGCAAAAAAAGGTGAGTCTAAAAACAAGATAAAAACACTAAATCTGAATAATTCTGAATCATTTCACTTGACAAGATTTCTTAAATTAAGATGATTAAATCTAGAAATAAGCATGTTGAACGCTTAAAAAAAGAAATTAACTCTTAACCGTTAATAGGGCACTTATTGAAATACTTGCAAATTCCAAATTTTAACCCTAGAGAATATTGGAGGATATTACATACAGCCAGAATGTGTAAAAAAAACAAAACATATGGAAATAATATTTTGAGAAAAAAGTTGACAAGATTAAAGTGGCAAATCTACGAGAAATTTTTTTTGTAGATTTATGAGATTTAAAGTGGTGAATCTGGGAGAAAAAAGTTGCTTTTTGCCCACTTTTTTCCTCGTAAATCTGCAACTTTTTTTCTTGTAGATTTGCCACTTTAATCTAGTAAATTTACAACTTTTTTCTCGAAATATTACCTGAAGTTACAAAATATAGTTCTTTGCCTGATAAAGGGTTAAAACAAGATAAATTATCTAACACTTCTAAATCTAAAGTTATTTTTTATTGTTAATTGAGTAGTGGAGAAGGGGTAGGTTTAAATAAGCACATGCTTCATCCTACTCCTTTTCGGACATGTTGCTTTCACATTATAGCTTTTGTTTTGACTTTTGCTATTTTTGTTTTGATTATTCTGATTGGATTTGTTTGTCTTTGAATTGACTTTGTTGTGTTACTCACACATGTTCGAAATAAAAATGCTGAACTGAAAAAACAAGATAAATTAAAGCTGCAAGCAGCAATGAACTGGCCCGAGCAGAGTGCACTGACAATTATTTGTTTCTTACCAAGATTAAAAAAAAACTTGTGTTAGATAATTGATCTTGAAAAACAAAACAGACAGACAAACAGAATTAATTTCTCTTATTTATAGATTTAATAATCTTAATTTAAGAAATCTTGTCAAGTGAAATAATCTGTCCATGCAGCAAGATCATTTCCCTCAGATTTAGTGTTTTTATCTTGTTTTTAGACACACCTTTTTTGCAGTGTAGTACTGAATCTAGCACATTACTGTACAATTGATGATTCGCCCACTACCATAGCAGCTACAACCCATACAGTCTGCGGTGTATTTGACAGAGTTGGCAGCTCAGCATGTGGTGTATTCATGTAGAAATCATTTGAATGGGGAGGAGAGTTGGAGGCATTTCATGCAACTGAATGCTTCCATTCACACGATGGGTATTGAATGAAATAGAGAGAAAAAGGTAGGCTATCAAATGAAGTACTCTACAGGAACTGGTATGAATTTGAGGTACTTTAAAACGATACCCAGCTCAAACAGCCAGTGGCACTCAGTGGTCTCAGTAATGACCTGAAATAGCCGTAGTCTTTAATGAACATAACTCACATTTTTTTTTTTGCATTTTTGGGGGATTATTTTTTGCTGTGGATTAATACACATTTGCTTTGCCAGTGAGTATTTCAGGAAGAACATTGTACATAGGATTAAGTCAATGTATCTACAGCAGGGGTCTCAAACTCAAATTACCTGGGGCCGCTGGAGGCAGTATCAAAATGACCAAAACATGACACAAAATGACAGAAAAAAAGACACAAAATTACAAAAAAGACACAAAACGACTGAAAAAACACTAAATTACTTTGAAAAGACACAAAATGACCAAAAAATACACAGAATTACCAAAAAAGACACAAAATATTTTTTTAAAAAGACACAGAATTAACAAAAAAACACACAAAATTACAAAAAAACACACAAAATTACAAAAAATGACACAATATTACAAAAACGACACAGAATTACCAAAAAAGACATAAAATGACTGAAAACACACTAAATTACTTTAAAAAGACACAAAATGACCAAAAAATACATAAGAAAGAAACAAAATTACAAAAAAAAGGACACAAAATACCCAAAAAATGTATTCATATAAAACTCACATTAAACTTTCATATCAGGGTGGGGGCCACAAAATATCATCACGAGGGCCACAATTGGCCTACAGGCCGCAAGTTTGAGACCCATGATCTACAGTGTCCATGCTCATCATGGCTCATTTGTGTGTATTTGAGGAACATGTACAGTCTGTGAAGCCCTTTTATGCAAATCTGTGATTTGTGATTTTGGGCTATATAAATAAAATTGACTTGACTTGACTTGGCAATATTCTATATTTTATATACCAATTCAGGGTATCCTACAAACAAGTCTTATCCATGTATTCAAAGCCTCATATATGTTCTTCATCTGTGCCATACAGTTCTATTGCTGTCCATAAGTTACTAAACATCAGTGGGCCACACTGCACTGGCTGGCATGTTCCTTCTTTACAATCAACACATATACTGTAGTTTATTTGGAGCCAGTACACCAACTGGTCTCTCATAATTGTGTTTTTATATGCTGCTGAAAACAGTCTCTGACAAATACACCATTTTCTCCTGTTTGAGTTATCTTTGCTAAAAACTACATTGCTCAGCTGTTCGCGAAATCACTGAGCCTTTAAAAAAAGGAAACTATTTATTTGTCACATATCTCTAGCAGGAACAAATAGCCTGAGCTGGAAGGAAAATAAAGTGTTTTCAGTGGATTTAATGACTAAAAAAGTGCTTTCAGAGCTTTGCAGGAGATTCTCAACACCTGACAGAGATCTGAAATGTGACTGTCCTGAACTCTTCTCAGAAAACAAGCATTTAAAAGTTCTTTGCTTGTCATCTTGCAGACAGACTTCAGACTTTTTACAAATCGGCATCATGTTGTAGTTATTTTTGGCTTATTTTGATGCATTTATTGCAAATATATCTCAGCAAAATCTGTTTATTTTGGGTTCATACCACTGTATTAGTGCTGTACCAGTTTTCATCCAGACGCAATTTCTAGAGATGGTGATGAAAAACACAGAGCTGTGTGCACCTGTGGATGATAATATTAATTCAGAAAAATTCAGGGTGTTTAGTTTTCTGACATATTGGGACTTCCACAACTGGTACAAAGCAGCAATAATAGTTATTTTGGCCACAGTATGATGGAAATAAACATTAAATGTTGTTTATGTTAGCATGTCCTACCCCTACAGGCCAGAAGACTGATGGGTCAACAGTCAATGAACATTTAAAAAAATCAATAAAAAAAAGGTTTTTCAAAAATAGTGAATGACTCAACCATGAGAGGCACTTCAGCAGACATGTGAATGTGCAAAAAAAAGTAGTCGCTTGATCTACACTGTAAAAAATGTCTGTAGATTTTACGGTGAAAAACTGCTAAACCATGACAGTAAAAGACCATAAAATGATAAATGGGTTAATTCAGTTTCAGTAACAATGAAACATATATACATATATATATATACTTTGATATATATACCATAAGCCATCATTTTTGCATTTACTTTTTGTAAAAATACTTTTTCTCACTGTTGAATGTACTAAACACCATATCTCTAACAGAAATATACTGTAATATTTAATGGTAAAATCTTTTATTTAGCATTTAGTGTTAGTATTTTCTTGTCAATTATATGGCAGAGCATTTCTTTTGATGGAAAAACTTTATTTTTATGGGAAAATATGGAATAAAATGGCAATCTTAAATGTGAAATCAACAGTGCTAATATCATTTTACCGTAATATTACAAAAAAGTTGCACCAAATTTATTACAGTAAAATTTTGGCAACCACCGTTTTACCGTAAAAACAAAAGGTTTTTATTTTTATTTTTATTTTTACAGTGTAGCAGAATGAGAGTTTAGCTGTGGACACACATGATCCTCTCCAAACTTACACCTGGACATAATAATAGCAGACTTATTCTTTGATAAACTGAACTGTAAGGTGGAAAACATCAACTCAAAGCATTGGGTGTCTGGCAATTAAGCAGATTGACAGTAAATGATTCCTTGCTGTGTAATCTATGAGCAGGCTGCTGAGCAGAAGCCAAACATCAATCAAGTTAAGTAAGTGTAACCAAAACACTGTAATCCTCTGTCCTCAATGTATGGGAGATACCAAGACAAGTCAAGGAACGAGGGGGGTTGAAACTGATCAAACCTCATGTGCTAAAAAACTAGGTCAACTTGTTAACTTCCACATCTAGAACATAATTTTTCAAAATTTTCCTCCCCTTTTCCTTCCTTCCTTCCTTCCTTCCTTGCGCTGCTTCAAAGCTTGGCAGTGGCTTCGTTCTTTGTCCAGTGATGGATCACAAGGCTGTAAGCACACACTTGCTCTCACACAGAAAACATATGACATCATCCAAGCAGTGACGGGGCGGAGACTGGCAGCGTAAGCCTGGCATCACACACACACACACACACACACATGCACAGGCACACACTCACAGACACAGTGGGATAGCACAACTCCTCTCCCTCCATAAGCTCTGTCAGACAGCTCAGCTTGGCATCACTTTCTCCGAATAAGATGAAACGAGCATTAGCCTGACCTCGTTCTCACGGAGACCGAATCACTTTGCACAAACATTATGTGGTGCTATCTTTGCGCTCTGGCATGTCTGGTCTCTCTAATATCCCATCTTGGTCCTTTTCCCCAGAATATTTTTGATTAAAAAAATGATACTCAGATGAAAGTGGCAGACTTCCTGACCTCAGCCTCATCTTTCAGCTGAAGTCTAATTGGTTATCTATCCAACAGCAGCCGCTGAGAGGACTGCCCTGTCCCTGTTCAATCTCATCAATATTCTCTGTGCACAGTCATAGGTCAGTGTTAGCAATACTTTGCAGACTGCCTTTTATAGGCTTTTAGCACACTGAGCCATGAGCCCTTATTGTTGTATTTTATGTCCTAGCTGTTAGACTCCTGGCCACATTACCCTCTTCAAGGAACAAAAACACTCCATTCAGGGCATCAACAATCTGTGATGGCCAACATACCCCAGCAGCTAATTTTGGGATGATGGAATTCAATTTTCTCTTGACTTTCATAGCCTACATGGCCAGTGGCGGACAAGGGCAGGGGCGAAACAATAAAAAGGGCATATTCTACAACAAGTAGAACAACATGGAGCCCCCACCAGCGTGTAAAAAGCTATGATGCATCATGTATGATGAAATAATCCTCATCCTTGATTACGATTAGCATTAAGTTAAAAGGCATCCAGATCAAAGTAAGTATTGATATGCTACTGACAATTAAAACCATTAAACCGATCCATGTAGGGGGTCCAGGGGCACGCCTCCCCGAGATAAAATTTGTACATTTTTAAGTAAAATGCATTAATCTTGTGCACTTTGAGAGCCAAATGAGAGCAAACACCTCCGTTCAACATAACTTCCTCTGTTTTTCACCATCTAGAGGGCACATTAGCAACACTTTTTCAACCATGGAGGTACCAGAGGGGCACTAAAAGGGCACTCAAAATCAAATTTTCTTGCTCTAGAGGGCACATCATCAGCCAATAAGGCACTTTCTCTTGTTTTCACCACTCTTGAGTCTGAGTCCGCCACTGTACATGACCATGGCCATGTTGTTGTTTTTTGCAATTGCTACACACGCAGAACAAATTGGGAGTCAAAATTATGCTACGTCATCAGCTAGCATTAGCTCTAGCTAGCTAGCTTGGTTAGCAAGGGACAATGGATCTTTGAAATGAACAGCTGACTATTTAAGAGTATCTAGGAGTCCAACTGAAAATTGAACAAGACATTTTTAACGACCAACATGTTACAGTAAAAGTTTATGAAGTGAAAACTCACTGTGAAAGAGTCAAAGTTCTAAGATGAAAATATTTTAGATGGAAATCACCAGGGGCCCCACTTGGGTCACGATACGATATTTTGCATTTTGTGTCCAAAAAATGTAATTAATTAAATAATTGTTTTTTTGTATAAGAGTAAATTCTCAGTGTGTTCATCTCACTTCAGTCTTTTTATTTCTCCACGATAAGATGTATGGACAACAATCGCAGAATTTTCACAAACTTTCCTCAACTTTAAGCATCACTGCCAATTTTTTTGAATGAAACATAAAAAAAAGTCTAACTTTGCAGTGTTATTTCGACAACTTCCCTTCGTGATATCCTAACGCACACGGTCCCTATAGATACCTTAGATCTTCTAGTTTCATGTGAAAAACTGCGAAAATATCAAAACTTGGTGGCTATGAATCAATATAATATTGCCACGCAAAAGATTGTGATACTATGCTGTGTCAATTTTTCCCCCAACATCTAGAAAACACACAGTGCACTGTTGTATCTCAGTCACTCGCTTTATTATCCATTTTACTCTAAAATATACCATAATTTACAACAAAAAAACATGCTGTATTGAAAAAGGCTTGAAACTATTGCTTGTGACCATAAACTCATTATGAAAATGTTTACTGAAGTTTTAAATCAAGTGAGAAAAGACTAATTTTCCTATTGACTTACATACAATCGGACTTCTTTCTGCAACTGGGGGTGTCACCTCCTGCTGGCCATTAGAAAGAATGCAGGTTTGAGGTACTTCTGCATTGACCTCACTGCTCAGGCCAAGAGGTTGCTGCTTGTCCCAGACATGACCGAGCATGTCCAATGGGAGTTCCTGGATAGAGATGAGCAGATGCATCCAGCTCTACATCTCTGTCATGAATTTATGCATGACTCCTGACAGCACTGGAAATATGTCCTACTTACAGTTTGACTAGTTATCTACCAAAGTAAGAACAAGAGTAAACGTCGACCATATCAGAAGGCAAACTTGTTTATATCACTTTTATGCACCAACCTATGGTGGAAATGAAATTATATGTATGTAAAGAAAAGTACAAAATACAGTGTGTCAATTACAAACACCATAATATAACCAAATATAATGCAGAGAGGTATCTTTAAAATATTTATTCTCCTGTAAATCAGCTTTTCTCTTTAATGTTATCCCTGCTGAGTTAACATTCATATAGGCATGGTTTACTCTCCTCTCCTTCTTGTGTTTTGCTTTCATAAGAAACCTTTTTAAATGCGTATGTGGCACCTGTTCCTGTCAATGATAAATGAGTAAATTTTAATTCATTTATAAACCCCTGCTCGTTAATAGATCATTAGATTTCTCCTCATGTTTAAAACTTTCTGCATATACAAAACATCCCACATATCTGCCTTCAGTGAGGATTCAATAATTAAGTCATAATACTTTTATTTTTATGCTAGTTCTTTAAAGTTGGAAAAGTGTAAAGAGTGAGTTATTCGACCATCCAACAAGAAGTTTTGATGGAGTGTGTCTACTGACACCTGTACAGGTGTGAATGCACCCAAAAAGCATTGAAAGTGTATTGAGACTTAATTGCTCAGACCACATTCAGATGAGGTTTTAGTCGCAAACGACCACATTCTTTTAACAGGGTGTATGTGAGTTTGTCCTGGGCCACACTGGATGTCAAGAACTTGACTCAGGGACAGGGACTCAGAAGCAAAACTCAGAAGCCGGCAGTATGGTTAACAAAAATGTTTAACTAGAAAAGATCAAACAAAAGACGCTCTCATGGAGGATACAAAAATACAACAAAATACCATCAGTATAAGGACACAAAACCTGGTTATTCCTGGAGCATGGCAAAACACATGGGACACAAGACAAAGGGAGACAAGGACTATTTAGACATGAGGGAGGGGAACTCAGGTGAGACGAATCAGGGACCGGGGAGACAATCACAGTGGAGGGAAAATCACACAATGGAAGGAAGTCAAGAGCCTGAAACGAGAGGGGAAAGGTGAGAACTAAATTAAACAGGAAGTGAACGACAAGACTAGACATGAGCGATTTCAACTTGACATTAAAGTGCTCAACAGAATTAACAAACTTTGCATGACCCGACGCTGGAGCACCGTCCACTCAAATGACATCGCGCTTTACTCAGCAGAGTCTCACTGCACTCTGATGACTGATGTCAGAACTGGATATAGTGTTGGAGGTGGGCCCCATTCATTCCTATGAAAGTTGCTCCGTGGTGCCAAAAAGTTTAACTTCCATGTGTAAAATTACCCTAATCTTGATTGTGGTCTTTGGGAAAAAGCAGGGAAGGAACTGCACCCCCCTTTATATTAACAGTCTCCTCAGTGGAGAGAGTGGACAACTTAATGTCATGCCGAGCTCAAGTCAGGACTCAGATGCAGAGCAGGTGAACTTAAAATCTCTTTATTAAAAAATGCAGCAAGGAAAACACAGAGAACAAGATAACTGGCTGGTATGGTGACAGGGTCAAACACACTGGACCAAGACAAGGGAAACACAGACTATTGGAACACATGGAGGGAAGGGAGCACCAGGTGAACACAGACTATTGGAACACATGGAGGGAAGGAAGCACCAGGTGAACACAGACTATTGGAACACATGGAGGGAAGGGAGCACCAGGTGAACACAGACTATTGGAACACATGGAGGGAAGGGAGCACCAGGTGAACACAGACTATTGGAACACATGGAGGGAAGGGAGCACCAGGTGAACACAGACTATTGGAACACATGGAGGGAAGGGAGCACCAGGTGAACACAGACTATTGGAACACATGGAGGGAAGGGAGCACCAGGTGAACACAAACGGTAATTAGGGGAGACAATCGGACAGATGACACACGGGGAAGGACAAGTGACCTGAAACAAGAGGAGAGTTACTATTTCAAAATAAAACAGGAAATAACAAGACCAGAACACAAAATAAAACACCACCTCACCGCAGTGTGACACTTAAAGTGTTTCCATATCATGTCTGTGAGAAGGGCAGATGTTAGCTAATGTTAGCCGGATACAATCTGTTCTCTCACAACTCCATAGCTAGCCAACATTAGCCTGGTAACGATTGATAAAACAAAATAACCCAATCGATAGAATATCAATAATTGGTATTGTAACGTTCCATTTCTGCAAACCATGGATACGCTGAAACCCTAAAAGTTTAGTTACGTTTTCAGTGTTAAACATTTTCGTGTGATTTAATGCTGCATTAAATGGTAGATGGTAGATGGTAGAAATAGATTCCTTAGATCTTCTAGTTTCATGTGAAAAATGGCGAAAATAAAAATACTTGGTGGCTATCAATCGATATAATATTGCAGCGCAAAAGATCGTGAAACTATGCTGTGTTGATTTTTTCCTCAACATCTAGAAAACACACAGTGCACTGTTGTATCTCAGTCACTCACGTTATTATCCATTTTACTCTAAATTGTATCATAATTTACAAAATGAAGACCACGCTGTATTGAAAAAGACTTGAAACTAGTGATTGTGACCATAAACTCGACGAGATTTTACACCAGGAAAGGTCCTCTTCATGTTTGAAATCGTGATGTGTAGACCTAATTTTGTAACTAAATGTAATTACTGCAGGAGGCCACCCTGGGGGGGAGGGTGTCGACGCCCTATCTCTGGTGAGCAAAGGGCTGTGACCCATACCCTAGGGGGGTTCCCCAGGCATAAATTGCACAGTTTTCCCTTAATTCAGGGTCTTTTTTCACTTTGACTGCTCGTGTGTTGATTGACCTTTTCTTTGCAAAGAAAATAAAAACCTTGAAGTTTCTATTTCATTCTTCACCAGCAGCAGAGAAAGACATTTTCACTACAGTGATCTGTTGAGATAACTTCGTCTTGTTTCTTCCATCGGTTCCAGACAGAATCAGAATCACTTTATTAGTCCCTTGAAGGGAGATTACTTTGCAGCAGGACACACAAGACAAGGTACACAAGGATACAAGACAAGGTACACAACCATAATAGAATAAGACCCAATGAAAGTCACAGTCAAAGAAACGCCATACGCATATATAAAATCACTGACACATGTTCATTACAGAGCTTATACCCCTAAATGGAAAGTTAATACCTGGTATAGGCGAGAAGTGCAATGTGCAGATGTGCAAAAAGCAGACTTGTGAAGATGAGCAATTTGAGGGCTAATTTCTATTAGTTAAATAAATGGCAGTCGGTATAAACGAGACCTGGAGTCTTTTAGTCCTCCACCTAGGGGCCCTAAGATGACGGCCTGAGGGCAAGAGCTCAAATTCATTCCGAAGAGGGTGATCAGGACAATCCATAATGGCATTAGCCTTCCTCAGGACCTGTCTGTTATACATACATAGACATAACACCCATAACGACAGCTTTATGGGATCTCACAACATGGCTAAAGAGATCAGTGTCGTGTCTAAGAGCTGAGAGCTACGGGCGACTAAAACTCTCGGACAGTCTGAGATAATACTGAGCCTCACATGCAGACATCTGGCTTGTATGAGTGGATGTTGCTACGATTATATCAGGATAACACTAATCGCTCAGATTGGGATTATGATTATCAGTCACCAGGACACAAACAGAGTCCCCTCCATATGTACCTCAGGCCTAATCTAAACATGACACTTCACAGGGCTAAAGCATTCGCCAACCAGAAACATGTACATGTAAATAAATGTCATTAAGCCAATCAGTGTCATTTAAAAGAAACCAATGACAAGTATCGTTCTTATAATGAAACTAATTTCATTATGGGGGACCAAAATCTGATTTGCAGCTCTCTAATACAATACATGTGTGCGTGCAGCATTCAGCAGCCATCTGTGGATCATCTCTCCTTTGTCAAACCCCCTGTGGTTTCCCCTCTCCACCTCCATCTCCCTCTCTTCCTTCTCATCCTTTTGTTTGCCTCACCTCCCGTCTCTCTGTCCCGGGGCTGACATCACAGTCCCAGAGGAGCCCTGTGACGGTAACGAGCCCTGATTCAGCACCAAGTAGTCCCATCTATGCCCCCACCCTGCATCACTTCTCAGGCTGGTTGGTTGCTCCCTATCTCTACACTGTAAAAAAAAAAAAAAACCCTGTTGTTTTTACGGTAAAAAAATGGCAGCTGTTGTTGCCAGAACTTTACTGTAGTAAATACGGTAGAACTTTTTAAAATATTACGGTAAAAAGACATTGGCACTGTTGATTTCACTTTTAAGATTGCAATTTTATTCCATTTTTTACTGTATAGATAAAAGTTTTTTCCATCAAAAGAAACATATTGACAATAAAATACTTATATAATACTGCAAATACTTATAGAATAAAAATACTGAATAAATTAAAGATTTTAACATGAAATATTACAGTATATTTTTGTTAGAGATATGATGTTTAGTACATTTAACAGTGAGAAAAAGTATTTTTTACAAAAGATAAATGCAAAAATTACAGTGATGGCTTGTATATATATAACATTAACCCTTTGATGCACAACATGGGTCCAAAGTGACCCGACAGAGTTTTCATGTTCTATATCTTTGCAATAAATTATTTTCACCATTCAGTATTCCAAGTTTTCCTCAATTAATTTGTTTTTGATCATCATACATCCTAATTTTTAGGTTTTCCTTTATTAATTTTTGAATAAAATCCCTTTTTTGTGTCACTACTATTCTAATGCACAACATGCTAAGTAGCTTGTTAAGATAAATACTTAGCTAACTTCCTGGCTAAGTAATTAGCCAAGTAACTTGTTAAGCTAACCACTTAGCTAACTTCTTGGCTTCGTAATTGGCTAAGTAGCTTGCTAAGCTAACTCCTTGGCTAAGTAGTTAGCTTAGCAAGCTACTTAGCCAAGTAGTTAGCTATGTAACAATACAAAAACTTCTGAGATTTATGAGAGGCAAAATGGAAATAATGATCTGTTGTTATCAAAAACAAGACATTTAAAGAAAACTTGGAATATTCAATCAAAAAATATGTTGACATCAGAAGATAGAACACAGAAACACACAGCAAGCATTAAATAACATGGGAAATGAATGCGGGTCATTTTTGACCCATGTTGTGCATTAGAAGGGATTTCAATATGTTGTGCATCATAGGGTTAAATACATATTTCAGTGTATTTTACAGTGAAGAAATGTATTTTTCAAAAAACAAAACTGTAAAAAAATACTGTTTTGGTTGATATACTGATATATATATACTGAAACTGAATTTAGTGAATTAACCCTTTTATCATTTTATGGTCTTTTACTGTTGTGGTTTAACAGTTTTTCACCGTAAAATCTACAGACATTTTTACAGTGTATAGCACCCATCGCCTCATCTTTCTTTTTATCCTCCGAACCCTCCTCCTTACCACAGACCCACCCCACCCATCACCCCGCCCCACCGGGCCTTGAGCAGGCTCCAGGGCTCACACTGCTTTCACCGTCCTGAAAACAAGCTCTCCCATGTGGGCAGGGCTCTAATTTCACCATAGGCTGAACCTGGGACGGCTGCAGTACATTACAGAAAAACATCAGGGTAACACCAAAATGAAATATTTATCTAAAGCATGAATATGGAGGAGGACATCAAAGAAGTACCTCTTACATTTCGCCTTCTTTTAGACTAGATAGCGTCCCATTTTCAAGTAAGATTATTCGGGTCTCACTCACAGCAAGGAAATGTCATCCAAAAAGAAACTCAAAGTGGTTTCAGGGCTTGAGTTGAATTTTTAAAAATGCTGCTTAAAAGTAATATTAAAATGAGAAAGAAAACAGCATTGCTGGGCAAAAAAGGGCTTCAACCTGGCAAACACAAACAGGTTTATTCAATGTGACATGATGGAAAAGATAAAACAAGTCTCAGCAACATCTACATTTCAGTACAGTTACAGACAAAGAAATTAATAGTATGAAAAGTAGACCAGACTACTGTGTTGTGTTGTTTTAATACTGTAAGTCTTGATTAATGAACCTATTTCACAGATCTAAACTTGACATTTTAGTTTCACTTTCTTATGTTAGATGAAAGAATCAATGTTTGTGTTAAGTACGAAGCCCAGGCCTGATGTGATTAGCCTAGCTTAGCATAAAGACTGTAATGTGTGGATTCGTAGTCATTGCAAGGCATTATCTTTATAAACAGACATCTACATATGCATGCAAAATATGTAGCCAACAGGATGAGATTTCAAGCATTTTGGTTTCCATTTGTAGTCCCTTTCTTATCGGAGTAGTATTCTACAAAGCCTAATTGCAGTAACTACATTTTTCGTAGAAATTGAGTTAGAACTAAAAATGAACTCCTTGATGTCTGTTTTATCTTGTGACAAAGTTTTAGATTTCAATTTTGCTTTATTTCAGAGAAATAATGATTTTAAAAAATTGCAGTAACTACAAAATCCAACTCAAAACCAAAGCAGACCACATTAAGTGAACTTACTGTGTTCTGCTTCGACTGTGATACAATGTAGTCTTGTATTTCTTCATTGTGTTGAATAGTGAAGACAAGAATAATAAACACTATAAGTTTATTTGATAGGGAAATTATTATCTAGATAGTGATGAAGAAAAAAAGTGAGTAAGAATTAAATTAAGACTAAAATATAGTGTTACTTTAAAATATTAAGTCTATAATATGCAGATCTTTAGAGTTGTTAAAAACTTTTAAATACACTTATAACAAACTCAATTTGATAATGTTTATTCACTGAAAACAAAAACATAAAAGCTGAAAGAAGACAACAACAATGTAGTTACTGCACTCTGTTTTCTCATTACAATTAGAACAGCAAAACCAGAGTGCAGTAATTACGTTTTTGGGGTCAAAGGTCAAATAAATCATCATGATTTTTTAGCATAAATATTACATCATCAATACATGTAGAAATAAGTGTCATATTACTGACGTACCTATAACCCATTTGGCTGGCTAGTTAAAAAACACTAAAAAACTTTAAAGCAGTTTTTCTCAGTTTTAGCCCTTGCGTAGTTACTGCAGTTAGACAGTAGGACAGTATTGACCAATCACGTTTGAGATGGCTTTCACTGCATGCAGGTAAACAGTCCATCTGGAGAGCAAAAGAGGTGGAATGTATTGGCTGAAATGCAATCTCAGCCCATCTGGCATCGCCTGATGATGATTTAGCTTTTCATTAGCTTTAAAAAAAAAATGTATCTGCATTCATTTACAGAGAAACAATCTAATAATAGATTTCATCTCTCGACTCCATTCTGCCTTCTCAAATTGCTCTTGAGAATGTAAACAATGACTGGTGCACCGAAGAGGCAGTCTTGGCCTGGCTACACCAAAAAAGGCGTGTCTAAAAAGAAAGATACAAACACTAAATCTGAGGGAAATGATCTTGCTGCATGGACAGATAATTTCACCTGACAAGATTTCTTAAATTAAAATGTCTAAAAATAAGCATGTTGTACACTTAAAATAAGAAATGAACTCTTAAAACAAGAAAAATATCTAACACTTCTACATCTAAAGTTTTTTTTTATCTTGGTAAGAAACAAGTGTTAGATATTTTTGTTTGTTTTAAAAGTCAATTTCTTATTTTAAGCGTACAACATGCTTATTTCTAGATTTAACAATCTTAATTTAAGAAATCTTGTCAAGTGAAATTATCTGTTCATGCAGCAAGATCATTTCCCTCAGATTTAATGTTTTTATCTTGTTTTTAGACACACCTTTTTTGCAGTGTATCCATTATCAGGATATTCACTGGTTATATGGAAACACCAGAAACATTGGCCGTTGACCACAGACGCTGAATCATCATTATGCTGATAGCAGATAGATTTTAAGATTGGCATGCTATTAATGCAGAAGTATGAATGAAGCAGTAGCTCTTTAAAAATGACAATTTGCTGCTTGACGTGACATTGTACTGCACTGTGCCTGTACAGAGACTATACTAATACCTGGGCTCACTGACATTTACATTTTACATGTAGAGTATTTTATTAGCTTTGCTTTACACTTTGCTTTATTTACACAGGAGGAACTGCAGTCCTTATATAAGCTATGGAAGTATGTGGGACCAATTCAGAGTTTATATTGTCTTGTTTACATTGTCACTAATGCCACTTGAATATTCTTGTGTGCTTTGCTGTACTGTTGGCTGGACAGTATGTTCTGTATAAGCTACAGGATATCTGAATTTCCCTCAGGATAAATAAAGTTTCTATCTTTCTATCTATCTAGTTGCTGGTCTATCACTGCCTTGATCTTATTAGGTACTTATTGATGGCAATAAGTACCTTTTTTTTAATTATTATTATTGTCTCTGCACCTTAATCTTTTCTTTTAGTCTTTTGTTTATTTTGTTTCTGGTTTCTGTAGCACTTTGAGATTTCTTTATGAAAAGTGCTTTACAAATAAAATGTATTATTATTATTATTATTATTATTATTCACACAGCCCCACTTCTGGCAGTCTAAACTATCCTGTTACACACACCATGAGAGTAATTAAACAGGTAGACTAAATCTTATTAATTAACTAATTTACCTCTCTTGAGCACAAAGTGAACAGTATAACCTTTGTAGAGGTAGAATTTACAGCAGGACTATTGTATGGGACTAACTAGAAACTGAGAGTACATTTCATTCAAATGTTCACCAAAAAATTGGATTACATTTGATGACTCATAAGTGAAAACAATCAATAGTTATCTTAATGTCTACTGTCAAAAAGTGCTGATGAGACAAAGGCAACCCAGCCGTTATCCTCCATGCTGCTGCCATGCATTATTAATACAGTCATTTAAAGCTAATATCAACCACCGCTCAATGTTTTGTTCCTGCTCGATGTTTTTCTCTCACGAACTGTACAAACTGCAGTACAGTGACATGCACTACTGTTCCCCGTGGGCCAGTGCAACAAAAAGGTTTATCACTCCTCACGGCCCTGTCTGCTGTTTTAGTGGGTGTGAGTCCCATCTCTTGGGCCTCATTAAGGAGAAAACCCAAAACAGGACTATTGTGTGCTGAATAAGGTGACAGGACAGCAGGAGGTTGACCACAAGGTGGAGGGGCGGGTGGGGTAATGCAGAGACTAAAGGATTGGCTAATGGGACACTGAAGAATGGCTGGTATCTGAGGTTTGGGATCTGCATCCTGACAGGGGCAATTGCTTTGACCTCAAGGGTCAGCAGGTGGTTGCATTATGTGTCTGCACATAATCAGTATGAAAATGTATATTGTGTGTTATTTAATAAGGAAAATCTACTCTCTTCTTATTCATATATTTTGAGCAACACAATCAATCCAAACAATATCTCCATCGTCTTTTTTATACAACTTTATGTTTGTTTTCTTGGCTCTGGTGCACAGGTTATCCATCCATCCATCCATCCATCCATCCATCCATCCATCCATCCATCCATCCATCCATCCATCCATCCATCCATCCATCCATCCATCCATCCATCCGACTAAGAAAAAATATCCAAGATGTTTTCCAGCTCTTCCTGGGGAACCTTAAGGCATTCTTATACCAGATGAGATGTAGAATCTCTCAGGCTTATCTGCTGTTACTCAGACATAAATGCAACAAGCAACTGGAGCTGTGACATCAGAGAGTGGTGACCGCAGGGCCGGTTATTCCTACAGGCCACCAAGGCGGCTGCCTAGGGCGCCAAATTGGCAGGGGGCGCCCCTTGTGGCGCCCTTAAGCATACATCTTTGTTTTAACAACATTGATTAACGAAACATTTTTTAAAATGCATGGGCCATAAAACCCTCATTGAATTAAATGAACATGCCCCAACCCATATTTCGAATGAAAATGTAATATTATATTATATAAAATATGATATTTTTTCTTATTTATTTATTCGTATTTTCAATTCAGTTGTTGTTGGTAAAGGTCCAAAGTTTCTAAAAATAAAAATGTTCTGAGACCATTACCTTGCTTGTAGTTCATGTATCAAATATTAGTGTACAGCATAATACATATAACATAGTGTACCTATATCAGAATGAATACATGGAATGGATGTGGTTCGGGGGGGGGGGGGCGCAAAATCTCAATATCGCCTAGGGCAGCCAATGGGCTAGAACCGGCCCTGGGTGACCGAGTATTGGGTATAATGAGGCACACAGCAAGTAAGTGCTAATTTTGAGTTTAAATGCAGAGCTGCACATCAAATACATCACTTTTCACTTGGACTTGTGAGTTTGAAGTGTCTGGAGCTCCTTCTGACTCTGACTAACAATCTTTTCTCCACTTGGTTTAAGATACTAAAAGAAAAAAAGAAACCTACCCCATCCGTCCGTCCGTCCATCTGTCCGTCCATCCGTCCGTCCATCCGTCCGTCCGTCCGTCTATCCATCCATCCATCCATCCATCCATCCATCCATCCATCCATCCATCCATCCGACTAAGAAAAAATATCCAAGATGTTTTCCAGCTCTTCCTGGGGAGCCTTAAGGCATTCTTATACCAGATGAGATGTAGAATCTCTCCACTGTGTTCTGGTTCTACCTCGGGTCCTTTGGACGTGCCAATGGGAGGCACCCAGGAAACTTCCTGATCAGATACCTGAACCACCTCAACTGGCCCTCCAAATGGTTTTGTTTTGGATTAAATAATTTGAAATTGGAAAGTGACATCAGGAATACGAATGATGAATAGTTCAATATTATTTGGCTAGTCACAGTGTTCCCCAATATTATATTTTCAAAGATTTTTGCCATCCACTTTCAGCAAAGGTCACAATTGATGCCTTTGTTTTGAGTCAACGACACAACAATACACGCACCATCCATCCATCCATCCATCCATCCATCCCAGCTACCTTCTTGCACTGACAATCTCACTATTTATACTACATCAGCTGACTTCTGGGGCACTTCTCTGAACAATATGAGTAAGTAAGAGAGTAAATGGCATGAGATCAGACACATAAAGCAAAGTCAAGACAAGACAAGTTCGTCATATACCATTTGGTGTTCCCCAATATCATAATTTCAAAGACTTTTGCCATCCACTTTCGACAAAGGTCACAATTGTCGCCTTTGTTTTGACTCAACGACACAACAATATGTTCTGCATGTGAGGACATACACACACTTATGCACACTCACACACACACACACAAAGTACACACAAGCAGAACAAATGGAGGGGTGGGGGTGGGGACGCTGAAACCACTTCTAGACAGCCTGCAGCCTCCCAGAGAGGAGAGCAGCTGAGATGTTGATTATGTAACAAACAGTTACATAAAAATTATCACTACACTTAAACATGACTGCCCTATAGAATTAGCGTCATGGTAACAGAGGACATACTGTATCATCTTGCATGCAATATTTACGAAAGGGCTTTTGTGTTCTGTGTGAGTTCCATTACTCAGAGGATCTCAGCTGAACCTTATCAGTGTTCATCACAAACAGCAAATGTCACTGTTTTTTTTTAATCTATGCTTATGTGCGGTATGTGCATATGTTACAGTCTCCTTTCTGCATGCCAAAGAGAGAAACATTATGCCTGCCAGGCTTCCTATCTGGACAATAACAGCACCAACTGATAAAGGAGCAGCTTACTATTGGATCCCACTGTTTCTGTGGATGGGGCTGTGTGTGTGTGTGTGTGTGTGTGTGTGTGTGTGTGTGTGTGTGTGTGTGTGTGTGTGCGGGGAGGGTGTCGTGTTTGTGTGGACTGAAAATGGGTCAGGCTTCCAGCTCCAGCCACAGCAGCACACACCAGCATGGCTGAGTGCTTCTGAAAGGAGGGTCCCACTCCTCCGCCCATCTCAGGAGGAATGCTCCCTGCGGATCAGCTGCCGGTGTGTGTGTGTGACACAGTGGCAGCCCAGTAGGAGATGCATAGATTAATAATAACCCCCCGTGTTTCCCATCATGCAACCACTTGTCCTCTCTTTTATCACAAATCGCCATGCGGTTAACCCTGCGGACCGCTCAGCGGACAGCATCCAGCATCAGCGAGAAAATGTTTTCCAATACTTTTACAACTCCTCAGGAAACAGCTTGAATCAATCTAATTCAAACTGTTTGTATATACAAGCTGGACCTTAATATTTGAAAAATAACCTATCGAGAAGCAGATTTAACTCCCTGATCATTTAATTGGACCATGAATCATTTCTGCCCAGCTGCTTTTGGAAAAATTTAGGCACAGAAGCAGTTTGGGTTTTGTTGTTGAAAACTCATCGAAAAATGCAAATGAGTAAGCAAATTTCCTAATTCAAAGCAATGACCTGAATACCAACACCGACTTTTTCAATCTTAGCCCGAGGTTGAATGTATGAAAAGATAATCAGCGACACAAACACACACACATACAAAACCTCGTTCCCTCAGACACAGTCGATACTTCACCAAGACCCAAATCCTCTTCACACACACACACACACACACACACACTCACACATCTGCAAATGTTGGCTGGTGCTGCCACTGGACTGTGCTGACAGACAGACAGCCCCCCTGTGCCCTCCCCAGCTCTCTGCCTCTGACTCTCATTCGCCCGTCTTTGTCCCGTGAAGCACCACAGATCCAGAAAGAGGGGGAGACTGATGCTGGCAGGCCGTGGACGCCATCTGCTCCTCTTCACTTGGACAGAGCAGCTCAGCCACACTGAACTGAGCTCACAGGACACTACAGGCTGCTACTGATAGGTGAACAAGACTAGGTCAAAACCTACTATATCACTGACTGCTTCTGGTTATTGCAATTTTACGATTTTATGGGCAATGGTTTCAGGAATAGTCTATGATGTGAATATTTTGGATATTAGTAGTTAGTGTGCTTTTGTCCCAGTAAGACATATCATAAACCCCTTGTCAGACAATTGTCTCACAAATCAAATCAATTTTATTTCTATTATATATGTCAATCCACACTGATCAAATCAAATCATATCAAAATTACTCTATTTTTCCCCAAAGGGAAATTCATTTAGTCTGGTAGAATCTCTGTTAGAATGAGACAGCCTGATGGCTGTAGGAGAGAAGGATCTCTCTTCATCCTGCAATGGAGAGAGAGGAGCCGTCCACTGCTGTTTTTTTGGTCCATAAAGGTTTTGTGTAGCGGATGATCTGGGTATTTCAGGATGGCCTCGAACATCTTGACAGTGCATGTCTCCACCACCTCCTCCAGTGTGTCCAACCTGGCTCCAACCACACAGCCAGCTCTTTAGACCAGTCTGTCCAACCGCCTTGCATCTCTGTGTGTGATGCTGCCTCCCCAGCAGACTGCAGCATAAAACAACACACTACCACCACAGACTGATAAAACATCTGCAGCATCTTACTACAGATGTCAAGAGATCTGAGCTTCCTTAAAAAAAAGAGGCGGCTCTGCCCCTTTTTGTAGAGAGCGTCAGTGTTTAGGGACCAGTCCAACTTATTATCCAGGTATACACCTAGATACTTAGAACTTGGCACCACCTCCATGTCCACCCCACAGGTATTCACTGGCTGAAGAGGAGGCTTCAACCTGCGGAAATCTCTGATCATCTCCTTAGTCTTTGAGGTGTTCAATAGGAGATAGTTCTTGTGACTCCAGTCACTGAAGGCTTTTATCAGATCCCTATATTCAGATTCCTGTCCATTCCTGATATACACCACAATAGCAGTGTTGGCTGAGTACTTCTGGATTTGGCAGGACTCAGAGTTGTATTTGAAGTCCGCTGTGTACAGTGTGAACAGGAATGGAGCCAGAACAGTGCCTTGTGGAGCTCCTGTGCTGCTCATTAATGTCCCAGAAACACAGTTCTCCAACCTGACATACTGTGGTCTTCCTGTCAGGTAATCTGTGATCCAGGAGATGAAGGAAAGATCCACTCCCATCTCTGTGAGCTTGTTTTTGAGTATGTTGGGTTGGATGGTGTTGGATGGTGTTGATTCACAGAAAATCCCCTTGCATTTTTCTCAGCATATACTAACTCAGTTAGTGAAGTGTCCCTGCAGCTGCTGTTCTATTAGAGAGCAAACTAAATGACGTTCAACCCGGAAGTAGCATCACCACGGAGGTCTATTGAGATTTCGACTATGGGATTTTTGTATTGCAGGAAATAAGTTCTGTGGCAAACACACATTTCTGATGCTTGTTCAGCAGGATAATCGTCACAAAAATCACCACTTTTATAATGGTTGAAGCCTTAATGCAGCTGAGGAAAGTAAAAAGCTAATGCTAAATGCTATAGCGAACTACACCACAGTTACATGACTTCTACATCACAGCCGTTTTGTTTTAGACGGTCTCTGACAAGCTAACCAGCGGTTTTGACAAGCCAATGAATCCGTAGCCTACAAAATTGTTGAGAGTCGTCGGTTCGAATCCCAGGACTGACAGGTCAAGGACTGAAATGCCCTTGAGCAGGGCAACCCAACTCCCCTAGACAGCTCCCCGGCTGCAGAAATGTGCTGCCCATTGCTCCTTGCAAGGTGATAATAGTTTTGGATTTTTTTATTCGTTTTAGTTTTAATTTCGTTGTGAATTTTTGTTTTCGAATTCAGTTAGTTTTAGTTTAGTTTAGAGTGAGTTTGTTAGTTTTAGTTTAGTTTTTATTAGTTTTAGTGTTAGTTTTAGTTTTTTTGTAATGGGCTATGTGTGGGGTGCAAGATTCAAAGAGGTCATAGTAAATTTAGCCTTTATTTTATTTGGTTTATCCATCTTAGCACCAATAAGGTTATTAGCTCTTCCGGGTGTTTATGATTCGTGAATTTTGGTTCGTGTGTAGTGGTTGGTTTGGTTGTGTTTTAGTTAGTTTTGTAACCACACAATACAGTTTCAGTTAGTTATTGTTTTTTTTTTATTTTTAAATACTCTTGTTTTTATTTTTATTTCAGTTAACGTAAATGTTTTTTCAATTCTAGTTTTCTTTATTTTGTTAGTTTTCGTTAACGATAATAACCTTGGCTCCTTGTATGCTGTGTTCACTAGTGTGTAAAAAAGGATGAGTTAAATGCAGAGGTTAAATTTCCCCATTGTGGGATTATTAAAGTAATTAATCTTAATTTTAATCTTAAAAATTTGCAAGAGCTCTAAAAAACTTGACTAGAGGCTGTGAGGAGGACTAGTGACAGAATCCCGACAACCACTGTAGTCTCATTTAGCCATTTGTTAGCAAGCACCTTTTTAAGGACATTTAAAAACTTTAAAATTCACAAATTGGGGAATTTAATAACATGTTTTATGTTGTACAACAAAACGTGAACATCTTCGGTCTTAATCTCCAGGTGATGTGGTTCACTTTGACACTGTGATTGGTAGAATTAAGCTTCTATCTTTATGTTTTTCTATCTTTTCGCTGCTGAGCCAGTCTTACATTGTGGATGTCTATAGTTTCTATCGATAGTCTTTCAGAGGCATGTTGTAGACCACACTGTCTGCTTTTCTCTATTTCCTTTTCCCCAGAATGTGATAATATGTGTTCAGGGAGTGCAGTTTGTGCGGGGTCCATGCTTGCAACAGCAGTTCACAAAAAGGGGCGGGGCTTAGCAAAGGATGAAATCCATCTGCTACTTCAGCACCATGGACAGCACCATGGATTTATCAATGCACAACAAAGATAGGCTACTGATAGCTCTGAGCCATTGCTGTGGCATTAGACTGGCACAAACAAAGTCAGACAGACTAGACGAACAAATCTGGGAACATACTCAAGAAATCAAATCACAATTATTCCTAATTATTTCTTACTTTTACCTTTGCTTTTATGGAACATTACAAAACACAATGTCCTTCAGTGTTCTGGGCGAGTTCTCGGCAGATTGAGTCTGTGGTTGCTCATAGTGGCTGCAGCTGCAGTTGAACCCTTTGGAGTTTGGGGCTATTGTGTCAGTTTTTGACTCTTTTTCATTCTGTCTGTATATTCCGCTTAAAAAATGTTCACCGTGCCATGTTGGAATTGTTTTTCAGCACAACCTCACCTATATGACCCAGTTATAATTTTTTTAATTTTGACTTACTGGATCAACATTTTGAACAAAAATCCCCCACAAAAAACACATAAAAAACACACAAAAGAGCAAAAAAAATAAAAATACAAATAACACACAAAAGAAAAAAACACATAAAAACCACAAAATCCACACAAATACAAAAAACCCCACATAAAAACACCAAAAACACCCAAAAACAAACAAAAAATTACAAAACACACATAAAAACACAAAAAAAACTAACAAAAACAAACACATAATTACAAAAAACACATTTTATTTCTAATGATATATGTAATCATGTATGGGAGTCCTTAAACATGAATTTTAGGCAGCCTGCAAGAACAAAGAATTCTTGTCTCTCACTTTGTTGACCACTGCAGGCTCTGCAGTAACAACTGCATTAACAGCAGCGTCTGCGCTCAAAGGCACCTTGCCTCTTATCTGTGACAGTGTGATATTCTTTCAGCTCTCCAGCCCAGACCTTGGGGATTTGTACCAGTGACCTATGGGGAATGAAGCATCATGTGTGAGTGCTGATGTGAGTAAATGATGTTTGCTCTCAGACTGTGAAGCCATGCAGCCCTGTTGGTGACTCTGCTGCTGTAAGTGTGAGACTGAATGAGGCTGTCTGTGACCATCTGATCTGTCCAGCCAGTGCTGCCTTCACTGACCTGACGGAGGAGAGGATGTTATCGTGCCTCCAGTGTGCAGCCTGGACCCATCTCTCTCCCTGCACTGAAACATCCCACTGAAAGTGCCTTCAACTAAAATATAAATCGGTGGCCTAAATCACAACATGAATTGACATTGACATGGCAACAGTAAAAATAGATCTAACTGTAGGCCCTGTGGTTACAAATATTTTCAGCACTGTGACGGAACAAACGCTGATCTGCTCCTCCTGTCATCAGAATAATGGTGAGTTAAAAATAGTCCCGAATCAAATAGTTTGAATTCAGTCCAAGCGTAGCCATTTACATAATGCCTGGCACTTTTATTAGAGAGCTATATGACATTTTAGAGCAGGAGCCACAAAGATTCTCAGATATCACTAAAACTCACTGTTTTATTACGAGATTGGATCTGAACATAAATAAAATAAAAGGAAGAAGGAAACTGCTGTACAGTGACATGCACTGCTGTTTCCTGTGGGCCAGTGCAACAAAAAGGTTTATCACTCCTCACGGCCCTGTCTGCTGTTTTAGTGGGTGTGAGTCCCATCTCTTGGGCCTCATTAAGGAGAAAACCCAAAACAGGACTATTGTGTTCTGACTAAGGCGACAGGACAGCAGGAGGTTGACCACAAGGTGGAGGGGCGGGTGGGGTAATGCAGAGACTAAAGGATTGGCTAATGGGACACTGAAGAATGGCTGGTATCTGAGGTTTGGGATCTGCATCCTGACAGGGGCAATTGCTTTGACCTCAAGGGTCAGCAGGTGGTTGCATTATGTGTCTGCACATAATCAGTTTGAAAATGTATGTTTTATGTTATTTAATAAGGAAAATCTACTCTCTTCTTATTAATTCATTTTGAGCAATAAAATCAATCAACACTACGTCTCCATCGTCTTTTTTATACAACTTTATGTTTGTTTTCTTGGCTCTGGTGCACAGGCTATCAATCCATCCATCCATCCATCCATCCATCCATCCACCCATCCATCCATCCATCCATCCATCCATCCATCCATCCATCCATCCATCCATCCATCCATCCATCCATCCATCCATCCACCCATCCATCCACCCACTCATCCATCCATCCATCGATCCATCCATCCGACAATCTCACTATTTATACTCCATCACCTGACTTCTGGGGCACTTCTCTGCACAATATGAGTAGGAAGAGAGATTAAGTGGCATGAGATCAGACACATAAAGTAAAACATGTCTGGTAAGAAACTGCAAAATGACAAGTTAGTCATACACCATTTGATAATACCAGGCTGTTTTCATGATGGAAGCATTTAATATGTTATGTGGTCCTTTAAACCTCTTGACATCTTGCAAATGCAACCTTCTCACTATCAGCAGTCAAGGTGAAATGCCTTGTAAAACTTCCCTTCAAGCACTGTCTTGCCCAGCATGCCGGTCCCACAAATGCAGCAGTATAGCCATTAAATCATGCATCACTTATTATTGCTATTTCAGCTTTGTTAACTTACACAGTAAAGGCTGTGTGTGCTGATGTCATTGGCATGTATCAGCAGAAAAGGAGCAGTGGGCTGCAGCAGACTGCTCCCGATAGATCACTGGAAGACAATTCTTTGCTGTTTGCACTTCTCGTCATATCTATGTGCTTATTCTTGCTATATTTTCTCATGGTCAGGATTGGTAGGGATTGGGCTGGGTGATATATCGATATAAAAGATATATCAATATAAAAGATATATTGATATATTTTTAAATGTGATATGGAATTAGACCAAATCATAGTTGAAATTTGCACTGTGATCCTTGCTCCAGGCAAGCTGCGGCTTTTATTTAAGATATTTTTTTTATTTAAATGTGCACTTTATGGAGCTTTGATTTTTTTAAAAAGTAACCCCTGTTGTTATAAAATATTTATGTTCACTTAAATAAACGGTTTCAATAAAACTACTTGTGACATGTCATATTTGGCTTTGAGTTTGACTGAACATTTGCTTTCACTTAGCAATAAAAATATCAGGATATATATCGTATATCGATATTCAGCCTAAATATATCGGGATATGACTTTTGGTGCATATTGCCCAGCCATTGTAGGGATCAAAGACCATGCTAGATGCTTGGTCTGTGTCAAGGGTAGGGCTAGGCGATATGGCTGAAATCTTCTATCCCGATAAAGGTAATTTCATATCTTGATAATGATATCTATCACGATATAGAATGTTCTTTAATAATTAAAAAAAAATTCTAATAGTCTATATGAAATAGCTCCACGGTGAAGAATATTTCTCTTTTCTCTAACTGCTCCAACATCTAAAACCAACAAATTTTTAATCCAGGGATTGAGCTCAAATACCAATATATTAATATATCTAAATATGTCTTTTAGTTATCATGGCAACGATGATTCAGTTTCCAGAATTATTTTAAGGAGTTGGAAAAAAGATTTAAAGACTGGGTGGATGCAATGTAGGAGATATGATTTTAGGCGTCTATATTTGGAAGCTTTCTAGTTTGGAAGTTGGGATGTCTTTGGGGCCCTTTTTAGGGTTAAACGGTCAGTCCAGATTTAGTTTATTTATGGCATAGAAGCTCCTTTGTGTAGGACTGTTTTCCTTCATTATGAAATATGTGTCTATATCTGTCTTTTCATGAGGTCATGTCCATTTACCCTGAAATCTAAAAAAATAATAATAAAAAATAATAAAAATAATAATAAAAATGTCTAAAAAAATAAAAACACTAAATCTGAGGGAAATGATCTTGCTGCATGGACAGATAATTTCACTTGACAAGATTTCTTAAATTAAGATTATTAAATCTGTTTTTCTAACAGAAACAACATTGCAAATGATAAAATGACTAAACATAAAAATAACCTACAGAATTACTTATTAAGGAAGTTTTTGAAGATGAACCATGGTTTAGACCTTTTAACATAGTCTTTCCAGTGTCCCACAATAGGCAAATGATTGTCCCACATTAGGAAGCTGCACATTTTCTCTGACAGTTTGGCACTAAGAGGACTGATATCTATATAATTTCTTTTATGAATGTGTTATCTGCATTTTCTCTTTTGATTTGATTAGGACACCCCCTGAGGGCTTCAAAAAGGTATTGAATGTGGATTTAATGTGTTGCCTTCGTGATATTCTACAGAAGTCTGAAAAGCAAAAAATGTCCCACATTAGAGCAATCCGCCCTACTAAAATCCCTGTAAGAGAGACAATTTCACAAACAATTGCAGGTTTTTGTTTACTCTATAAACTGCTTTCCAATACATAACAATGGATTGCTGCCTCGCCCAGATCGCTCTCCGCTGTAATAATAAGCACTGTTAATCCATTTTGACTGGTTGAATAGTTCAAAGTCATTGTTTAAACGTAAATACAGTACAAACTACATTTCCCAGAAGCCCCTCGGAGAGGAACCAACCAATGATGACTCGGTTTGGTCCATTTATGCGCGAGCCTGGTTCTCTCTAGCAGCAGAGGGCTCGCGGACACTGAGAGAGGAGTACAGCTTCCAGAGCTCGTGAAGGAGGGCGTGACAGGCAGCATCTCATCACCACCAACAGCTACACAGGGACTATTTTATCCGTCTGTAAGTAACAAATACTGTCTAATTTGTACATTTTAAAAGAGAGAGATGCGAGTTAAATATCTGGATGGAGTTTGTATTTTTTGTTAAATTTTCCTTCACTTCATTTTTTTTGCTGTGTTGCATTTGTGACATATCTAACATGACAGACAGGTTGGTTTCGAACTCGTGAGGCATTTTTTTTTATTTGTGGGACGAAAAGAAAAGCAGACAAACGGCGGTTGTCGGTTCCCCTCATGTGGGCTGCTGGCGGCTGGTTAGCCTTTTGTATGGAGGGAGACACTGGCACAGTTGGCACCGACAGAGACACAGACGGGGGAGGACTTGGAGGACTTTCTTTTATGTCTCTCAAATTGTGGGTAGCAGTCCGATTTTTATCGACGCTTCTCCACCCTTGAACAGCACCAGCGTGTGAGCGAAGCTTTCTTTTTCGACATTTTTTTTTGAAAACAACGTGCCTTCTGCTCGTCTTTGTTTGCAGCTGCTCGTCAAAAGCGCCTTTGTTTGATGCCTAATGAAACCTCAAACCAGATCACTGAAATGTGAATCCAAATGAAAACGATATTAGCTTTTTTCAGGGAGCACATTGTTAGTCAGCATGGTCCTGAAATCTAAAATGTAACCATGGTGCCGATTTACTGTGGCAAGATGTGGGCAACAAGCCTGATTTTTAATTAGGGCACAATGCTTTTGCTGTATTTTGGGCATTCTATTGAAATCATCATACAAATGTTACATTTGGCTAGTTTGAAGCCTTTGTGAACAATTAGGGGAGGGGTCTTTTCACCGAACAACCCCATTTGATTTCAATTGTCTCATTAACTCACATGACAGCTGTTGTCATTACTTAAACAATATTTTAAATGCAAGTCGATATTGAGATTTCAAACTATATTCCTGCCATTACATTTGATCACTAATGAAGCTCTCCATGCGTGTTTATTTCGCTGTTGCGGTACTTGTGTCCCCCCCCTGCTGCGGCTCCAACACATGGTGATAGGAACAGGTGCGCCCTGATGGATCATTTCCCTCTGGATATGCTCATTGCTCACTAATCTCACCTCAGATGGTGCATATTGGCTGTCTTAGCAGGCCGACCCCAGGCCTGTCTGCACCTGGCACTACCAGCCGTACCCACCCTGATCTGATCACAGCCTTTTGTTTCAACAAAATGTCACTCATGTCGTTCATTAACAATTAACGCAGCGGTAGGAAGGCTCCTGATAACTCCTCCCTTTTTTTCCCCTTTTTTTTTTTTGTCTGAAGCGGTTGGATCACTCACAGATTCATCAGAATGTCGTTGCAGCCACTATTTGAAAATAAACAATGCTGTGTGTGTGCAGAGTCAGAGCCGTTTTGTGTGTCTTGATGGGCGGTGGTTGCATGCAGTACTGAAGACGGCCACTTGATGTCACCACTGTTTTTTTTAGCTTGGCTTATTGAGATGAAGGTGGTTGGGTTGGAAATTGTATAAAACATCCACTAGAGGTCACTGATTTGAGCCATCTGCAAATATAAATTTATCAGAGAAAGTGGATACAATCTGACCTTTTTTTTTTTTTTCTTATGTCTCCCCTTCAGGTTAATTGACCTGCAGCGCACTCTAAAGATGTCAACCCCTGAAGGTGAATTACATCATGAGATTTGAGTTTAAATTATTCCTCAACAATGTGGTCATTGTGCTTGAATGCATTGTTTTTTTTACTTTTTTTTTTTTTTTTATGCCTTCAGATATCCAGGTCAAGGAGCTCGACAAGCGGGCCTCTGGCCAGGCCTTTGAGGTCATCCTGGGTGCTCCCGCCCCAGATGCCAAGGGTGTTTTCCCTGTGTCTCCTCCCAATAAGAAGGACGTCTCGCTGGAGGAAATTCAGAGGAAGCTGGATGCTGCCGAGGAGAGACGCAAGGTAAAATTATAGTCATTTTAGTGTCCTAGAAAAAGTTTTTTGATGGGCTGGAGCTAACATTTTTCTTTTCTCTACCAACCTTTTTCAGAACCATGAAGCCGAGGTTCTGAAGCACTTAGCTGAGAAGCGCGAGCATGAAAAGGAAGTGCTTCAGAAAGCGATGGAGGAGAACAACAACTTCAGTAAGATGGCAGAGGAGAAGCTCAATCAGAAGATGGAGGCCAACAAAGAGAACCGCACAGCACTTATGGCAGCGATGAATGAGAAATTCAAGGAGAAGGTCAGTGTTCTGTTCAATGGATGAACTACTCTTTTCACCAAGATGTTGGAGCTCGAGCCTTATATTTTCCTCTTCTCCTTTAACAGGACAAGAAGTTGGAAGAAGTGCGAAAGAACAAGGAAACCAAAGACGGCACTGAAGACTGAAAGCTGCAAACGGGGGATTGTATAGGGTTTTTTACGTATCCAAAGATTGATTTATTTTTTGTTTGGCCAGTATTTTTGTTGTATTCACTACCCACCTTTTTGAAATAAATCCAAGTTCCACTTTGTGAATTTTTCAATTCTCCTGCTATAAGTGTACTTGCGCTGGTTTTACATGTGGATCATTTCCCCCACTTGTTGAGTCTATTCCATTCGATATGTAGCTTGTCAGTGCAGCTTCTACCCTTTTTGAAAATTAGCAGTGTGTACTTACCCTTTTTGAGGAAGCATGTTTCTATGCATAGGTCTTTAATCCCTGCCTATTTCATAGTGAGTTTTGAAAACCGTCCCTGTGAACCACAACTGTTCTCGGCACTTACTGTATATTAAAAAAAAAAAAAAAAGTAGCACATGGTTTGATCAAGGCGTCGGCTGTTATACATGCAGGTGTTTTGTGCGGCTTGCTACCCAGCATCTGCTAGTTTGCTCCTGCAGATCATGTTTTGTGCCACTGCTGATTCTTTGCTTTTGTAAAAATATTGGGGTTGTCTTCAAAGCACATAACTTCTTGCTGTATAGCTGTGAATTAAATGCCAGACATGAAAATGGATGACATCTTGAAAATCACAGGAAAGGGGTCTACACATGGAGTGCAACCGAGCAATACACTTTGGCATCTCAATAGATACAGTGGCTAGTTGACTTGAACTGTTGTACTAAAACAAATAAAACATGTAAACGCACTGTTCTGCTTGCTGTTGAAATTATTTCTTGCACTACATGGCCGTCAGTTATAACCAAGGTTATAATAGTTTGGGATTTTTTTTGTAATGGGGTATTTGTTGGGTGCGAGATTCAATAAGGTCACAAATGTTTATTTCCTTTGTCTTATCCATCTCAGCCCCAATAAGTTCACTAAGTCATAAAACTGAAAAAAATGGATGACATAGATTTCATATCAACCAAAAAGGTTTACAAAGATGAAAAATAAGGACTTTCGTTTTGTAACCACAAAATAAGGTTTGTTGTCTTTAACTTTTTTTTTTTTTTTTTTTCAGTTAAATGTTTTTTCACTTCTAGCTTTTGTTTTTGGACAGACATAAAATGAACATTTGCTTCAGGTGTTTGAGGTAACTTAGTTTCAAGTTTAGTTTTGGTTTGTCTCCTTTTTCTTTCTAGGATTTGTTGTGATACAGGTGAGAATTCTTTTTTTCATTTCATGGGGACTTTAACTGGGAGGGGAACTGTTACATAAGCTGTCATAAAACCAGATGGATGAAATGGATTTCATATCAAAAGGTTTATGTATGAAAAAAGATGAAAATGGACATTTTCACTATAATTTTAGTTAGTTTTGTAACCATACAATACAGTTCCAGTTTTTTTTTTTTAAAAACTCTTATTTTTATTTCAGTTGACAAATGTTTTTTCAATTCTAGATTTCGTTAGTTTTCGTTAACTATAATAACCTTGGTTACATGAACCAAAAGACTGGATGTGGACATCTTGTAAAATACTGAAGATAACTTTCACTCAGCTACAGTCCAGTAGTGTTATGTAACCATGACTACGTATAGTGCTCCCTGCTGGAGGACAGGTGGAAAGACTTCAGTGTATATCCTGATTGTAACAGCCATGTAGAAACGTGGCTCATCATCACATCACACATGCAGTCAATGAATACTTGATGCTTGTGACTTAAATCCAACATTTATAAAGTGACATCTCCTCCAAGTTAAGTAATATACTGTAGATGTGACATCAATACACACCTCATCCCTTCTGTGGACCAGCTTAGTAAAAAAACTGCAGTCTGTGTCTCCCTCTGCTGATGGCTTGGTTAAAGTACTGATCAAATCAGCATTTTGAAAAACCATTACATTGTTTTGTGACGCCATATTTGGATATCATACATATACAGGTGCATCTCAATAAATTAGAATATCATAGAAAAGTTTATTTTTCTCAGTAATTCAATTCAAAAAGTGGAATAACACATTATGTACATCCATAACACACAGAATGAAACATTTCATGTCTTCATTTATTTAATTTATTCTAATTATAATGATTATAGCTTACATTTAATGAAGACCTAAAATTCAGTGTCTCTGAAACATTTTAATATTCCAAAAGACCAATTAAAAAACATATGTTTAGTATGGAAATGTTTCCTCTGAAAAGTATGTCCATCTATATGACTCAATACTTTGTTGGGGCTATTTGACTTGAAGTAAAAGTTTGGCAAAATTTTTTACTGCAATTCATAGATTTAATGATTCTCTTCAATTTCATAGAACGCGTCTGTCTCAGAGGACCATACAATCTGTACACCATCAGACCCCTTTACCTCTAAATCCTTCATTTGGATAAAGAAAAACTCACAAACCTATTTTAATAAAATTAACTAATGAGAGGTGCTCCTCTGATTGGCAACTGCACTGAAGAGAATAACTATAAAGGTAATTAAAATCCTTAACCCTTTATCAGGCAAAGAACTATATTTGGTAACTTCAGGTAATATTTCGAGAAAAAAGTTGCAAATTTACTATTAAAGTGGCAAATCTACAAGAAAAAAAGTCGCAGATTTAAGAGATTTAAAGTGGCAAATCTGTGCGAAAAAAGTCGCAGATTTACGAGAAAAAAGTGGGAACTTTTTTCTCCCAGGTTTCACCACTTTAACCCTTAATCGGACACTCATTGGAATACTTGCAAATTCCATATTTCAACCCTAGAGAATATTGGAGGATATTACATACAGCCAGAATGTGTAAAAAAAAAACATACGAAAATGATATTTTGAAAAAAAAGTTTTGCAAAATTTGCAACTTTTTTCTCAAAATATTACCTAAAGTTACCAAATATAGTTATTCACCTGATAAAGGGTTAAAATAGAATATGAAATATTTCTGCATTAAAATGTAAAACCCATGAGGTATATGTTGTTCAGCTGTGTGCTTACTAGTGATGTCCTAAACTAAAGTGGACTAGCACTAAACTACTAACAATTACTGTACTTGATTTAACTGACTGATCTAAAACTCAATGCCTCTCTTAATGGAAACAACCAATTTATTGATTAATTGACAAATTGACTAATGCTACCTATACACCAGAAGACTTTGAAAAGATTTGGAAAAGACTCCTGGAAAACTATCAGCTCACACCTGCTCACATCTAGAGACAAGAGTTTAGAGTTTTTAGTCCCACACTGAGATTTTAGACAGACTGTCAATCTTGCAGACTCCTCCCCCTCCTTTCTGTTTTCTTCCCACGTGCTCATGAGCTGATTGGGATCCACCTGCACTGTAATAAATTATTCTGTAGTCATTTCATTTTACTTAATATATTTGATAAAATGTATTAAATATAAATGCGTCCTTGATTTTGAGGCAGTTGTTTAAGTAACTTTGATTTAAAAATGTTTGAGATTGAATCTACTTATTTTGATCACATTAAATATAATCTTTATGTGTGTGTTATTCTAAATCAAGAGATTTTGAATGAATCCAACACAATAGAATTAGTCCGTTTTTAATTGACAGGCACTTCCTGTTAAGTTGTTATTAACTCAACTTGTGACGTAGTTAGATTTAAGTAATAATATTGCGTGCAATCTGTTGCCTCAATTTTATTGAGTAGCTATTATTTATCTTTTTTTACAGTGTGGGAAGCTGATTTCTGTGGAGCTGGCCAATCAGAGGTGCTGTGGTCCAGTTTAAAAGGGCCTATTGTCTTCAGTTTGTTCTCTGTCTGTGAGACATGTGTTTTTTGTGCTTAGAGATGGGCAGATGAAGCCTTTTGAGGCTTCTTCCTGATTTTATTGAAAAAAGATTAGAAGCTTCAAAGCCTCAAACACAGACAGACCCTACCAGTGACATCTAGTGGTCAGCTGCAGTTGTAGCAGCCAAAATCTTCCTGAGGATTCACACATCTTATCGAAACATGGTCTCACAGGAATCCGTGAAATAGCCACAGATTTGCTTAACTCAAAATCCGTGGAATAGCCACAGAATCACTCAAATTTCTGTGAAACTGACACGGATTCCCGGTGGCACACCTGGTAGAGCGCATACCACAGAGGCCCAGTCCTGCGCAAGCGGGCGGCCCGGGTTCGAATTTCACGTTTAAGATTGTCATTTTATTCCATTTTTTACCGTAAAAAATAAAAAGTTTTATGCTGTTCTGCCACATAATTGACAAGAAAATACTTTATAAATGCTGCATAAATTTGATTTGATTAGATTTTACCATTTAAGATTACAGTATATTTTTGTTAGAGATATGGTGTTTAGAAAATGTAAAAAAATACTGTTTTGGCTGATATATACATTTACAGTGTTTCATTGTTACTGAAACTGAATTAACCCATTTATCATTTTACGGACTTTTTGTGTCATGTTTTAACAGTTTTTCACCGTAAAATCTACTGACATTTTACACACACTACACTGTAAAAAATGTTTGTAGAAATTAAAGTAAAACACTGTCAAATTGCATCAGGAATGGGGCGTAAAATAAAAAATTGTGTATCACCGTAGTAGGCACTTTTAATTACCGTAAATCAAGGAATAGCACAATTTTTACTTTTACTGTCATGAACTGTAGGAAACTCACAGTTCTGCTGTAAAAATATAACATTTTCATGTAAAGTTAATGGAGATTTGCTATGATGTGTGAATGAATGACACAATTACCCTAAAAATTACGAGAATATTCAGTCTAAATTTCAGTTTTTGAAAGTTACATTTAAATTTAGAGTAGAAAACTCCCTCACTGTATTTTTTACGGTGAAGTTCTGGCAACCACAGCTGCCGGTAATTTACCGTAAATTTAACAGATTATTTTTTACAGTGTAGGATTATTGGTTGGTGCCACCCGTGTATTTATTTCTAAATGCTGTGTATCGATAAGTCAGTTAGGTCTTTGTTTTATGAGTTTGTTGTATACTAGAGTTAGTCAGGCCTTGTTTTGTTTTCCTAATTTTAATTATTTGGCACCACCACCTCGTCCCATTCCTCCCACCCTTTTTGTGAACCTTATTTGCAAATTTTTGTTGAAGCACTGTTAACAAAATAAAACCCTAACTTTATTTACACCTCACTTTGACTCCTGTTGCTCTCCACCTTATGTAACACTGTTATTTTATCAGCACTGGCCCGTACCCTCAGGGCCGGCTCAAATTGTATGCACTTGTACTGGTTAGTGCATTAAAATGTGCTCTTTAAAAGCAAGCTATAAAACAATATTATACATTATTATATTCTACTTTCATTGTCCTGATTTTTTTTTTACCTACATCTGACCTAATAATTGATATATCCAAAACTAATTGATTTTTAAATATTTTAACCCTTTAAATTCCATGTTTTTGTCATAATACCACCATGTTTTTAGATGAAAAACAAACAGAAAATATGAAATACTTTCAATATACTACATGCAAAGTAAAAAAAAAAAAAAAAGTGGAATTATTGCAGCCTGGAACTTGTCAATGATTAGCAGCAACATTGATTTTGTTGCATTATTTTTTTGTGCAAAGTCAAATACTCACATTTGGACTGCTTAGCGCATAAAATGCGATCCTTAAAAGCAAGCTATTAAAAAATATATATACATTATGATATTCTCATTTCACATGCATTCATTTAGTCATGGTGGGCTGCCACCATGACTAAATCGACTGCCACTTGTTGATTTTCCTTTTTTTACTATTTAAATTAGAATTGGTTAAGTAAAAGTTATACTTTCAAAACCTGAAAATACAGAAGTATTAGCAGCAAAATGTGCCCAAAGTACTACTTGTAAAAATTCACATTTTATCTATTTATAAATGGGCTATATATTGTTATTTTCATTTTAAGGGGCCCGAGCACTGACTCAGTCAGTAAGAGACCTATTGTATCCATAAAGATTATTTTTCGTCTTTTTCTTATTTTTATCATTTTTAAATTTGAGTCTTTGGTTTCAAACGACGCTTTAAAAATAATAATAAGTTTGCCCACTTACTTATGAATGTATTGATATTTATGCAGAAGTTTGATGTTTAAAAAGTGAAAGTGTGAAATTATGTCACTACAAGTAAAAGTCCTGCATTTAAACATAAATAGGTAGCGTGTGTGAATATTATCAGCAAAATGTACTCAAAGAATGCAAGGCCTTCCTCTCTGAGTTTTACTATTATATCTGATGTTTTTGAATGAATATTACTGCAGCATTAATGTTATGTTATGTTAAAATTCTGAGAATTGTTTAATGTTTAGTAGTTTTGAACAAGTCGTAAGTTGGTTAAGAGATTTATGAAAAAAAAATCTGAAAAAAATATTGATGTATGGTGATTTAATAACAGTTTTAGTGTGATTGGCCTTTGTTGGCCACGAGGGTGGCGAGAGGGTATAAATGCACCAATGGAGTATAAAAGACACGTATGGGTTAATGACAATGGATTTAAAAAATGTTAGAAAGAAGGGAAAAATGTACAAAACTTCCTGAGGAGGGCTCCCTCTGGAGTCCACAAAAGCGCCGGAGCATAACACCTCATGACGTAGCAACGTAAAAACTTCAGCAGCATGGAGCCCTGCTGTCAGCTTTTCTCTAAAGTTTTGGCTTTTCCAGAAGTTTCCATGTCCAATTTAATGCATCAACCCTTTTTCAGCAAAGGTAAAAAAAAAACAAGTGTAACATGATATTACTGAAGTTCTTGCAGAGATTTTATTGAATTTTGCAGTGTGCATTCAGCACTTTTAATGCAATCTTTTGTGTTTAATGTTTTTTGTAAAAAAAAAAAATGTTTTTGTGTTTTTTGTGTATTTGTTTGTGTTTTTCTGTTTTTTGTGTTTTCATGTATGTTTTTTGTAATTTTTATGTGTTTCATGTGGTTTTTTGTGTGTGGTTTTTGTATTTTTGTGTGTTTTTTTGTAAATGGTAAATGGACCTGCACTTATATAACACTTTTCTAGTCACTTTGCGACTGCTCAAAACGGTTTACACTACACACAACGCTCATTCACCCGTTCACACACGCATTCATACTGGTGGCAGAGGCTACCCTAAACGGTGCCACCTGCCACCATTGGGAATTCGTTCTCACAACGATGAACGCAGCATCGGGAGCAGTGTTTGGGGTTCAGTATCTTGCTCAAGGATACTTCGACATGTAGGCTGGGACGGTCAGGGATCGAACCACCAACCATTCGGCTGGGGGGGGCAACCCGCTCTACCAACTGAGCCACAGCCGTGTTAAAAATGTTGATCCAGTAAGTCAAAATGACAAAATAATAATTAGGTGAGGTTGTGCTTAAAAAATTGATACCAGCATGGAATGATAAACATGTTTTAAGTCGTTTATACAGGCAGAATGAAAATCAAAATAGCCCCAAACTTCGAAGGGTTAAATAAAGCACTTGAGTGATTGAGTGACATTCCACCACCAAACTGTAATTGAGTCAGTGTAATATATACTTTACTTACACATATATTGCTTTTTATTCTCATGCCACATATCAAAGTTCTGCTCTTCTGTTCAGTTTTCAGTAATCAGTTGAACACACCAGTAGAGGGCAATGTTGTTCTTTACTTCCTCTGTCTGCCTCTCTTCAAGTATTTATCATCGCAGTTGAATTAGGACCATCTTTAAAATCTTGAATTAAATCCTTCATTCTCTTTTTTTCACACACTTTTGCAGATTGCAGCAAGAAAAAGTCTCACCTCACTAAACTGTAATCAGTACTGTTTAGTTGCATCATTTGAAAACTTTCTCCTACAAACATTAGGTCACATACCCTCATCGCATGAGTTGCTTCCTTCAGCCCATATGGAAAAAAAACGAATGGGAGAAATGTGCTGAAGTACTCAATACTTTCAGTTCAGTAAAAGGAGAACTATAACAATAAATCAATTCAACATTTCCTGCTTCTTAGTAAATTTAAACAATTATAAATATCAAAGTTTAACTACTTATAGATGTTTGCAGGATGCACAAAAGTAAATGCAGACACACACACACACACACAAAGAGAGAAGTGAAAACCTATGGTGAAAACGCATTGGGACAATAAACAACACGGCCATTAAGCGTCCAAACAACTGTGCAATTTTGATATATTTATTAAAATGTAATATATTTAATATGTACTCATTTTTCTACAACATTGCTTATATCTTCTTATGCTTTGTATCTTCTAAATTTAGTTGTATACTGTATTTTCTCATTACTGAAGTGACATTTTTTGGATCTTGGCTTGTTATTACAAATGCAGTGATGCATAAGCATAATCTTAGACCCAAATCATTTCTGACTAGCAAAGTGTTGAGTTGACCTTTCACGCTTGTAAGGGCCAATAAGGGCCAGTTCAGCAATAATATTTTAAGTTAAAAACAGTTAAACATGAATGATGATAACTTCATTGTAATTCATGCAATGCTTAGAGTATGTTGGTTTAAAATATACAATTAGTAATGTTTAAAGGGTTAAAAACGTTTCTATGCTCTAAATTTTACATTGTGATGTCACTATATAGTTGTAACTACGGTAACTACCTTAAGTTTCGTTTTTTAGAGTCAGAACATGGTGCGTCAGACTTGTAATTTACTTTGTTGTTTTTAACCCTTTATCAGGCAAAGAACTATATTTGGTAACTTCAGGTAATATTTCGAGAAAAAAAGTTGCAAATTTACTAGACTAAAGTGGCAAATCTACAAGAAAAAAAGTCGCAGATTTAAGAGATTTAAAGTGACAAATCTGGACGAAAAAAGTCGCAGATTTACGAGAAAAAAGTGGGAAAAAACTTTTTTCTCCCAGATTCACCACTTTTTACTGTGTAAAAAAACATATGAAAATAATGTTTTGAGAAAAAAGTTTACGAGATTAAAGTGGCAAATCTACGAGAAAAAAATTTGCAGATTTATGAGATTTAAAGTGGTGAATCTGTGAGAAAAAAAGTTGCTTTTTCCCCACTTTTTCTCGTAAATCTGACTTTTTTCCCCGCAGATTTGCTACTTTAATCTAGTAAATTTGCAACTTTTTTCTCGAAAGATTACCTGAAGTTACCAAATATAGTTCTTTGCCTGATAAAGGGTTAAGTAAACATTTTAAAAGACAAAGAAAGTTGTCATGTCTCGTCGCTCGCGTGGAAAAAGAGTGTCTTTCGTCGGCTGACTCTAGAAGTGGCGCAGTTAAGAAGGAAGAGCAAAGGGGAGTGCTGTTACAACCCTCTCTCATCAAAACAACCACCACATGGCCTGCATTGATTACGTATTTCCTGTTACTTCCTTGTTGGGGAAACATCTCAGTTGGTATTGATCAGAAGGTTGGTGGTTCGATCCCAGACCATGGCAGCCTACATGTCAAAGTATCCTTGAGCAGGACGATGCTGCGTTCATCAGTGTGTGAATGAATTTCCAATGGTGGCAGGTGGCACCAGTGTGCCCTGGTAGCCTCGGCCACCAGCATGAATGTTTGTGTGAAAGGGTGAATAAGAGCAGATAGTAGTGTAAAGCTCTATATAAGTGCAGTCCATTTACAAAAAAAATGTCATCAAATGCGTTCTAGACCAGCTCGGCAAGTGGTTTGAGTGATCTGATTATAATGCGTCTTGGACCCTGTTTACACTTGTATTTAGTGACAACCTTATGATCTGATCACCCAAGACCGTTTTAAATAAATAGGGTGTTATTGTTGCAGCCGAAACATCTGCAATTCCCCCAATTTTACTAAAGTATCCTTACTGGCTTTAACCCTCTGAAATCTTCGGCTATTATGTCCATTAAAAAAAATGTTAAGAAATCCATACCAATTCCATGTTGGTATCAGTTTTTCCAGCGTTACATGGCCTATATGTCCTGATAATTAATTTTTAACTTTGACTTACTTGATCAAAATTTTGAACCCAAAAGAAACTAACGAAACATAAAAACTGATCTTGAAAATTATGTTTCAAAACACAGAATTTTAAATATTGGAAATATGAATACAGGTTGCATATATAACATATAACAGGTAAAATGAGGATAATATCTAGTTATATATTTTATACTAAATATATTTGACAATATCTCTAGTTTTACTTGGCTGAATATCATCAAAAAAAATCTGGCATGGAGTTTAAATCCAGAACTTTAGAGGGAAGCTGATGGCAAGACTCAATGTTGCTTCATTTTTATGTCTTCATGTCATGAAGAAGTGATGTGACGGTGCTTTCATGGTCTCCAGAGGATTAATCACCTCTAAGTTTTATTCAGTGGATGGAGAACCTCCAGCTCTGCCAGTTCATTTAAAAAAAAAAGTGTAGACAGTATGAGGTCTTAGAACACCATGATAGAAGTGTATGAGTTGATAAAAAATGGCTTAAAATCCTTCCAAAATACCTAATTAAGACACCAACATATACTTGGGTCAGATGATGAACACTAGTAGTAGACTTCTACTGCTGAGGAAGACCTTGAGATGTGGTTGAAATCACAGGAAAATGTAAGTAAGAGGGATTTGAATAAATCTTTTTTTGACTCTGCTGTTTCCAGGCTCAAGAATGAATTGTCATGGTGAGTTTGAGGTGTATAATTTGTGTTGTTCAGTCAATAGCAGGACTAATAGTCATCACGTATGCTAGTGTAGGTGGAATTCTCAGCTGATTGCCATAGCGACGCCACATGAAATTGCTGTACAACATCTTCAACATGACACTTTCATTGTTAACCAAACAAAGGGATGTCTGCACTTTCTCTGTTTAACTTCACAAAATGTGTTCCTTTCTACCAATATGATACACTGTAAAAAATGTCTGTAGATTTTACGATGAAAAACTGCTAAACCATGACAGCAAAATATCTTAGAATGATAAATGGTTTAATTCAGTTTCAGTAACAATGAGACACTGTAAATGTATATATCAGCCAAAAATGTATTTTTTACATTTAAAATACACTGTACACTATAAAATACACTGGCACCGTGTTTGTAACAAAAATATACTGTAATATATATAAAAGCCATCACTGTAATTTTTGCATTTATTTTTTGTCAAAATACTTTTTGTCACTGCAACACCATATCTCTAACAGAAATAAACTGTAATATTCAATGGTAAAATCTTTAATGTATGCAGCATTTGTAAAGTATTTACAAATTATATGGCAGAACAGCGTTTCTTTTGATGGAAAAACTTTTTATTTTTTACAGTAAAATGTGGAATAGAATGGCAATCTTAAACGGGAAATCAACAGTGCTGATATAATTTTACCGTAATATTACAAAAAGTTGCACTGTATTTATTACCACAGCTGCCAGTTTTTTACCGTAAAAACAACAGGTTTTTTTTTACGGTGTAACTTGCAAGTGGAAACCAGAAATGATTTGTTCCTCACTGGGACCATGAACCACTTAAACACTACCACGAACCACAAGAAGTCCCTCTGCCTCAACTCCTGTATTAACTGTAAAACATAGTTTAAATGCTGCAGACTTCCTGTCTTACCTTATAAGCCCATATAAGAGCTCCTCACAGAAAGTACCTGGCTGAACACATGCTGCGTGTAATACAGACGACAATCACTGTGCCACCGTGAAGCCTGGCACTTGTTTGAAATTTGCAACGACTTTTCTGAGACAAAAAAAAATGAGTGACAAAAGAAATTGCACAGCTGTTAAAGTCCTTGTCAGAGAACTCATTCTTCATGCCTGATTTGCTCTGCTGTTCTCGCACAGAAGAGAATAATTAAGTAAATCTATTGAGACTTGACACCATTGAAGAAAGGAAGTGGGTGGGTTAAAAAAGTGAAATACACTGTTACGGTCTCCAACTGTGTACTTTTAGGCTGACTACAAACAGAGACCACGCTACAGACAAATGGCCTCAAAGTTTGATATAAATCTAGCTTTAATTGGCACTTCACTTTGAGTGATTTTACTCAGCCGAACATAGTGTTGACAGTATAGACCGGGCACTCATTATGACTCATTGCTTATAGTGCACAGCCTGCAGAGTACTAATCACATGCATTTACCGCAATCAATCCTTGTTTTACTTTGCTGTGGTTATCTTAAAAGGAAACACAGAGCTATTCACTCTGTGAAGTAGAGCCTGCTTTGTTACTTGCCGTTTACACAGTGGTTCCATTTGCTTTTCAGCTAGTATCTCCTGTTGCAGGGGCTCCAGTCATTTTACACTTATTGATTAGTTAACTATTAGTTAAGTATTCCAGGTTTTCCTCAATCAACTTGTTTCTCATCATCATATATCCTCATTTTATGTTTTCCTTTATTCGTTTTTGAATAAAATCCCTTTTTGTGTCACTACTCTTCTAATGCACAACATGGGTCAAAAATTACCCACATCCATTTTCAATGTTATTTCATGTATGGAGTGTTTCTATTATACATCTTTGAAATAAATATATTTTATCATTTATTCTTCCGTGTATTTAATAGATATCTTGTTTTTTATTTTTTTATTTTAGTAAGTAATTAGTTAGTTTGCTGTTGATACAGTTGAAGATGTGGAAATGAATGCGGGTCATTTTTGACCCATGTTGTGCATTAGAAGGGGTGTCAATATGCTGTGCATCAAAGGGTTAAATTAGTGCCCTTACCAGTAGCAGGAGATCAACATTTTCTCATACTTAAACGTAATGATTGCTGGATTAAACACATTGTAAAATGGTTGCAGTTTGGTTAGGTTTACGCAAAAAAGTACTTAGTGAAATTTAGGAAACTAAATGACCTGGTAAGGCTTAGGAAAACATAGCTACTGACGGACACGGTCGCCTATAAAGTTGTAACAGTTTTGTTTCAGACACAATCCTCTGTTAATTGTGGTTACATTTTAATTGTGATATGTTTGGAAGAGACTTGATTTATAAAGTTTTGAGAAGATATACACTTGTCACCATTTTCTGTTTCTTTCTTTCAATGCCTAATCCAATCAGCAAAAGACCTGTAATCATGGTTCTGAATAGATAGATATCTTCAATATCCTCCACGGAAAGAGCCACCAGACACACGACCTGCCACCTCTCCCACGTGTCCATCGTGCTCCCCCGAACCCATGCTTCTCGTCGAGAGGATGGTGTCAATTCCGCTGAGAGACCAGTTGATCAAATCCATGATTTTTAGTTTTGGAGAGCAGTGCGAAGAGAGTCTCTCAAAATGTAAGACAGTAGACAAGACGAGATGAGAGGAGCGAAGCAGGGAAGATAAGGAAGGGGAGAAGGAGAGACCTTGACAACAGTAAAATGCTGATACATATAAAAAATAATCAAAAACAGTAATCCATTAATCGATTTGGAATAATTTGAACAATCTGAGCAGGGCCATTCTGCATAAGAAGTAGACTTTTACTTTTGATACTTTTGGTATAGCTCGGTAGAAAGAAAATAGTTTGTACATGAAACTGCTCACATCAAAGTCTGTGAATTAACTTGAGTAACCGGGGTCATGATTTCTGGAAAGAGACACTGTTGTTAAGCTCTGAGACATCTCTACGGCCGATATCTCCAACACTGCAACCCACACCAAAACAATCTGAATTGCTAAACAGCGCCAGAGGCAAGAGGAAACAAGACTAGGTCAAAAAACATATTGCTGATTATGTTTGGACAATGTGATTTTGTGGGCAATGTTTTACAGGAATAGTTAATGGTGGTGTCTATGATGTGAATATGTTGGATATTAGTAGTTAGTATGCTTTTGTGCCAAAAGTACAAACAAGCAGGGGTGGAAAAAGTATTAAGATCTCTTACTTGAGTAAAAGTACTAATACCACACTGCAGAATCACTCCACTACAAGTAAAAGTCCTGCATTCAAAACTTACTTAAGTAAAAGTACAAAAGTATCAGCATCAAAATGTACTTAAAGTATCAAAAGTAAAAGTACTCTTAATGCAGAATGACCCAACTCAAATTATTATATATATTCTAAATATATTGTATTATTATTATTGATGCATTTATGTTAATTTTCTCAAGATAGGGCTCATTTGAACTATTTAATATATTGTAATGGAGTTTTATTTATAAAAATAGCTAATCACTTGAAATGTATTATGTTTTTTATGTTACATCTTGACCTGAAAAGTAACTAAAGCTGTCAGTTCAATGTAGTGGAGTAAAAAGTACAAGATTTGCCTCAAAATTTAGTGGAGTAGAAGTATAAAGTTACATAAAATGGAAATACTTAAGTAAAGTACAATTACCTCAAAATTGTACTTAAGTACAGCACTTGGGTAAATGTACTTACTTACATTCCACCACTGCAAACAAGTAATAATGTGGTTAATGCTTAATAAACCCTGTGTCCGTCAATCGTGCGTATCACAGATCTAGTAGGATTCTGCACATCTTACTGACATAAAATCAGTCAATCAATATAAACAAACGTTGTTGATTCCTGATTTCAATGAAGCCGATGTACAGCTCACAGACAGACTGGGAGCCTTGATGTATTGGTTGACATGCTGTTAATATATTAAAAACACAGGTGGGTACCTGTGTGATTTAAACAGCTGTCTATGCAGAACACGCTTCTCTTAATTGGATGGAAAAGGATTCAGTGTGGATTGCATAATAGAACGTATACACTGTAAAAAAAGATCAACAATAGCTACTCAATATAATTGAGGCAACAGATTGCACGCAATATTATTAATTAAATCTAACTACGTTACAAGTTGAGTTAATAACAACTTAACAGGAAGTGCCTGTCAATTAAAAACTGACTAATTCTATTGTGTTGGATTCATTTGAAATTCTCTTGATTTAGAATAACATACACATAAAGATTATATTTAATGTGATCAAAATAAGTAGATTAAATCTCAGACATTTTTATATTAAAGTTACTTAAACAACTGCCTCAAAATCAAGGACACATTTATATTTAATACAGTTTATCAAAATATATTAAGTAAAATGAAAAGACTATAGAAAAATTTATTACAGTGTACTTGGTACGTCTCACTCATGGAGCTTGGGCTCTAATAACAACCCTTGTAATAAAAAAATAAAGTTAAAGCAATGTCCCTATGATGCCAATGACAGTGTGTTTGACAGCTTGTATACAGCGGAAGAGCAGTCTCGAGCAGCCCCGGCCAAAACAAAGTAATTCAATCAGCCAGTCACATACAGACCCGTGTGTAGGACTGACCTCCGACATGTTGCGTCTCCTGTGGCACAGCTGGTAGGGCCCATATAAATAGAGGCTCAGTCCTCGAAGTGGGCGGCCCGGGTTCTAATCTGGCTTGGAGCACTTTCCCTCTGAATATCTCTCTATCAATAAAGCTATAAAATGCCCAGAAAATATCTTTAAAAAATAAATAATGGATGTAGTCACCGTGATGTCACCCATAGCGTTCTTTTTATTTATTTTTATTTTTAATTTAATTTAATTTCCCACATAAAGCACTCACATGACAATCCACAGATAAAGGGGAAAAATAAACAAATAGCACAGCACGTAGACAAGGAATACACCAAAAAAAATAATAATAATAAAATAAAATAACTAAAAAATAATAATAATAAAATAAAATAAAATAAAATGAAAAACAGTAAGTTACCACTGTGTTACATACATATATACATCTTTCATTTACTGTCAGTCATTCAGTCATTTGTACAGATATATAAGGCCGTACAGTTTACTTGGTGAAAAAGATATAGGAAAAAAAAGAGAGAAAAAGACCAGGGGAGTGAAGACTAACCAGCCACTAACTCTATAAAGTATAAATCACCCATAGGGTTCTGACTAACTGATTAATCCAGGTGTGTCTGATTATTGTTGCCGTGACAACTGAGGTCAGCCACACCTGGATGAATCAGTTTGTCCAATAATGGCAGACAGGAAACAAAGGAGCTGGCTGAAGTTCAGGAAGTAGAGCAGCTGTGCAAAAAGCCAATTGTAGTTTATAATTTATGGTTGACAAGAATTTTAGCTTTCTTGTACACCGGTCTTAAAATGTAAGGGATACTGGAGCTTGGTTGGAAAATTTAGCAAAATTGTCATGCAAAACATGACAGGTATGCATCTATAACACAATATCCTAGTAAATCCATAATGTACACATCTCAAACATTTCTCATGCACATCTTATCTTCCTCATTTTTTAAATCTTCATTTAAAACCATGTTGAGTCTGTTAAGATCCCAACAAAGCAGAAAGACATTCCAGCCTGTATCTCCTTGAATAAATATAATGCAGAATGAGTTGAGTCTATCCTGACATCATCTTAATGAAAATGTCTGTGGGGAAACAACAAATAGGGCCAGGCTAAGGCTAGGACCACAGGGAGTGTAGACCGTGTGCAGATAGGCTGAGGCAGAGAGGGATAAGGCAGGCGGAGCTGAGCGGGGTCAGCGGAGGCGGCGTGGAAGGCACATTAAGGCTGAGAAACAGCGATCGGCAGACATGATGAGTCAGAGTGAGATAAAGGAGGGATGGGGAGGGACGGGAGAAGGAATGATGATCTCACATGTGGAAATACTATTACAGGGCTGACTGAGACGTTAATGTAGCAAAGAAATGCTGCTAATATTAAAAGTAGCAGGTGGTTGAACATGCGTACTGATAATGTTAGGCTGTTCAGTGATAACAGCCAGGGCTTGACCAACATTGGGTTTTAAAGGCAGATACTGATACGGAGCAGAAGCTTTGTAGCTGTCAGTTACTAATGTTTTCTGCTATAATTTAACATCCAGAAATGTTTCCCTACAGTTTATTTGTGCTCAGAGTACTACGGATGTAGCTTTCTGAATTCTTATATATAGCAGATACTAACAGTATTAAAATGTGGATATTTTCAACATTTTTCAACAAGTTTGCAGTAAAAATGCACTGATTCCATTGGCCCTTGTTGGGTCCCTGTTAACTCCTGCTCTTTCCACTCTCATCCTACTGAAGGATAGGGATATTTTACTTAGCTTAGCTTTAACTGAAGTGTTAAAACTATTATTTTTAAACTACTATTATTATTCCTTTAAAAAAATAATCCTTTAAATAAAAAAAAAAATAAAAAAAAACATATTCATTTATGTGCATTGACTAATTTGCATATTTATATATTAATCGCCCCATTTCTTTTAATTTCAGGATTATTTTTTCAAAAGTGGATTTTTTTTATTCAATATTCAATAAATAACCTTCTACAATCGTTATCCTTGAACTCTTCCATCTTATAAAATCCAAATGATATATAAAAACATTTTCTATAAAGCATAAATCTTACATTTGTGTGTGTGTATAGTCCAAGCTTTGCAGCATGGAAAGGTATTGGTCCCTTGTTGCCCCTTGTCCTTGTCCACCATACAGCTCAGCACACTAGAATGAGACAAAAAAGAATGTTTACACTATAAAAAAGATGTATGCTTTAAAACTGAACATTATGGTTTTACAGGAGAAAAGCCTTCTTCCTCTCATAGAGAAGCAGGGCTACCAAGTTCAAAGTAGCCAGCATTCTACTGGTAGAATGCCAATATGCACTATCCAATTTCACCTCTGATCCTTGAAATGACTGCAGGTATTCATTTGTTGAAGGTTATAGTTCAGCTTTCACTTGGTCTGTTTTCTATTCCTTCAGTGCAGAAACAAACAGTTCAGTCTTTGTTTTCTTCTGAGTAATTAAAGATCATCAGCTGAAACATCTGCTTGATGTCTTTGCACTGAACAAAATGCAGAATGAAACCTGAATGAGTCTTTTGACTTTGAACCAGTGTCTCTTTCATTTAAGCAAGATAATGTAGGTTGAACAGATCCTTGATCTTGCACAGCCAAACCTCTGTCTGCAGTGCTGGAGAATGGTCTGGCTGCACAAACAATCATTCTGCTATATCATGGCACAGAATATACTGCTGTGGGTGCTACATTAGTTCGGATCTGAAAGACACACAACAACACAAACTTACCAAACAAGGTGTCGGTAAGATTAGACAAGCCACTCCCATGTCTTGAGAGGTAAAACTGCTACTTTTGTAGATGGATTCTGGTGGTGAATAAAGTATAGATAACTGCCTCACTTTCCTGTCACAAAGGGCTGTCTGACAGCAAAGTAAAGGGGTGAAAATATTCCTAATATATCATTCAGTTACACTGATATTGTTTTGGTTTTGTAGGTGTTTTAAATACGTTTTGCCGTGACCCCGATCCACAGCAGGACATTTTGTCATCTTCAAGGACCCCAGCCAAGTGTGTATAGAAAAAATAAATCAATGAAAAGCTTGTGTTGCCACCTTAAAGTGTATGGAATATATCCATACCCAAGTAAACTTCTAAAAATCAAAGCTACTGCTGTTGTTTCTGTTGTTATATCTTTGATTCTGCACATTTTCATGTCAAAAGCTTCAAGTAGTGTTTCCCCCACAATGTTCTTCTTGTCAGGACTAAAAAACAGGGTCTGAAGTCTCCACTGACAGCCAGGCTAATGGCATTTTCTAGACAATGTTAACTGCCATTGATGGGTAAATCAGGAATAAAGCACACAGGGCTGCTGCACTGCTCTCTGTGGGCTCCAACCCTCAGACTTGCTGCACTTGTGGCCCGCCACAATCAGCAATGCCATAACAGGCATTTTCAAAACACCTGCTGGGATTAGGGTGTTCCCACAAATCCAACATGTTTGTACATTTCTTTGGCACATATAGAGCATAACAGCAGCTGCTTTCTGTATTCCATTAGATGTAGTGTTACAATGGATTCCAATAACAAGCTAGAGTAAAGGGGGGAAAAACATAGAAAGTTCTCAGAACAGCCCTATGTGAAAAAAGGAAAGCAGTTGGTTTTACAGGCCTGGATTCTACAATTGGAAACATACACATGGTTGTTTTCCATTGGCTCATTTCAGAAATTAATGGGAAATATTTCAGAAACTAATGTAAATTTGGTTGTGGGGAATTTTAGGCCTGGTTCAGGGATGGGCAATTTAAATGCCGCAGGGGGCCACAATTTTTCATCAACACTACCACAGGGCCACATATAGGACTGTGCACTTAACCAGATATGATGAAACTGCAATTTTAAATGTTTATAGCGCAGTAACCTAACATATTTCATGCTCAAATGCATGTTTAACAGTATAAATAGGAATACAAAATGTTTGAAGCAAATAAAAAATAACCACTTACTGTGATTTTTTTTTCAGTGCAAGAACAGCAGACCAACATTAATTGCAAGAAGTAATTTTGTTCATTTTTACACAGCACTTTTAAGATTTTTTTTTTTTAAACTTTCTTTTCATTGAACATTTTAACAAACATTTTGCATACATGTGGTATACATAAATCGAACCCCTCCAATAATGCATCCTCAGATTACACTTGCCATCTTTCCTCAATCTTTCATATTGGATCAGATATAAAATAACTTTACATTTTTATTCACTCCAATAAAATTGTGCAACTGAAATAGTAGTCATCCAATGTCATCCAAAAATTATGACTTATCAAACAGCAATTTGTTCCAGTGTAGCAAAATTAGAGAAAGAAAAATAATAATATTCATGAAAGAAAAAACAAAACAAAACAAAAAAAATCTCATTATAAATAATTATAATTAAAAAAACAACAACATAACTTTTCAACTTCTGTAGCTACGAACCAGGGTACTTATCTTTCTAATGATGGTCATCTCAGATAAAGTCAGAGCACTTTTAAGATTTCATGCTCAAATGCATGCAGTTGTACTGAGGGCCACTTAAAGTGAGGGTGCGGGCTGTATGCGGCCCCGGGGCCTCCAGTTGCCCATCCCTGACCTAGGTATTATTAAAATTCTTGACTACAGCCCTGGTCTCCTTATGACCAGAAATTGCATGATTTGCTACAAATCTATTGGCAAAGGGAAAAGTGCTTGGTATATAATGAAAACAACTGAATGATTGGGATTACTTTTTGCCAAAGAAATAGTCCCTAATAAAACTGTCCACAGTGTGAGTTGTGGTTTACTTGAAGAAATAGGGACATATATTCTGGAAAGAGATGTTGCTGTTTAGTTTTTCAAATGTTATACTTTAGTGCTGCACTAAAGAAAATACCAGTCACCTTTATTGTACTGGGGTGGCTGCCCAAATCCCAGAGGCAGATATTGCAAAGCCCAGCACATAAACCAAACTACCTGCACAGATTGATACCACTTGTGATAAATTATGGAAATTTGCCTATCAACAAAGCAAGCAGCTTGGCTTTAAGGGTGGGAGACCACCTTGTCCACACTAAAATATCTCACACTGCAAAAAACATGAAGCTTATCAAGTATTTTCTTCTTATTTCTAGCAATAGTATCTTAATTATCTTGTTTTGAGTATAATTTAGCTACTGACCAAAGCTTTGTGTGCTTATTTTAAGAACATGAAACACAACACAAGAACATATGCAGGAAAGTTGCCCTAAGAGCAGCCCATAAATGTCGTAGCAAGTAGCTATGACAAAATGTCCTGAAGGTAAACTGCTGCAAAAAAAACTGCTGCAAAAATGTCCTTAGACCTAACAATATCAGTTGCAATGAGAGGAACAGATTTCATCAGGCTAAGATAAGATAACATTAGCTATGATTAGTCTAGCTAATATTAGCTATGATCTTGTTATTGCTATGAGTAAGCTAGCTAATGTTGCAAGTTACTTCAGTAGCTAGTAGTTAAATAAGAGGGACTCAATATAAACAAGCAGCATTTCTTTCATTCATATCTTGATATCATCTAATATAGTACAATATAAAACATACTATTACACCTGCAATAATCTCCTATTAGAAAGAATCATTGCCATGAGCTAGCTAGCTAGCATTGCAAGTTAGCTTACTCACATTAGTTAGTCTAGATAGCTACTGGTAAATAACAAGCCTTACTTTAATACAAACACACACAATTTTACTTGTTTCAAGCATGTATTTGCCTAATTCTAATTATTTATTTCTCATTTTTTGTTGGTTGGTTTTTGCAGTGCATGAATTATCACATAGATTATCATGAAATTTGGTAAATATGTGCATTGTCCCTAGTGAATAAACCCCAGTGTCACTGGTGATTGCCTGACTTTCCCTGAAGCGCCACCAGCAGGTCTAAGTTTAAAAGTAGCCAGTGAAATTAAATCAACATCTAAACAATCGAGGGTTAATGAAGTTTTGGACACCAGGGAACATTTTTGGGGTTGCCCTGACTTTTGAACTGGTGCCATCTTCACATTGAATTTTAATTTAAGAAATACAATTTGGAGAGCAGGTTGATTGGATCCAAACGCAGATGTCAGATGAGAACGCAACAGGAGGAATTCAATGATTTATTTCAAAAAGGCTTACAGGCTTAGAGTCTCAAAGGCTGGCAGGTAAAAGCTGGCAGGCAATGACAGGAAAAAAGGCAGCAAAATGCCAAACAAATGCTGAAGAGCCAACAAAGGTAAACTACTGGTATAAATAGTGAGGGACTAATAGGGAAGTGGGAACTAGTGAGCCGGCAGACAATCAAAACACACAAAGTTAGGAAGTGATCGGAAGGTGAGTCACAAAGTAATACAGGAAGCACTAAAGAGGACTTAATGAATAAAGTGAAATACTGTGGGCTGAAATATGTGCCACCAGAAACTGAATTTGAATTGCTTAACTTGAATAATTGTATTAAAAAACTGAATTTGAATCACATAATTTGAATTTGTTTTGTTCAATTTGAATCATTGCATTAAAAAACTGAATCTGAATTGTAAATTGAAATTGAATTTATTAGTTTGGAACTGAACATTCAGTTCTCACAATTCAAATTCAGTTGCAAAATTAAATTTCAATTTTCTGCACCGAACATCCGGGTCATTGAGACAGAGCAATCGAGCGCAGATACACATAGCGCTTCTTCAGCCAATCAGCATCTCTGTTTTCTTTTGTAACATTTGTTGCCACCCGGTTGCCATAGCGCCTCTTCAGCATGGTCAAGCCAGTCTACTTTCTTCCTTTCCTTTTCTTACTTTCATGGCAAGTGGCAAATTGAACAATACATATTCAAATTATGTGATTCAAATTAAGTTTCTGGTGGCACATATTTCAGCCCATAATATGGGCTGGAATATTTTGGGCTGAAATATTATGGGCTGAAATATGTGCCACCAGAAACTTAATTTGAATTATTTATATTTGAATTTGAATTGCTTAACTTGATTAATTGCAGTTAAAAAAAATATTTTTAATCACGTAATTTGAATTTGTATTGTTCAATTGTAATCATTGCATTGAAAAACTGAATCTGAATTCTAATTTGAAATTGAATTATTAGTTTGGAACTGAACATTCAGTTCTCAAAATTCAATTTCAATTTTCTGCAACGAACATCTGGGTAATTGAGGCAGAGCAATCGAGCACAGATACACAGAGCACCTTTTGACCAATCTGCACTTCTGTTTTCTTTTGTAACATTTGTTGCCACCCAGTTGCCATAGCGCCTCTTCGGCCAATCCCTGGTCAACCCAGTCTACTTTCTTCCTCCTTCATGCCAAGTGGCAACCCGGTGGAAAACCGGCGGAAAATTGAAATTAAATTTTGCTAACTGAATTTGAATTGTGAGAACTGAATGTTCAGTTCCAAACTAATAAATTCAATTTCAAATTACAATTCAGATTCAGTTTATTCAATGCAGTGATTCAAATTGAACAATACAAATTCAAATTATGTGATTCAGTTTTTTAATGTAATTATTCAAGTTAAGCAATTCAGATTCAAATATAAATAATTCAAATTCATTTTCTGGTGGCACATATTTCAGCCCATAGTATTGACTAAGATATTTTATGTTGTACAACAAAATGCTAACATCTCCTCAGCTTGTGTTAACCACAGACCTTTTTCAGGCATCTAACTAAAAACCCATTCAAAGTCCTCATAGAGTTTGAGAGGATAGACTCCAGGGTGCTAAAATGCTAACTTACTCCTGGCTTCATGAGCTCATTCCAGTGGCGCCCTTTGGCCAAATGATTAAGTGATTTTATTCCCATTCAAGTTAGTCGAGTTGTAAACCAGTAATTTGCTGGCTCGGCTGGTGGAAGTCTCTAGTTTGCTTGCCCTATGGGCCCATAGATGCAGAAGAATCCTTATTTTATACATGGAATTTGGCTTCATACGCTCCACCTTCAACGCTCAATATACATTAATGATCTCTCCAGCTATTAGTATTGTTGCTATGGTTACCTATAGTGTATTAACTAAGTCTAATGAGTCTTGGGCTATTTTGTCCATTTTTTAATCCTTTTCGTGTCTTTGTAAGTCATTTTGTGTCTTTTTTGGTAATTTGTGTCTTTTTTGGTTAGTTTGTGTCTGTTGTTATGTCTTTTCTGGCTATTTTATGTCTTTTTTTGGTCAATTTGTGTCTTTTTTTTGTCAATTTGTGTCTTTTTTTGTCACTTTGTGTCTTTGTGTCTCTTTTTAGTGATTTTGTGTCTTTTTTAGTACTTTAGTCCAACATAAAATGTGATTTTGAATCTTTTTTTTACTTTCAAAACACTATCATGCTCAATAAAAAAAATTTAAATGTTGCAAATGTGAACAAAGGTTGCAAATATAACATGTAAGAGGGTTACGTCCAGTTCTATCATTTTATACTAAATATATTTGAGCTTGTCTCCAGTTTTACTTGGTATGTCATCATCAAACTGAAACTGGCCTCATGGAGTTTACAGCCAGAACTTTAGAGGTAAATTTACGTTGCTTTGTTTTCGAGTCTGGATGTCATGAAGAAGTCATGCTTTGGTGCTTTTGGTGACTCCAAAGGGTTAATGTACATAAATATACCACACTCCAAACATAAATAAAACAACTTATTGACCTGAAAATATCTGTTAACCAGTACACAAATGAACACTGAGAGAGTCTCATGCTGTCCGTGCTCCATCAGAGCCGCTGGGTAAAGTGTTGATATAAATGTTAAATAAGTGATGTCAAGCGGAGGAGGAAGTTTCAGTGTCATGTCTCTGTAAGCATTGGTTTTTGTGTAGGTGTCAGCGAGCCAAGCATCTCTTCACTTGAAGCTGCATCACACATATTGATCAACATCGCTGTATAGCTTATAGTGAGTGAGTGTGTGTGTGTGTGTGTGTGTGTGTGTGTGTGTGTGTGTGTGTGTGTGTGTGTATTGCCCATGGTTCTCACATGCAGCAGTCCCAAAAGTACAGCAGTGTAGGAGTAGCTAATCCAAAAGCCTCAGTGCTTATAGGAGATGACCCGCAGTTAAGCTCAGCTAAAATCTCACCCACTTTTCAGGCACGGCGTGCTGTTGCTGCAATTTGCTCCCACTATTGTGAAGAATAATAACTGATTGTTGGGTTTTATCGCGATTCAGCCCCCGTGATGAACCCCCCCTCCTTTACTTCAGGGATCGCTTCCAAAGTTGATTTATGCAAAGCCACTGTGGAAAAGTCAACTAAATCCTGACTGGTGAATGTGCAGTTGTTTTTCAAAGAGGTGAAGCACGTTCCTGGAAGCGTTGACAAGTCGGAGCAACTCTGAGCAGTGATGATAGAGGAAAGTCTGTAATGAAGAGCAGATAAACAGAATGGGAAGAGGATCTTTACAGGCAGAGACACTGCTTGATGTTTCTGCCTGAAAACGGAGCTGCTTTCAAACTGAGGAAGGGAGCATGTGTGTGTCTGGTGTCTGGGTTACTTGATTAAACTGGAAGAATGCCTAATTACATCAAGCACAGCATGCTTGGATGAATATTTTGTGTATCCAAATACACTGAGGCTACATCTGCAAGCTTTAGATAAAGATTTATCTGAAGAAATATGGAAAGTAAATGTGATTCCAACTACCATCCGGAAGTGAGGTTCTCACTTTGAGTCTGCAGTTGTACTTTTTGGATGCTGTTCTTGTGACATGTTGTGATACAGTGACTGTAATTTATGTTGAGGTGTGAGTGTTCCAGATGGACCCTATCTTGCACTCCACAGTTTAAAGTTTTGAGTCAACAATTTTAGTCTTTAGCCCTTAGTAGGGAACTCATTGAAATACTTGCAAATTCCAAATTTCAACCCTAGAGAATATTGGAGGATATTACATGCTGCCAGAATGTGTAAAAAAAACCATACAAAAATAATATTTTGAGAAAAAAGTTTACGAGATTAAAGTGGCAAATCTACGAGAAAAAAATACGTAGATTTCTGAGATTGAAAGCGGTGACTCTGGGAGAAAAGTTGCTTTTTTTCCACACTTTTCTCTCGTAAATCTGCGACTTTTTTCGCACAGATTTGCCACTTTAAATCTCTTAAATCTGCGACTTTTTTTTCTTGTAGATTTGCCACTTTAATCTAGTAAATTTGCAACTTTTTTCTCGAAATATTACCTGAAGTTACCAAATATAGTTCTTTGCCCGATAAAGGGTTAAGTGAACAGAGCAGAAGGATGGAGGCTCAGAGTGACTCAGCTACATCTAAATTTAATTCACTTCATATAAGTGCCTGTTGCAACTTTTTGTGCCACAATAGGGGTTCAAACTGCATGCAGTGAAGTGGTTTTTCATAGCCATAAACAATTGTGACTGTTATAAAATGTCCTTGGTCTCAGAAAAGGTCAAAAGCTCCACTGTGTGCTGCTACAGGCTACAATAGTCTCTGAGAGAATGAGCAGCAATCTGCAACAAAACAATGCTAGTTTCTGTGGCCAGTCACACCAGGAAGTGGAGCAGCAATAGTGATTTGCATGTTCATGACAATTATTTCTGGAGGCTTGGTGATGCATTAACTACCTCAGCACTGTGGTTTAATTAATTTCATTCAAATTGACACAACGAGTAAAGTTCTTTAGAGCCCTTATCAGAATAAACACTGCAAAAACTGAAATCTAAGTAAGATGAAATATCTTAGATGCTTATTTTTTGTCTGATAAGATTTGATTTTTAGACTGTTTCACTTGTTTGATATAAAAATTCCACTGCTTTTGCTTAATTTACAAAAATTTAAGAAAAATATTCTACATACAGATAAAAATATTTGTACTTGTATGAAGAAAAGTTCAATAGTTTTTAGTGTGACTTTGCTGGTTTCAAGAAATATAATGCCTATGCATATCATTATGTCAAGATGATGGCTCTAGCATTTACTTAAAAAAGATAATATTTTTTTCAATAGCTCTTTAGTTAGTAAAGGTTGCTGACCCATGGTCTAGTGCAACATAGCTTTATGTAATAACCATCAAAGGTCAGTTCTTTCAGCTCAGTGTTCAACAGTGTGAATTTGAACCAAAAGTTGTGTCCAAAAGTGAAGCAACTGATCACAGTCAGACCTTTGAAATAACCTTATTCAGTCCAGTATGTGATTTTTATTAGTACAGTTACAGTATAATTTCTGGTGAGACCAAGCCCTTAAATAAAATGACCTACTGGAAGCAAAAGAATTGCTTCCAAGCTAGTGACTAGCCTGCTCCTTAGCAAACATTGAGTGACTATTTTGTGCAGTAGAAATGTATTTTTTATGCTCCTCCACTGTTAATTATCCCATGATTCCTCCTGACCGCCAGGCTGGGAACCACTGCTTCTCCCATGAGGTGCAAGCACATTTTTGCCTCAAGATCTTGGCAGCAAATGTGTGAAGACTCCCCATTTTTTCCACTCGTCTCTGTAGATTTATGAAATGTAGTCATAAACTCTTTCAAGTTGCACAGAAGCCCCTTCATCTAAATCCACACGGTCTAGAGCCAATTTGCGTTTGTTCCTCTATCATTCCACCAAAGACACCAAAGACAAATTATCCATTGAGGACCCTGAGTATCTTGGAAGATAAATGCCAGACCAAGTGTTAGGTCTGATCATATTAGCTTTCAGAAATGCAAAATCTCAGAGAAATTTGTTTGTTGCCTTTACCAAGGAGGGTATGCTTTTGGTTTGGTTTGTCTGATATTGTGTTTGCCAGCAGAATTATAGAAAAACAGATTTTCATGAAACTTGATGAAGCAGCAAAACATCACTGATTTACATCATTGGAATGTTTAAAACAGCTTCAGGGATGTTTGAAACAGTGATTTGGATGTGTTAACATGTTGTGATCGTCGTGTGTCATCAAAAAAACAGCTAATATCACATTTTGTGGGATGTCACATGTTAGAGAAATTGCTTGAGGAAACCTTTAAAATTAAATTATCTGACACCAACCGAAAATCCTCACCCATTTCTCTGCCAGATCGTTTGATGGGGAATGATGAGCAGGAGACGTCCAAGTTCTCAGTTTAACATCATTTTATTAAAATACGTCAGATTGCTGTCAGATAATTCAATTTCAAAGGTTTCCTCAAGGGATTTCTCTAACACACATGAAGTTTTTTTGAAGAAATCATACACACCTGTTCATCAGAATACGTTGAATAACATTATGGTCTACATCAGGGGCAGGCAACCTGCGGCTCCGGAGCCACATGTGGCTCTTCAGGCCGTCTGTAGAGCCTCCCTGTGGCTGTGGCAAAAAAATTATACAAAATGAAAGGTGTGTAACATTTAGGGATTAGGGAATACATATTCAACATTAATTATTTGCTTATTAGCATGCAAAAAAGTCACTTTGCGCCAAAGTTAGTCTACCAGTGAGTCACTTTGTAGAGTAATGATTGACATTACAATCTACCAATCCTCATCCAATCATCCAAAAGGAGCCACCAGTCACGTCAAAGATCTGGAGAAGGTGGCTATTTGCCGTTTCCATGGTTTCGTTCACCGATATGTAGAGACTTATAAAGTCCATACAAAGTAAAGTATATTAAGATCATAACTCATATACAACAACTTCCTTAGTTACTACTAATAAGCAATAATTCTGAGGTTATTGAGGGAAAACTCTTAGTTAATGTCTTACTGGTTGTATAATAAGGCCATGCAGAATAAAGCATTAATAACTACTTAATAATGACTAATTAAGAGCCAGTGATGACCTGTGGGGTGGACATGGAGGTGGTGCCAAGTTCTAAGTATCTAGGTGTTTACCTGGATAATAAGTTGGACTGGTCCCTAAACACTGACACTCTCTACAAAAAGGGGCAGAGCCGCCTCTTTTTCTTCTTGAAGCTCAGATCTCTGGACATCAGCAGATGTTTTATCAGTCTGTGGTGGTAGTGTGTTGTTTTATGCTGCAGTCTGCTGGGGAGGCAGCATCACACACAGAGATGAAGGCGGTTGGACAGACTGGTCTAAAGAGCTGGTTCTGTGGTTGGAGCCAGGTTGGACACACTGGAGGAGTGTCCAACCAGTCAGATTTTTCATTTTATTTTAATTAATAATGTATAAAGCTGCCAGGAACCCAAATACAAAAAAAAGACACAGGTTTCTATGGAAATTTACTTTTTTTTTTATTTTTTTTACCATTTATACACACAAAAACAGCAGAAAAATAATAAATAATAAAACTACAAAACAGTCTATTTGCATGTAAATTAAAAATAGTAATAGTTTTCATTGTAGAAAGAAAATTTACATTTTAAAAATGGTCTAGAAACATAAATGGCACACTGTGAAAACTCCCATGATGCACTTTCAACTGGCTTTCTCAGCTTGTCTACATATCATATATAAATAAAATTACTACTGTAAATAAAACGTGTATTTTCAATAAATAGATGGACTCCAGAGGGTTAACCCAAAAGTCTCTTATTCTAGCTAAGCAGAAGAAACCTCGAGAAAACAAAACCCATCTTGGACTTGACATATATTTAAATTGAAACATTTAAATTCAACATAAATACTGAATGTACTTTCACAAGGGCGTGCAGATGAACTCCGCTGTGCCACTTTGTGGTGTGACCAGGGTTTCAGACAAACAGTGAGATCAATCACCAGCCTCGGCTGCCTCAGCTAATAAAGAGAAACAATTCAAAGAACCCCAAACACTCCCCTGTGACTGTCCTCTGTGATAAAATATTCAAGGTTATGTGACCAACAGAGAGAAAAAGCTTATCTGTGGTGCTGTCCGAAAATGCAGAATGATATACAGACTCATGGCTACATTGCCAAATTACATCACCAGTTATTTAGAATATCTTGCACGCAGGGAGGGTTGCACATCATATTATGTCAGCTCTGTCCTCTGGGAAGAGATTACTGCAGGGTCTGGGAGAAAATCAAGGGTCACAGCTGCTCCAGCGAATGGATTTTCCAGGTTATTATCTGTGTTTGCATTCATTCTCGTAGAGATTCAAGGTCTTAAATCCCATAACAGACACAGAATCAGTACCAGGGGAGGCAGCGAGAATGTGTTTTTTCATTGCGAAGCACTTCAGTCAATTAATGTCTTTGATGTCACATATCATGTTCATTGTTATGCAAATAGCACCTTGTTAGAAACACAATGAGGAGAATTTATCTGCACGGATCTGGATGTCTGCAGTGAATACGTAAAATTGGAAAGATTAAGGGGAAATAAATAAATAAAAAGAGGTGTGAAAGGAGGTGTGAAAGTGAGAGATTGAGGAGGGGATAAATTTAGGAGAAATAAGGCAACATATTCTCTCACAAAATGGAAAGCTGTGAAACGCTGCACAATTTACCACTGAAATGATTTCCACTTCTCCTGGATATGGTCCCGGTTAGTCACTGATTCCTTGTACACTGCTGCTCCACAGGGATATATTGACGGAAGCAGATATTTTTATATACACTCTATCTTTTCTCACTTTTTTTTACGAAAGTGTGGGAAATTGAAAATGAAGTTAAGATGTCACAGATCACCAAGTACAGCATGATCAGCTGAATGGGCCTGCACAAGCTGTGCCTTGTATAACAAGATAGTTTGCTCAGACAGCCATTCCAATTTTATGAGAGCTAAGAAGTGGAACTGAAGTTCAGACATGTAGGATGGAGATAAATCCCCTGAACATATCGGACATCTTTTCTTCAGGGTGACGAGGAACAGTCAAGTGGCTAAAAAAAGATACTAATTTTAGTATTAGTTAGTGAACAGTGAGAGATCTGAGACAGGCCAATGCACTGCCAACTGGCACGACAGCTGAATGTGACTTATGATTCATTGCAAAAATATTTTTGTAGTTTAAGCTGTTCAAGCCCATTCTTGTTGGTATTAATGAGGTACACAGGCAGTCAAACCTTTTTAAGTCGAACCTTTGGTTTACCAAAATTATTTGGAGGTGAAAACAAAGACTCCTCCTGGAGATTTTTGAAGATTTTGCCCTCAATATTTTTGTGTTTTTTGATGTACGAGTGATCATTTTTGGGAAACAAATAAAGTATTTGCGTTATCGGTCATTTCGCTGTGTGGTATGTATATATATGTATATATATATATATATATATATATAATTATTATTTCTTCTTATTATTATTGGATTATTAGTTATTAGTTCCTTATTTTTGCAGGAGTTTTACCCATGCTTGTTCTGTCAAAGCACTTTGTGAACGCTGTTTTTAAAGGTGCTATATAAAAGGTATTATTATTATTATTTTTATTTAAAATGTAAATTGACGGGCCTTTTCACAAATTACTTGTGTTTTGAAAAAAACATAATGAAATATCATGTTTTAGTGGACAGACTGACTGGCGATGTTTTGGGATGTAAGACGTTCTATTATACATTTTTGGGCTGACACCAAAGGTCAGCCCTACACACGGGTCTGTATGTGACTGAGTGAGTGATCAGGGCTGCTAGAGGCTGCTTGTCCGCTGTCCTCTTCCACAATTTCATTAGACTCATAAGGACAGTGCTTTTACTTCACTCATTTTCATTTTAAATTTAATTATTAGGGGACCTTAAATAGAATGGAATCCTATTTTATCTGTGAGACGCGTGAGTGATGGACATGGAGTTAAAACTCTCAAGTCCAGCAGATTTTGGTTCAAATTTGTCAACTTCCTATGCATTAATTTCTGTCTCTGTTTAGCATCTATCAGTCTGTCATTACATCACATGCATGGCTCCTTTTTCTCCACACAATCTTGGCTATCAGTCAGATTTTTCATTTTATTTTATTTAACAAAGTATAAAGCTGCCAGGAACCAAAAATACAAACAAAAGACACAGGTGTCTGTGGAAATGTACCATTTTAAAAAAAAAAAACCATTTATACATACAAAAACAGCAAAAAAACCCCTACAAAACAGTCACGTAAAAATTAAAAATAGTAATAGTTTTCATTGTAGAAAGAAAATTCACAATTTAAAAATGGTCTAGAAACATAAATGGCTGCTGTGAAAACTCCTATGATTGCACTTTCAACTGGCTTTCTCAGCTTGTCTACATATCATATATAAATAAAGTTATTACTGTAAATAAAACGAGTATTTTTCAATAAATAGATGGACTCCAGAGGGTTAAGAATATTATTACTTGTTTGTATGAACTGTAATTGGGACAATACTACTAGGACATACTAACTACTCATATCCAAAATATTAAAATCATAACTATTCCTGTAACACATTGCCGAAAAAAATCACAAAATAGCATAGACCAAACTCGGTTAGCCATACACTAGGTTTTGATCTCGTCTGGTTACCTTAGTACAGAGAACAACAACATATGTCGCAATACAAGAGAGTCATCTGTGTAACAGGGGAAATTGAGCAAATTGAACAATATGTTAAAGGAGTCTGGAAACCGGTAAGGCTGGCAGTCACAGGGTTTCCAACAATTTCCAGAGTAGTGTGCTTTTATTTTGGGGATAATGGACCATTGGACAGATGGTCTTTTCATTCCAATGGGACATTTTTCGGGTAATTGGGATTTTGGGACATTGTCCCACAATCAGCAGAGAAACTGGCTGATACACTATGGTTGGGTTGGGGGGGTAGATTTAGTCTGAGTTTGTTGGCATTAATATATTTTGCTCGTTAACAGTGAAAATGGTTCACTTGAACACATGCTAAACTACTTGTGTTGCTAATTTAAGTTACAGGAGATGTTTTCTGCCGTGTATTGTGTGTGTGTGTGTGTGTTTGGAAACATTTGCACTTTATATGTTGTATGGGTTATATGTTAACGCTGTTCTCACAGCTTGAGGCCATTTACACCTGCTTGCTGGAAGATAGCCCTAGTTCGATAGTGGAACAGCAGCATGAATGTTCAGTTTGTGTTCAAACTGCTTAAGATAGGTGTTGAGGTTTAGTTTTAGCTCTGTGTTTTAAATGACTTCCGTAGGTGAAGCAAATCCTTGCTTTAAACATTTTTAAAACCACCACCTGTGGTTTTTTGCAGTGTGTGTGCAAAGCTGCTAAATGTCTGTGATAATGAGAGCTGCAGAACAGGTGAGATAGATGTGGTGCCACTCATAAATGTTGCAGGGAGGCCTGCCAAGGACACAGAGACTTGATCTCTTGGGAGCGTTTCTGCTTCCTTGCAGGTAAAACACTGACACTAGAAGTGAAGAGGTGTCAACTCAATAGGTTCAAATCCACTTCCCACATAGTCTCCCCCTCTTTCTCTGAGGCTAATGTACAAGCTGCAACTCATCCACCGTTTGACATAGCATACTGTTGAGGCATAACGCCTTGGTTTTACCCCAGAGAGAATATAATCTGTGATGGTTTTCCTAATGCTATCTCCACTGAGTTATCATCCGCAGCCATCAGCACAGATGTTTCATCTGCTTGGGTGCTCTGCACACCATAAAGAAAAACATCCACTTTACAAGAGCAAGCTGTATGTTATGCTAACACATGCCATGAAAACATATGGCGCATCAGTTATTCCAGCACCTTCTACTTCACTCTGTGGGCTCTCTGGCTGCACATTTGACTTTAAATCACCCAGCAGCCCTTCTCCCTATTCCCTTTTTATTTTCTGACTCTCAACTTTTGGGTTGTGACAAATTGATGGGGTTGCAGCGAAAGGCTTTCACAATGCTATAAGTTACGGCGGGCGAAGGCCTTAAAACAATAGGCTATTAGCATTTTTTCTCCCCCATCCATCAGCAGGCAGTGCCAGGCTGCTGGCAGCCATTCATCACATCCGTGCCACCGAGCACGCAGGCCTCAGGCCCCCGCTGCACTGCTTATAAAGAGATGTATGAATACAACATGAACATGGTGGGCTAAGATAAAGACTAATATAGCACAATTCAGCTGTGACCACGAAGATGAATGTGTTAAAAGAAAACAATGACAACATGACTGATAGTTTTAATATAAGCAGTGAATAAGCGGTGTGTGTCGACGTTAGCTTAGCGTGTTTATTGTCATGAAGTGTGACTACAATATGATGTACTGTAAAAGCCACTAAAAGCAGCGCCGTGCCGTCCCCGGGGTATAAAGTCTACGGAGGCTCCTTCACACTGCTTTAATGCACACTGTTTGATACAGATTAAGTTCCTCTCACATGCCGTGTGTTTGTGTCAGAGCTGAGTTTAGTTCGGGACTGTGAGCCGGCGGCTGCCTGTCCATTAAGCTAGCTCTGGGGAGAGACTAAAAATTAACCTTAATGGACACTTTTCTCTTGGAATGCTAACAAGGGGCTCTTTACTAAGTACGGCTGTGTCTCTCCCACTGTGTGTTTGGCTATTCTTACTTATTTATTTCGCCATAGAGGAGTTAATGTATGACAGTCACCGAGCTGACAGACAGCGTAGCGACTCCGCCGAGGCCGCTCGCTCACGTCCTCGCCTCTCCTCGCCATCCCTCTTTCCCGCTGAGCAGCTCTCCATAAATGCCAATTAGCAAAAATTTAAAACCAATTAGAGCTGCTTTGTGCTCAGTAAATCTGATTATTAAAAGCCATGTACATCTTCCATGCAATCAGCGCCTGATGCTGTACTACAGACAGACTCCCATGCCAAACCTATCAGTCTGCTATCCAAGCCAGTGACTGCTTCACTACCCTCGGTCCCCCTCGCCTTCTAATCTCACTATAATGACATTTGCGTAAGGCAATGAACAGTGTTGTGCCACGCTTTTTTTGAGACTCCTCCACCCACCACACACATCACAGACGTTTTTACGACTCCTGGGTGTAATATTTTCTTCATTTGCATAATGATGTCCCCTGTTTATTATAAACCTGTGCATCCATCTCACTAAGGCCCATTGAACAAGCAGTGGATTTGTACAAAATTAGAATGCAAATGGAATGTAATACTGTTGCACTACCAGTGATGGGCCAATAAACTACCTGACCCCCTCCCTCCTCCATTTCTTTAGCATCTAGGAGCAATATGCACCACAGTCACACACCTACGCAACACTTTAAGCAACAAAGATGCCATCAATCTAACTTCTGGAATGAAGTTTTCAGCCGAGGGAGAGGCTGAACACAGGTAAACATTAAAAATGTTGCAATCAGCAATTTAAACTGTTTTTTGATATTGTTGCTGAGCTGCTGATGTGCCCAAAAGTTGAGGCAGACTCGCTTCAGGGGGAAAAAATCCCACCATCCTGCAACAATGGAAGCCTTTCACAGCTAAATCAATAGATGAATTTATCATGTGGATGAATAATCCATCAATCTTTTTCCCGGAGGAGCAGTGAAGCCCCTGACCAAGCAAGGACATTTTTTGGGGGGTGAGGATCATAATCTATTCCCTGAATACTTCTAACAGCAGCAGCGTAATATATTCACACAGTAATTAAGATGCACACTGGAGACATATCTCTTTATGCATGGCAGCTACAGTTTTGATAGCGCTTTATCAAATGCCACAGCAAAATAAGAACACTTTTGATTATACAAAGAAAATGGCATTCCCTCATGAAATATTAATGCTGGTGTTCTATCTTTGTCCCTTTAGCTGGGACTGAATATCAACTTTTTGGCACTCGGGCCATGATAGTATGCGCCACAGGGTCCGCTTTCTCCTCCCACGGCATTTAAATTAGATTACTGGCAAGATAAATTCGTCTGAGTCCGTAACGAAATGCGCTGTGACGAATGCTGACTCAGGTGGCCACAAGCAAATCAAGACAAAAATCACCAATGCAGTTCAAACCCAATGCTCCCCTTTTATTTTATTTCCCTTTCTGTGCCAGTGTACTCTGAAGCTGGCTTCCTATGGAAATGAAAACGCAGCATTTTGATTGGATTGAGATCACCCTGCGCTGGTCATTTAACATTCTTACTACCTAAAAGTTTTTCTTACAATGCCAACTTCTGCCTCCCCAGAGGGAGGGACACCTCAGGGAGAGCATTTCATGGTGAGGATATATTACATTTCGGCATACTGTACCAAGAAAATATCCCAATGTAATAGCATACGATTAAAATTCAAGGTGTTGAGGAGCATATTCCCCCAGATATTCCATTTTAGTGAGTGAATCTACACACTTTGAGCTCTCTGCTGGATATTTCACCTGCCTATTGTGGAATGCATCACCTGCGGTCATAATCTCAAGATTCACAGCCTGTGAAAGCGTTGCCATTTCAAGCACAAGTCATCTGTACAATAGATGTTAACGGGGTGTGAAACCTCCATGAAGCTGTATAGAGGTATCAGGTATCATAATCATCACCATGACATGTACTCAACAGATTGCAGGTGCATCTCAATAAATTAGAATATGATGGAAAAGTCAATTTCCAGTAGTTAAAGTCAAATAGCCCAAACCTAGTTCATATAGATGGATATGGCCAACATTTCCATATTAAACATACTTTTTAAAATTGGTCTTTTGTAATATCAGGGTTTTTTTGAGACACTGAATTTTAGGTTGTCTTTACAGTTTTTCTCAGTCACTTTGGTGCATTTCTCACATCACTATTAACATTTACATTTTGTCATTTAGCAGACGCTTTTATCCAAAGCGATTTACAGGAAGAATAAAAGCAAACAATCAAGGTATAGTGCAAAAAGAGCTACTAGTGCATCAATAAGTGCTAGTGACAATTCTTTAAGGAGTAGAATTATCGTGTGGTGCTAGGAGAGAAGATGCTCTCTGAAGAGCTGGGTCTTCAGGAGGTTTTTAAAGGTAGAGAGGGACGCCCCTGCTCTGGTAGGAACTGGTAGTGGTTCCACCAACGGGGAACAAGAAATGCAAAGAGTCTGGATTGCCTTGGACCAACGGGGGGCAGAGCCAGGCGCCGTTCATTGGAAGAGCGCAGCGGTGGTGAGATAGCAAATGTCTGAATAAGGGCGTTCAGGTAGGTATGAGCTAGCCTGGGTATACCCATACTGCCTTGCACGCTCAAATTTTATTTCGAACCTCCAGGCAGTCTGGCAACCAGAGAGGTTTCTTAGCCCTGTTTTAGGGATCCAATCACAGAACGGGGAGGTACGGCAAGATGATGATTCGTACTACTAGGCAGACAGAAGCTTGTAGTTTTGTAGTTTTCTTACGGTTCCAACATGGCTGCAGCAGACGCTTAACTCTCTTTAGCTGTAGATGGTGTTTTAAATAGTTTAGAGCGAAAGTTGATTTTAAAAGAACAATGTTTGACTTTACACTCCTGTTTCACCACGAAAAAGGATGTTTTAGTCTTGCTTCCGACAGGATTTGGGAAAAGTCTAATCTACAAATCTACCAACTAGCCCCGCTACTAGCACCGAGATTAGCCCCGCTACTAGCACCGAGACTAGCCCCGCTACTAGCCCCGCTACCGTAACGCCGGTGATCTCGCTACGAGCCGCTACGATTGGCTAAGAGCTACCTACAGACGCTTTTGATAGACATTCTAAGTGCCCAAAAAGCGGCCCCGGAGGATCATAAACCATGCCTCCTCTACGGCTGGTTTTTCCAGACTAATCTCATTTGTTATTAGTCTGGTGTTAGCCAGGCTAGGTAGGAGCAGTACCGGAGACAACTTTGTAGGCAGCATTAGAGATTTGAATTTGATGCGGGCTGCAACAGGTAGCCAGTGGAGCATCATCATCTGAAGCGGTTTTGTTGTGAAGGCTGGCAGGCCCGTCAGGAGGGTTTACAGTAGTCGAATTTAGGGATGACAACAGCTTGTGTCAAGAGTTGAGTGGCATGTTGAGTTAGGTAAGGTGTGATTTTTCTGATGTTGTAAAGTGCAACATCAGAAACATTTGCACAACAGTTAGTTCAACCTCCAAATTTAGCCATTTGTGCTCTGAAAATGTCTCCAGAATTGAATAATTTCTCTCAGGTGAACCTCAGCTTTCACTGATGAAGGGCTGTGTGAAGCATAACAGTTTTCTACAACCGCTATGACCCGTTGTTCAATACTTTTAACACTTTTTCAAAACTCTTCACACAGTTACCACAACATCAGCCTGTGTGGGCTATAACATCTACAGACATTTTTTACAGTGTATAAATATAGATGATGTGATTGAAAAAAGCCCAGCACCTGAGTTGGGTGAGACAGGAATCAGCTGTGATCAATAATAATCTTCAATCCATTAGTTTTGAACATGAAGTTTTCTGTTTTGACACTGTGTGAATTGAAAATTCATCAGTTAACATCTACTGTTTTGGTCTTGATTGAGCTTGAGTGTAAAAGGAATTAAAACAATTTTTAAACATGTTAAATGTGTGTATTTTGTGTCAAAAGAAAAGTAATTGTGTTAGTTGTATAGCCCGCACAGGCTGATGTTGTGGTAACTGTGTGAAGAGTTTTGAAAAAGTGTTAAAAGTATTGAGCAACGGGTCATAGCGGTTGTAAAAAACTGCAATTGCAACCAATGATAAGCCACTTCTCTACAATCACTCAGAGCTGAATCCATAAACCATAAACTCTTTACAACATATATGAACCATCAGGACATAGTGTGGATCATTTCTACAATACTGTCACTCTGTACTGTCACAGCTCTACCCAAAGGGACTTTATGTTTGTTGTAAATAAGGGTGTTTTTTTTTCCTTTTGCAAAATCCTGTAAATTAGAATTGCAAAGGGCATATGCAGTAAAAATGTGAAACATACACATTCAGTGTGTTGTACTCAGTTACCTCACTAAATACAGTAATGTGTAACTTTACTGTAGTTTTCAAATGGCTGTATAAATAGTATATAGTGCTGTCTGGAGCATTTTCAGGTAGCGTCACCAAGATCTGACTTTTTAGCATTGAAAACATTTCCAGAGACATTTGACTATCTTGTTCATAAACATGGTGTCAGGACTTTTCATCTTGGTGACACTGACACTTTCATTGACATGAATATTTGCTGCTGAGGAATGAGCTATCCATCTTTTACAGGTTATCAACTAGGTTTTGCAGTTTGTACTAATTGTTTTGAGAAATGCATTGACAGATGTGCAAATGTTAATAGTGATGTGAGAAATGCACCAAAGCGACTGAGAAAAACTATAAATGTAAGCCATAATCATTATAATTGGAAGAAATTCAAGAAATTAAGACATGACATGTTTCATTCTGTGTGTAATGGATCTATATATAATGTGTGATTTCGACTTTTTGAATTGAATTACTGACATAAATAAACTTTTCTATGATATTTTAATTTATTGAGATGCACCTGTACATGAACAGTGTGTACATTTATCTACTTTTACACTAGCGTTCTGGGGTCACCCAAAAAATGTCTGTGTTGTTTTCCATGAAAACAAACTGTTTTATTGGTGAAATGAGTTACAAAATGTATCAAAAATATAGTAAAGACATTGACAAGGGTAGAAATAATCATTTTAACCTGTACATATCTCCAACTTCACCTCTAGATATTCAACTAGCCTGAGGAAGGATCATTTTATTGCTTCTCAAATCAGAACAAAACATTTCCCAGCTGTGCTAATATAACACTCATGTGTTTTAATGATCAATCAGCCTTTTAAAACTAAAAACGTGGATTATCAATGTGCCACTGGAACACAGGAGTGATGGTTGCTTAATATATAAAAGATATTCCATAAGAAAATCAGCCGTTTCCATCTTTAATAGTCATTTACCACATTAACAATGTCTACACTGTATTTTAGTTTTAATTTTTTTTTTTGCTTTTCTCTCAAAATTAAGGACTGTAGTGACCCCAAAAATCTGAGCGGTACTGTATATCTTGTATGTATGTATGTATGTATACTTTTTGTTCTGTTTTTAGCTGTTTTTTCCTTTTTTATCCTTTTTATAATAGACTGTTATACTTTTAACTGTTATGCTTTGAGATTTCCTGTAATGTAAAGTGCAATACAAATAAAATGTATTATTATTATTATAGTTGAACTACAACCTAATGCTCTCAGGTTGTCTAATAGTGTCAGAAACTCCAACCTCCCATCACTTTGGCCGCATTCAACAATTTTTGTAAATTTAAGGAAAAAGACAATCATCCCCACATCTGATTGGCTAGATCTGGGAGTTTGTGAAGGTAAGCAGAATTTAAACGTTTCTCTCAAGCTTTTTTATTTTATTTTTATTCTTAACACTTCTACTTTTGTCACTTTTTGTGTGCACCCCCATGAGTGTGATTGCATTGCAATCTCTATAAATGGGTACTCTATCTGCACATGAATGCAGAAGAGAACCAAACAATATTTGGGTACAGCCTGGTTTCAGTTTGTAGTCCAAGTAGTATTGACCAATCAGGTTTGAGCAGGCTTTGGTTAAATGCAGGTAAACAGTCTGTTTGGTGAACTTAATAATCTCGAAACCCCTGGTTATTGTCCGATGACAATTATCTTTCTTTCCTTTTTTTGTTATTTATCTTTTTTTAGATGTACACTGTAAAAAATTTCTGTAGATTTTACGGTGAAAAACTGCTAATGCTATGAAACACCGTAAAGGTATATATCAGCCAAAACAGTATTTTTTTTTTTTAGTTTTTTGAAAAATACATTACTCCACTGTAAAATACACTGGCACCATGTGTGTAACAAAATATACTGTAATATATATACATACAAGCATCAATGTAATTTTTGCATTTATTTTTTGTAAAAAATACTTTTTCTCACTGTTAAATGAACTAAACACCATACTCGGTAAAATCTTTAATTTATGCAGCATTTATAAAATATGTTGTTTTTTTTACAGTGGATCAACTAGCTAATTGTGAAACAATTTGTTTCTAGATGTTGTCTGTCAACTCCAACTCCATTCTTGCTCATCAGACTGGAACAGGAAGTCCTGGCTGGTGACACCGAAACCCCAAAAACATTGTCTCTTGCTCCCAGAGGCTGAGCGTTATCAGACTGATAGCCGACAGCTTCACAGATTGATTGCATTGTGTCTGGAGCATAATTCGTACCAACTAGTTTGTTTCCAGCCTACTGAGACCTTAAAGAGTAAAGAAACAGAAGTAAACCAGCTTCAATTGTGTTGATTTTTCCAATCCTTCGCATTGGATTGCTAAAAAAGTGAAGAAAGAGAGAGACGGATCCTGAGACAACTGTTAGCCTGCACCCACACCTCCCTCACCCACATGTTCCACCATGAGCAGCAGAGTAAGGGTTCGATGAATAAACCAGACCTTTATGACTTGTTCTGGAAATGTTAAAGTTTTTGCACACTAAAAATTCAAACACACACCTCCTACTATGATGCTGCTCCCACATATTTAGCATGTAACAAGTCCAGGCATTGGACTGAACACAAGGACACTAGAATACAACTTCTAAAATGCTTAAAGCTATTTCTAAAATATAAAAAAATGGTTCACAAAAAAAGTTATGAGGGGGAAATCTATAAAAACTTAAGGCTGTAGAAGGAATTTATTTTTCATTTGACTTCCCTTTCACATACAGACTGTCAAGTAATCCGACAGCATCGGTCCCTCCTACACATTATGAGTGTCGCAAGTACTAAACATTGATTGATTTTCAGGGGTCAGAAGCCAAAGGCTGAGATTGTCTGCATTACAGCATGTCAATATGTGTCCCGAAACAACTCGTCTACATTCACATAAAAAAGTCCCACAGCAGCTTCATGAATTATGAATATTGACAATATTATAGAGCATTTCTGGTTTCCTGTTACATATGGATCAGTCATGCTTTCATCAAGCCACCATTACCTTACTACTTCATTTTACAGTGTCATAAGCATATACTGTAAAATAGACGTTGATGTAGCCAAAGGGACACACCCATTGAGTAATGGGGTCAGGTTTTGAAGCCATGTTGTTTTTATACCAGAAGTGACTATTTGGACAGGAAGCTGCGCACTGCAAAAAAAATGGGAGTCTAAAAACAAGATAAAAACATTAAATCTGAGGGAAATGATCTTGCTGCATGGACAGATAATTTCACTTGACAAGATTTCTAAAATTAAGATTGTTAAATCTAGAAATAAGCATGTTGAATGCTTAAAATAAGAAATGAACTCTTAAAACAAGATAAATTAAAGCTGCAAGCAGCGATGAACTGGCCCGAGCAGAGTCACCTGACAATTATTTGTTTCTTATCAAGATAACAAAAACTTTAGATTTAGAAGTGTTAGATCATTTATCTTGTTTTAGGAGTTAATTTCTTATTTTAAGCATTCAACATGCTTATTTCAGGATCTTTTTTTTTTTTTTTGTTGATATTTTTATGCTTTTTATTGAAAGTGACAGAGTGAAAGGGGGTGACAGAGGGGAAGACATGCGGCAAAGGGAGCACAGGCCGGATTCGAACCCGGCTCCGCCGCAGCAAGGACTCAGCCTTAGTGGTAAGTGCTCTACCAGTGTGAGCCACCGGGACGCCCCTATTTCAGGATCTTAATTTAAGAAATCTTGTCAAATGAAATTATCTGTCCATGCAGACACTAAATCTGAGGGAAATTATCTTCATGGACTGATCATGAGTGTTTTTTGCAGTGTGGAGGAGGATGTTATCAGCTAGCACTAGTTTGGTTAGCAAGGTGCATCTGTAATTCGAGTTGAGCTTCTTGTCATGTCTTTTTGTACAACTGAATGTTGAATGAGACATATTTAAGTGACAAAAGTGTTCAATATGTCTCATAATGAACCTTCAGTAACTGAAAAATGAGAAGCAATGCAAAATAAACAAATTTGTAAGACGCGGAAGTGACTTCTCACTCGCAAGCTAGCCGTGCTATATAGCAACCGCTGTTTTTGTTTGTGTGTGTGTGTGTGTGTATTTTTCTCTAAATGTGACCATCATTTACGAAATGAACACATCATGCTATTTTGAAAAAGATTTGAAACTAGTGATTAAGACTACATACTCATTACCTAAATGTTTACTGAGGTAATAAATCAAGAGAGAAGCAGGGTCATTTTCTCATTGACCTCTATACAATCTATTTTTTTTACACTTTCACTTACATATTAGTGTACAATGACCACTTTGGTCTGAGATGGGCATTTGCCAGTATTTTTGACATCTTGTAGACTACATGCTTATATTATATCATCTCATAATATGTTTTTATAATGGAAAAAACATGCAATTCAATGAAACCCCAGTTCCTTTTCTATTATAAGCTGTAAAATGCACCAAGAAACATGCAGTCACAGTGCTAGAAGTTCCTCCCACATGCTGCAGGGGGCAGTAGTTGGACATGGATGCAGCTGAGTCCTGTTGTGAACCTCCAACAGTCTCCAACTGCAGCAGAGTCACAGATTTCTCATCGGAAGGTAGAATGAGATCCCATGATTCAATCAGAACACATTAATATCCACCGCAAACTAGTTATTTTGCTCCTTGTTTGCCGCAAGTGTTCTCACTTGTTTCCATGTCACAGACACATAAATCCATTAGTGTCATCACCCCTGTATGGCAGACACCCTTGAATTTTAGTGCCAGACATGTATAAAAAAGATTTCTGTGAGTGATTGATTTATTTAGCCTTTTACAGGGTTGTAGAACTGCAGCGATATAATACTGACTAGACTGAAACTATAATTGTGATGCTGTAATCATTCTTCCAGACCGATGCTTGGCATCATTTCTTGGGAATTAAATTACACTCAAAAGATGTGTCATTGAGCCGGGGGTCCCACTAGAGACCTCTCAAGGGCTGAAAGAACCACTGATTTGGTGATTAAATCATTCATTGCAGAGCACCATGGGAGCTTTAAAGGTGCTGTCATAGACAGTAGTGGAGCTGCTGTGGAAACAAATTCAGCAGGTTTTTTAGGGAACTAAAGTGCCATATTGGCTGCGTGCTCTGCTGTGAGAAAAGCTCACTGACGGAAATAATTTAATTCTTCACACACCAGTATTCACTGGTGACCATCTGCAACTGGTCCAAAATATCACACAAATTGTTGTGTTGGCTCGTGGAAAAGCATCTCAGTTACTTTTTTCCAGTTCATCGCCTTTTGTTTCCATCTGAATGCTAACATTCAGTGATGTGCTCGTTCAAAATGAATGGTCCGCGGGCTCGGCTTGCTGAGCTTGTTAGAGGATTTCTGCAACTTTGTGACCGATCAAACCTCAGAGTCCCTCAGCTGTCTTTGTGTCTTTGCTCTTTTCAGCACAGCTTTTTGATGCCCTCTAACTTTTCATCACCCCTGCTTCCCTGTGGCCGTGCTTATCGCTTTAATCTTCGTGCCTCCATTGCGGTGCGCAGTATAAATAATAGGGGTGTGACGATACACTCAGCTCACGAGACCAGACACGATATTGGGTTCACGAGAACGAGACGAGACGAGACGAGATTTTAAGAAAATTACAATGACAAAATATATGACTGGAACTAAGCGGGGTGAGGCAGCTTTCAGTTATTATGCTCCTCACCTGTAGAACAAACTACCTGTAGATGCCCAAATCAGGACTTTAAATCAGGACTAAAAACACTATTGTTTACTGCAGCGTACTCTTAACTTTAACACTTATCTGCTCTACTGCCCTTACTTTTTAACTACGCAATGTTTGACTTGTGCTTTTTTTTATTATTTTATCTATTTTCTTATCCTGCTGTATCTTATTTTATCTTATTTGTATTTTTATTTCCATTTCCCTGTTTTAATTGACTGTTTTTACTGTTTTCAATTGTGTCTTGCTGTTTTTAATGTTTATGTAAAGCACTTTGAATTACCTGTGTGGAGTTTGCATGTTCTCCGGGTTCCACAGTCCAAAAACATGCACTTACGTTTAATTGGTGACTCTAAATTGCCCGTAGGTGTGAATGAGAGTGTGATGTCTCTATGTGTCAGCCCTGTGATAGTCTGTGATAGTCTGGCGACCTGTCCAGGGTGTACCCCGCCTCTCGACAGCACCAATGACAGCTGGGATAGGCTCCAGCCCGATTGCGGATAAGCGGTTAATGGTCATGAATGAATGAACTTTGAATTACCTTGTGTTGAATTCTGCTGTACAAATAAAACTTGCCTTGCCTTGCCTGGACCAACAGACTTTTATTTAATTTTGCACTGAAATGAATGGGCAGATTTTTTTCTGCAGCCAAACTTAGCGCCCCCTGCTGGAATTTTAGGTGAATTGCAGGCTTAAGGCACTTCCTGGTTGGCCTCCATGCTCAGACACGGAGATTGCCGCCTGGTTAAAACAACTCCAAAATCAACACTCACCAGCTCAAAATTATTAACACTGAAAAAACAAAACTACCGATTCTGCTGTGTATACCTTTGAACCGAGCTATACAGCAGTGTAGCGCTGCCTCCACCAGCTTGTCAACACCACCCACTGAGGTGTAACATGAGTGCTTGAGGGAGCTCATCCTATCAGTCATCTCACAACCACAGCCCTGCCATCCCATCATGACACTCTCAGCTCTGCTCCATGCTTGGCTCCCCCATCAATGCAAAGTTGCCCATGTAGAAAAGTCTACTGATAGAGGGGACTTGCAGGGTGACTTCTGATTTATTACCCTATCCTATAAGAGCTGCTGTCAGAAAGTCTTCACCAACACCAGCTTTTGTTTCTCTTCATCTCTGTGCTCCCATTCCATCTCATCTCTATCCTTATATTTGATCACATTTCAGCTTATTCTTTTAATCCCCCCATTCTCCCTCTCTTCTCTGTCCCCTTTTTTCATTTTCACACGATGCTCCCTCGCTGCCGCCTGATTAGGAAATCTGATCCCACCATCCTACACAATGTTACTCTCAAGCAGACATCTTCTCTGCCCAGAAATAAGACTGCATGCACACTCTGTATGATAACCTGACGTTGACAGCGCTGTCTGCTGGATAAGTGCACACGGGCTGGAATAACTTGCACTTAGCCTTGTAATTATGCAACGGACAGTAATAATTTACTGTTTGAGAGTAGAGATAGGGATGGGGGTCATTGAGCAAGGGGCTGTTACTGCCCTAAGATGAATGTATGACAGATAAAATGTTGAATTAGTTCCGTGTTCTCCTCACCTCTTTTACTGCTTGTATTTCAGACACATGCAGGTTGTAAGTACAAGCTTCTGCACCCCTATAGTAGTCACTGTAGTGGTAATAGTACGTCGCTGCTCCCCTGGGGATACAGAGTTGTACAGCTAAACAGAATAGTTAAGAAAGACAATTTTAATTCTAAATTAACATTCAAATCTTGCGCAGATGTTTTTTTTTTGAGTGCATATATTTCTGTTTAAACCAGTTGTAAATAAAGATTTGGTTACATTAGATCAGGGGTGGTCAACCTGTGGCTCCAGAGCCTCATGTGGCTCTTCAGGCCGCCTGCAGGGGCTCCCCGTGGTTGAGACAAAAAAAAAATATTTTTTTTTTTAGGGCCGGGACTTTAACGCGTTAATTAAGATTAATTAATTACACCAAAATTAACGCATTAAGAAAATTTACGCATTTTAATCGTGCTTATTTTTGCACCTCGGAACTTTCTCACTGGATGAGTTTCAGGCGGACCGATTATACTGGAGCACCAACTAACGTTCATGAGTTCAGACAACAACAAACCACAGTGAACATGAAGGAAGAAGCTGACGAGATCGCTTTGGTTGGCCCCGTGGATGATGGGACATTTTGTTACAAAAAAACAACGGTTGGAAGCGTCAATAAGAGCATGGTTGTGTTGCTATGCAACAAGGAATTCATATATCACCGCAGCACATCGAGCCTCAAGTATCACCTCAATGCAAAACATCTAGCAGCTAGCGGCTAGTGTGGTAGCTAGCGTGGATTGTGTTTTACTTAAAAAACCAAAGTATTATAGTTTACAGAAGGACTACCTACCTATAGGCTACCTGAATTACTGAAATGTACTATATTTCTAAATATGCTATTGCTACACTTAATGGCAAAAATTGCACTGGTCTGTTGGACTTGAAAAAAAAAACAACAATATTTTTCTTGCTTAAGCTTATGTATTTAGTTATTATTCAATGGCATACTAAAAATCCATGTGAAAAAAATTACTTCTCACTGTTCTCAGGTCAAACAATTATATGCGATTAATTTCGATTAATTAATTACAAAGCCTCTAATTAATTAGATTAATTTTTTTTAGCGAGTCCCGGCCCTAATATTTTTACATTAAAATTTTCATTTATCAATAGTGTAGACCAAAAACTATTTGTATTCCTCAATTGTAAAATTGTATAGCCTTTTTACAGCATGTTAAAAAAGTTTTGACATTTAAGTCAACTAAAATGTGCTTCAGAGCTTACGAAAGTCTCCCGCCAGGTGCCTTAACCTTAAAGTTTTGCCAGCTTTTAGTTTAGTTTTCAGTTCCCCTAGATAGACTAGTTTTCAAAATCATATTAATAAATGCTCAATATGACTATTAATAATCATGGTAGGCTAATTTAGACTTATTAGGCTGATTAATTTTCATTTTAGGCTCAATATAAGGTTTGCGGCTCCATTCCGCGATTTTCTCTTTTTTTTTGGCCAACAGTGACTCTTTAGTTAGTAAAGGTTGCCTACCCCTGCAATAGATTATAAATGTACAACCATAGGGCTCGACCAATATGGGATTTTTGAGACTTATACTGATTTTAGAGAGGAAGATTTCACATATTACCAGTATTGTGGCTAGGGCTGGGTGATATGGACCAAAAGTCATATCCCGATATTTTTATAGTAAAGTGAGAGCAAATGTTCAGTCAAAGCCAAATATGACATGTCACAAGTAGTTTTATTGAAACCATTTATTTAAGTGAACAAAAATACTGTATAACAACAGAAGTTTCTTTTTTATATATATCAAAGCTCCATAAAGCGCACATTTAAAGAAAAAAAAAAAACTCAAATAAAAGCCGCAGCTTCTCTGGAGCAAGGATCACAGTGCAAATTTGAACTATATCGATATATGCGATATGGTCTAATACTATCACATTTTAAAATATATCGATATATCTTTTATATTGATATATATCGCCCAGCCCTAATTGTGGCCGTTATAGTGTCAACCAATTCTAAAAAATAAAAATCAAGAAAACAAAGGATGAATACAAATTAAATACACAGTTGCCCATAAAGTTGGAATAAAATACTTTTTACCTCTTTCCATGAAATAATTGCTGCCTGTACACATGACCTATAGCTACTGACGTTTTTGATGGGAGAACAGGCTGGATGCAATGGTGTCTTACTTATGCATATTAAAAGGCAATTGCATTAGTAGAGACTGAAGGAAGTAAAAGCATGGACCAATTATCCAACTCAGCTGGGGACACAAAGGGCCTGAGTCACACAGCTGGTTAGAAACAAGAGCCAACCAAATTATTTATATGTTGGTCAAAACTGAAAACATGTAACCAAAAAAACAAAAAGATTATTAAGAGAATAGAGATCCAAGTCTTTGTAAAACCTTAGGGACGAGGTTTGTTGGGAATGAAATAAGAACTTGTAATTAGTGGGTAAAGCTGTAGAAAGTTATCTGAGTCCAAGAGTAAAGGTCACATTTCAGTTTTCTTACATTTTGGGGATTAAACAAAAGGTACAATTGAATATCGCCTAACATGGGTAAGAAATGCCTTAAAAGTAACTTACCAAACAACATCAGAACCTTGGGGCACACCACAGAACATAGTTCCAGTTTTTAAGTCATTATCCAATGAAGAAGTGCTGGTTACACTGGAGATAATGGGAACCTAGAGGTGACATATTCCACAGCTGCTCCCATTGATGGTGAAAATAGTTTTGACATGACAGGATTTAGACTCACAGACAGGTCCAGATAGTTATCCTAGTAAATATCTCCTGTGTGTAGGTGAAGCATCAATGCAGCTCTCATATCGTGTCTTTGAAAATTCACACAGTGATTGTCGTTGACAGGAGCGAGCCGCGTTCTGCCTCTGATCTGGGCCTTTTGTCGGCCATCTCTAAAATCTGTCGGCGAGCAGAAAAAGTCTGCATTTCAGGTTAATCCAGCCAGGGTCAGACCTAGTCATTGCTGTTGTCTGGGTCTTTAAAAACTTGTATGTACATTTTTTTATTTTATTTTTATGTTATGTTATTTTATCTTATTCTTTTTAACTTATTTATCCTCTGTTAATGTGAAGCACTTTGTGACTTCTGTCTGCGAAAGGTGCTATATAAATAAAGTTTACTTACTTACTTACTTCGTAACTTTACCATTAGTTTTGGGAAGTTTTTACTGACTCTGATCTTTTTAAAGTAATTTCGTTAATTTTATTAATTTCAGTGTTGATGCACTCTCTTGAGGGCAATGTAAAAAAAAAAAAATAAATAGCGCGGTGCTCAAACACTGGAGACTACATGGTTTGCTTCAGTTGACAAAGTATAATACACAAATGTCACAACCAATTCAAACCATGTGAAAACCAAGGACAGTACAGTACTGGGGCCACTGGGATGCTGATTGCCACAGCATTGTTATGCATCATGAATGAATCATTAAGCTCCTCTACAGCGACTATTCTGCCCTACAAAGTCTAACTGCAGTAACTACATTTTTGGTCAAAATTGAGTTTTAACTAAAAATGACCTCCTTGATGTCTGTTTTATCTTGTGACAAAGTTTTAAATTTCAATATTGCTTTATTTCAGAGAAATAATTATATAAAAACCACAAAATCCAACTCAAAACCAAGCAGTAATTGCACTATATATATATATGTATATATATATATATATATATATATATATATATATATACACTAATTTAAACATGACAATAATTGAAATTATAAGTTTATTTGAAAGGAAATTATTATTTAGATAGTGATGAGGTAAAAAAAAAAAGTGAGATAAAATTATATTAAGACTAAAATAAATAGAGTATTGAATAGAGTTGTTCAACACTTTTAAATACACTTCTAACAAAATTAATTTGAAAATGTTTATTCACTGAAAACAAAATATAAAAGCTGAAAGTAGACAACGACATTGCAGTTACTCCACTCTGTTTCTTCATTACTATTAGAACCTTTAACAGCAAAACCAGAGTGCAGTAGCTAAATTTTTAGGGGTCAAAGGTCAAATAAATCATCATGATTTTTGAGCATAAAAATTACATCATCTATACATGTAGAAATAAGTGTCATATGACTTATCTACATATAACCAATTTGGCTGGCCAGTTAAAAAAACGGTAAAAAAACAAACAAACTTTAAAGCAGTTTTCCTCAGTTTTACCTTTTTCGTAGTTACTGCAGTTAGACTTTGTAGGGCAGTATTGGTAGCTGTCAAGTGACAAAAGAACAGAAAGATCGATCAGTGTGAATCAGCGATCGTGAACTGTCATTTGTGTTTCCTGTCCTGACTGAGCTTATGCAGCTTCTATGTGACGAGGGAGCGTACCGCGTGAAAATGAACGACTCACTCATTAAGACGACTCGTTACCCAGTCATATAAAAGATTACAGTAGTTCAAACACTACACTATTTTCCATGAAACTTTCAGCAACTTGGTGCAAGCTTCCCAAGAAGTAGTCATTTAAGCAAGTGCCCCAAAACGCCATGTTTACATTCAAGGCCCTCTAGCAAGCCGGAGGACTCTGACTCTCATCACAGTATCTGGATACTGTGCTTCCTGTGCCAGCTCAGGATGTTCAACCTGCCTGTTTCTGATCTGGGGGCATGGCCCAACAATGTATTTTGTTGTTTAATTTGTAAGACTCGTACGAATCCAAATTGAATGCCATCAGATTAAAATAAAGGTTAAATAAAGTGGCACACAGTAAAATAAAGAGGGAAACTGGATGTGTCTTTTTTTCACCAACCAGCAAATAAAGACTTTCTGATCATGTCCTTGTCCAGGTTTCTTTTTCTGTTCTTTTCTTGTTTTTTTTTTTAATGTTTTGATCCGGCCTTGCTTGAATCCGACCTTTATTTGTTCATGTAAGCAACGCCCCCGGCCATTATATGAGACCGGCTACAGAAAACTCTAGATTTTCAAAGTAACAGTCGGCTACAGACAACGCTATGTAACCACTAAAGTAGCCTACAAAAAATGACATTGCAAGACTAAACCAACACCAATGCAATAAAACAAGTGTTTTTTTTCAATGAAAGTGTGTTGCTGTTGTTTTTTACTCACTCGCGCCTGCCTCTGCTTCACTCGGTTGCTAAATATGTGCGCGAAGATCAAACAAGTGCGTGCGGCAGTTGAAATCTGCGAACGTGACATGAAAAAATTAACGCGTGCAGATGTGTTATCGCTCGCGCGACTTATGACACAAATATGACGCCATATTTTTCTTTTTCGAAAAAACTGCATCAATTGAAAAATGCAATTCCTGTGGAAAATATAAAAATTACAGCACAGATTTTTCTCCAAGGTCTTGTTCTCTTACTGTGGTATTTAAGAGGGATGTGTGACCATTTTTTAAATCAATTCAGTCAAAGAAAAAAGGTAAAATTGAACACTTAATCTATTTAACAAATGGTATCATAACTAGAATACCACCACTGCTTTCACTTCCATTAGTTCTAATAATAAACATATTCATGTTTATTCATGTGGAATCTAATTAAAATGTATCACTGCAATCACTTCTAGTCAAGTGTCTGTGACAACCACTATGATGATTACAATAAAAGTGCAATCAAACAAACTGCATCACATCAAGGGACTGAACTCAGTTTTAAGAGAATGAAAAATACGAATTTCATGGGAAAAAAAGGATCATGTTTTTTAAAGAAATCATCTCATTCAATCATTCATTGACATTTTTACATCTGTTGTCAGATTTGCAAAATATAAATTGCTTCTGTTAGCAGGCTCCATGTTCAAGTGGGTAGCTGTTCCTCTGAACGCAACTTGTTTTTCTCACATTATCACCACCAGAGTCCTGAATACATTCAAAAACACATTCTGTCTTTGAAGAGCAGCTTCCCAGTTTATGTAACCTACTTGGTGAATAAAAGCGGATTTTTTATTCAGATTGAGGAGCAGCAGAAGCAGCAGCAGGCACCTGTGCTGGTGATCAGGCAGCGCTAATATGTAGCAGACAGCGACCAGTGGGCCGAGAGGAGGGGATTAACTTCACTTTGGAGAGGAGGAGTAACTGTCATTTAAGGATTTGCAGAGGGATATCTATATTTCCTCTGCTAAGCTCCTGGTGAAGTGTCAAAGGGAAAATATTCTACCTTCCTGGATGACTCTGGGGCTGCTTCATGACAACACAGAGCACATTCCTTCTGCCGAAAAACACTGGAGGTCAAACTAAAATCAGTCATTCTCCGCACACGGCATCCAAGGACAGATCTGCTGTTACGACTCGTCGACACTCTCCCCTGCAGCTCTTATACAGCAGCTCGGCGCCAATTGATCACACACGGATTGACTGCATTTGATTGACACCCTCAATTAATTGATATTTTCGGTCCGCGCTCACGCTCATCTGGGCTTCAATGTGGACATAAGGTGCTAAAACAAAACATTGAGCGCAATGAGGCGATGTTTATGGCTTTCCTTGACAGTTTTCTGTGGTCATAAAGTGCTGCCTCCAAATTGAAAAGCAGAAAATGATGTTGTTAAGACGGCCGAGCGCTGCAAGCCTTATTCTGAATTGACAATTACTTAATGTTTCCTTTGAGGCAAGCAGATGACTTCACAGAATGACAGAAATGTGGTGTTTGGATTTATACTTCACTAAAGCTAATGAGGCCTTGTGTGTGCTGTGGTGAGGGTTGGGGGTCTGGTGGGGTGGGTATTAATACAGCATGCAGCCATGCAATAACTCCAACGTAAACCTCCGTTAAAGATTAAGTCACTCTCCTTGTCAGAAAGCCATTTCCTCCGGGGTCCAACAGATCATTTGCTTGTTCCTCTCTGCGGGCAAACATGTATGTATAAAATGGGTCTAATTATCATCAGCGCCATCATCATTTGTCGTTCATTAACAGGGAGCTAATGCCTCACGATGTCTGTCACACATCTGCGATAGCTGCTATTTTTCGTGGCCCGGTACGCTCCATCACATCGGCCTGCTGCGCTGGTTGCCACTCGCAGGATACCATAATGAGGTAATCAGAGAGCAAATGCCAACTGACCAGAAAATGAAGTGTGAACAATGGACTCCATTTCTCTGTCTTGCGCCTTGTAGAACCTGATAATGTAATAAATTCCCGATAATGTAATAACCCCGATAATGTAATAAAAATCTGCACTTGAGTCCATTGAAAATGTAATAAAACCTGATAATGTAATAACTTCCCGATAATGTAATAAAGTGCATTTCCCAATAATGTAATACACTTTCTACCAATAATGTAATAAAGTATAACATTAATGGAAGGTTTTTGATCAAATCAAAGATGGCAGAAAATCCAATATGGCCGAAAAACCCCATAGAGGATGCATTGAGCTCGGATTAGCCCAAGGGTTCCAGTGATACATCCTTTGTGAAAAAAGGATGAATGGGTCAAAAGTTAATAAACATTCAACTTTGACCTGTTGGTGGCGCTAGAGCTCTTGAGCTAGTGTTGCCTACACAGTATCACCACTTGAACCCAAGTAATGGGTGGTCTGCTGTTAAATTATTACAATAGTGGGGAATTATTACATTATCAGGACTTGCGAAATGAAAGCAAACCTGATAATGTAATAACCTCCCATTAATGTTATACTTTATTACATTATTGGTAAAAAAAAAAAAAAAAAGTGTATTACATTATTGGAAAATGCACTTTATTACATTATCGGGAAGTTATTACATTATCAGATTTTATTACATTTTCAATGGACTCAAGTGCAGATTTTCATTACATCATCAGGGTTATTACATTATTGGGAATTTATTACATCATCAGGTTCTACAAGCCTCTTTCGTAGCCTTAGTGACCTCCATGACTCGCGATTGGAGGCCACCAACAGGTTGCTGTGTCTTCTGTGACTTCCATCACAGGCTCGGCTCTGTTCATGCAAGCGGGCTAAAGGTCGCTGATGAATTAGAGTGCAGCTGCAGGTTTTTTCCTCCTGCGTCCTGCTGTGCTGGAGCAGGGTCGAGGAGTGTGTGGCGGCTGTCAGCTCGCTCAGATGAGCTTGATAAAGCCCTGGCGGTCGCTGTAATCAGCCTCAGCTGTCCTTCGGAGCCTCTTTAGAGTACTCTTCGCTGCTTTTCTCACTGCCTCATCAAGGGTGTCAAGGGTCCAGGCTGTCTATATCCTCTTATGTTTTTTTTTTTTTTTGATGAAACCATCCATGGAGTAGTACAGGTAGAGTCTAACGCCTCTCCAGGGCAGAGGTTTTCACTCATTTCCTGCATGACTCGGCGAGGTCACGCCATAGAGGGTCAGCAAAGTTTACCAGAGAGCCACATTGTTAAGTCTGTGAAGAGGCTTCAGACCTCTCAATGACTTATATTTCCTCACAGCCTTTTGGCCTTACAGAGTTTATAGGGCCTGTGTTCAAGTCATAGATCAGTAGATTAATACTGTAGAAAACAGCTTTCCTGCACAGCATGGTGCTGATCCCTAGGGAGACTTTGCCTGATCCTCGTCTGTGTCATTGCCAGCAAATGAAAGCCCCTTAGAGCCAATGGAGCTGTGCGACTGTCAAAACTCTCCCCTGTGCAACACACGCTCTTCTCCAGCCGTTGATGTGCCATATGTTAAAGCAAAATGGATGCAACACACTGCTGAGTCTGGCATGATTTGAGCCCCAGGGAGGGGGCGGCAGCGGAGATGGCGTCCTGTTGTCACCAACATATGGCTCCTGTGGTTGTGTCTGATGGCTTCCCTTGCTGTGGAGTTTTACTGTACCACACTAGACTCCAAAGGATGTGGCGTTGGTTTGTTTGGAGGCCCAGCAGCTTCTTTAGTGAAAGTGAAACTGATTAAAAGGACCTAATGATCCTTTCCAACATAATCCCTTTATCTCCACTGTGCTTGAAGTAAGTCTCATGTGATCGCTATTGAGATGTGTGTGGTTTTAGACTTCAAACAGACACCATGAATCAAAGGATTAGTAAATAACTACTGCCAGATAACTCGCCATTTTGTGTAAAGCAGAAATAGGACATGCAGAGCTGTGATAGAGTGTGCAGAAGCGCACAGCTAAAAATCGCCTCTGCTTCCCTGACAACATTAGAATGATTGTAAGCATGCTAGCGCGCCACTCTCTTTATATTCCTGTGTGTGCCCCGTTTTGCAGAGAGGAGTGTTGCTGGGCAATGCAATTGTGGACGGCCACTCCTATTAATCACTTCCTCCCGAGGAAGCGGGTTCATTAGGAAGCGATTCTCTTAATGGAGACTGGAATGGCCCGTAGTTTAAGTGGTGCAGAGTCAGGGCAGAGGAGCTAAATCCGTCTACCCGGTGTCAGCTCTGAAGAGGAGTGGAGGGGCCGCTCTCTGGGGCCCTGCTAAATGCTGTTATCTATGGGTGCAGGGACCACTCACATAAATAAGCCAGGAGGTGGTCCCCTCTGCACAAAGCACTCCAGCTCCGCAGGTGAAAAGAAGGCCCTATGCTGCCATCCTCTGCTGAGCTGTGAGGATTAGATCACTTACAGGAAGGAAAAATATTTAACACAAGAAATATGACAAATTAATCTCATCGGGTAATGCGGGTGTCTCTGTGACAAATGTCGACAGAATACCTGAGTGGGGCAAGTAATTATACCCAAATGAACTTGTCAGAGCTTGTAGGGAGACTATCACTTGAGTTAGTATCAGTGTTACACGATTCGTCTGCAGGAAGATGACGGCTCCCGGCCCAGAGACAAACGAGTTCCTAGAGTGCTCGTACGCTGACAAAATGATAATATGTTGCCTCTGCTGCGGCACGGCTTTCTGTTGTGCCACTTGGTCCTGACAACACTTCAGATAACATGTAGTGAATTTTATGCGGAGGTGAGAAAGTAACATTCTGCTGCTTAGCAGTGATGGAAAGTTGAGCAAAGTGCAGTTAACACTTAATAGGGCACTCATTGAAATACTTCCAAATTCCAAATTTCAACCCTAGAGAATATAGGAGGATATTACATACAGCCAGAATGTGTAAAAAAAACATGAAAATAATATTTTGAGAAAAAAGTTTATGAGATTAAAGTGGCAAGTCTACGAGAAAATAATGTGCAGATTAATGAGATTTAAAGTGGTGAATCTGGGAGAAAAAAGTTGTTTCCCACTTTCTTCTCGTAAATCTGCAACTTTTTTCGCGCAGATTTGCCACTTTAAATCTCTTAAATCTGCGAGTTTTTTTCTTGTAGATTTGCCACTTTAATCTAGTAAATTTGCAACTTTTTTCTCAAAATATTACCTGAAGTTACCAAATCTAGTTCTTTGCCCGACAAAGGGTTAAGGCTTTGATCCATCTCATTTCAAAGCCAGCGTTGGTAGTCAGAGTGGCTTAAGTTGCACCTCCGTCTGTTTTCCTCACAGCTGCCAAGTAATCGATTATCTTCTCAGTCAGGGTTACAGTTCATATTCACTTACTATAACATCAGGCTTGTATCGACCTTAAGTCAGACTGTGAGCAGTGTGAGGTGTTAGGGTAGGTGCATGCTGGTGTGCTAAAAACAGCAGGAAGTTAGTTATAGCCTGCTTATCAACATAATCAGCAGTAACAGCAGCAGCAGTGGTTGTGACACACAGCTCACGGAGGCTATTCAGGCACCTTGAAACCCTTAGTGCCTGATTTCTGCAAAACTCATACTCCTACTCCTTCTCGGCATCTGAACACACAGATGACACATATTTTTAGTTTCTGTTTGACGTCAATCACAAATAAAGAAATCAGAAAAATAGAAGGTTCTTATAACTCAAGAAGAATCATCATGTTTTTAAGTTTTCTTCAGTATCAAAGTAATCCAGTATGACTTGTTGGTGCATCCATATGTTCATTAAATGCAGAAACTGCTAGTAGCTAATTCAGCATCCTTTAATGGTGCCAATTTGTTTGGAAGAGGATTACAGCAAGGTAGGGGAAAAAAATAATGAGAGGAGGAAAAAAAATCATCATGCAATTCGAGAAAATGGTCAAAATGATGAGAATACTCATCTACCTCTGTCAAAGCCACTATTACTGAACTGCACTAAATCTACTGTCACTTTTTGCACTGTGCACCTGTACAACACTCCACTCCAAATACTGGATAATATGCTTCACATCATATGTGACATATGTTAATATGAATTGTATTGATATTATATATAATATTTATACAATATTCTTGTCCTTTTGCACATTCTACTTATTTACATATTCTTATAATCTTAGTATATTATCTATTGTATGTACACCTTGTATAATCAAGTATCTATATGCATATATAATGCTGGTCTATCCATCCATCCATCCATCCAGTTGAAATGCAATGTTGAGAAAAAAGTTTAAATGTCGGGAATAAAGTTTTGACTTTGGTAGACTCCAAACTACAACCTGGTTTTCCTCAATAAATCTTATATATGTCTGAAATATTCACATAAATCCCAAAACAATAGTTGTGGTAGCTACTACCAAAAACTAATTTATGTGTAGGGGCATTTAGTTCTACTACACCCTTAAATATTGTGCTTATTGCTCTTTTTATGACATTGATGAAAATCAGGTTGTGGCTACAGTCTAAATAACTGTTCAGACAGAAAACAATGTTCCGCTGATTACTTATTGACACAGGAACAACCAATCTGTGAATATCTTTCTAACTTTACCAAACACAAAAAGTTTAAGTAATTGTACTCATTATGCAGAATGGCCCCTGTCACTGTTTTATTAGTCAGCATTGTCAGCTTTCTATTATAGATCATTATTATTTGCGTATTATCATGTAAACCAACCTCAATATGGTCAAGGTGAAGATAGTTTTACTACTTTATGGATAAAATCTTGGAAAGATTGACGGCCCTGGAAAAGCGACTGGATCGATCAGGAGACCAGTATGGACAAGAAGGGTAGCTATGGAAATTGCATGCTGCCACTTTGTCTAAGCCCAAATTCCAATCTTATCTGGCCTGCCCTCAACAACTCTGGCTCAAAGCTGTTACTGGATAATAAATTCCCCTGGATTTGCACTACGGCAAAACGTCTCTCTCTACTTTTTCATCCCCCCTCAACCTCCTATAAACACCTGTTGACTGTCTGCTGCTGTCTGGTGCCTAACCAAGGCTCTCTCCATGGCAACTGTTATGTTATCGCTTTTGACATTCTAGCGAGCTGGGACACGGACTGATTGGGTGCGGGGCAAGGTGGGTCTCAGGCTTACACATGCGATCTCCTACACATATACAGATATGCAAACATCCCTCCTATCCCACGCCTTTGCTGCTTCGTACCCACAGCAAGACAAGCGGGTCTGTGACCAGTGTATTGACTATGTGCCTATGTTGCCGAGGTTTTTTCATTGTTTTTTCCTCCTTTCCTCTCCTCACGTTGTGCTGTATTTCCTTTCTTTCATCTCTGTCTCTCTGTCCTGTCCACCTCTGTCATATTGTATGTGTGTTTTAAGTATAAGTTTGGACGTGTTTATGGCTAATTTTGTTGTCTTAGTACAATGACAATAAAGGCTGAATCTGATCTGACTTTATATTGCATTGGGTAGTGTAATCTGCAAAATGTTTTTTATTGTAATAGAAATAGAAATATACTGGAAATACTCAAGTAAGGTAGAAGCTCAAATTTGTACTTAAGTCTAATACATGACTAAATATATTTAATTATATCATATCATATCATTTATTGTTAAAAATAAGTGTCAAGCATATTACAACAAAAATAAAAATGATAATACACCAAAAAGCAGAATATGTATGCATATAATAAGCAGTTTTGGGGAGAAGCAATGCTACATGTAGCTAAGATGCTAGTTTAACAACATTTCCCAGCAGCAGTTAAGTAATAATAGGAATACATGAATAATTTTGTTTATTATATTACTTAAAGTAGATGTTGTTTGTGATTCCGTGTGATTCTGAGCAGCTTGAAGTGTTAGTTTGTTACTTTTAACAGAAATGTAGAGTCATGTAGGAGCTGAAAACATTGATTATTCTTTGAATACACATATCACATAAACCATGTCTTGGAAATATCAATTCTCTATCTCTTTAGGGATTATCATCTTCTAGGAATAGCACAATTACACAAACAACACATGATAGAATGTAATCCAATACAATAGTCCTGAAATCAAAGCTTGATAATGATAAATATTTGAGTGTTGTGTGTTCACACTGTGAGTGAGTTGCTAATTCGCCCACTGGATGGGCTGACAGGAGTTATTCAGCTGTGAGAAACACCTTCATCACTTTTATCCCTCTGTGTGTTATTTGCTGTTTACCTTGTGCTCAGGTGCGCGATTAGACTGGATGGCAAAGCTTATATTCAGCTCAAATCTCTTCTCAGTCAATACCAGCAAATATTAATGATGTTTTCCTCATAAGTGTTCACAGGGAGTTCAGAGGCTTCCGACAGAATAAATAACCAGCGCTGGAACAAAAGCTCACTCTTCAGGCTGCACGGCAAAGAAAAGCTTCCTCTGTACTTCCAAAATGCTGAAGGCGGGCTTTCGGTGTGTCCTCTACTCTGTCCATAACCTCATCAGGCTGAATAATTGTTGCAGTGCAAAGAGAAGATTACCTGGAGGTGAAGAATGTCCTTTCTCTGTCCGTGCTCTCCTCCCAGTTCTTCTGTTCTTTTCTCAAAAAGAATGTTGCCATGTCCTTTTCCAACTAATGAGACAAGACTGAAACACCAACTTTCTCTTTTTGATTGTCTCACATCCCAGAGGCCTCTTAACTTTAGAGTGTCACAAGCCATTATTACAATCGGAAAAGTATCTCTAATTACTGCAGGGAAATAAAAATGCATTGATCCTAGCTGATTGTCTTAGCATATCTTTGTTATTATGTTATAGGAAGAGCAGCACTGTCATGGTTATTGATGGTGTTTTGTGTTTCTAAAGTAACTGTGATTTTATTAAATGCAATGAACTTTTCATAAGGGTTTTGCTGTCCTGTTGATTTATCGCTGCAGTTTAAACTGGAAATGGCCAAACGGCTTAATTCTGAGGGCTAAAAAAATCATACATTTAATGTGAAACTCCCATTCAGCATATTGATTCATAGATAATGATCCAAACTGTATATTAGATTATGAGACATTTTGTGTGCAATGTGCACATTTTGGCACTAAAGGAGTGTCTAGATGGCTCTGGGGAGCATGAATGTGCTCAAGGCCTTTCATGCAACTTTGTCTGTTTACATTTGATTCATTATCCTTTACTGCTTATCTAGACTAGAGTCACAGGGGCTGGAGCCAATCCCAACTGATATTAGACGACAACGGGGTACATCCTGGACAGGTCTGCAGACTATCATGCTATCACGAGCTCATTAACTCCTATGGGCAATTTAGAGTCATCTATTCAACCTAAGCTGCATGTCTTTGGACTGTGGGAGAAAAAGTGCTAACCACTACACCATTGTAGCCCCATTTCTTGTGTTTTTCCCAGGCGGCAATCTCCGTATCTGAGCATGGAGGCAAACCAGGAAGTGCCTTAAGCTGCATTCTACTGAAAATTCCAGCAGGGGGCGCTACGTTTGGCTGCAAAACATTTCCTGTCCATTCATTTCAGTGCAAAATGAGAAAACTTCTCACTTGATCTATTACCTCAGAAATTTTTTTTTAGGACAACACTATAGTCTCAATCGCTAGTAAAAAAAATCTTCAAGACAATTTGATGTTAGTGTATATAATGGTCCCATTTAGAAGAAAATAGAAGATAAAGAATCGAAATTGGGGCGTGGCTACCTTTGATTGACAGGTCACTAACAAGGCGAGCCGTCATCAGGAGGGAAGCATAAAAATGCGTATCCACGACAACGTGTCAATAAAGTTATATATAATGTTATATAGGTATAAAAAAGGACGTTTAGCGGTTTGGTCACATAACTTTGACCCTTTCACTGTATTTTCACTTAACAGTTTATTTGAACGTTTTGTTCAGTAAAAATGTCTTGTTCAGCATTTGGTTGGACTAACAGACACTTCAAGGAGTCGCTGTTCATTTTTCTGAGGTCAGTAACATGCATTTTGTTTTGGTTTTTTGCTAGCCAAAACTAACATCCCAGTTAATGCTCCAGTTAATGCTAACATGAATTAGCAGCAGCTTCTCTCAGTCAGGTTGAGGTGTAGAGAGGCTGTAGTGAGTGATCAGATCCCTCTTGCTCCTCCACAGTCCAGATATGGTCTGCTCCCCGTATCAGAAACAAGATGGCTACGCAAGATGGAGACGAGTGTAACGATGAACTCGATGCTTCCAACGGGCCACAAACCAATGGGTGATGTCACGGTCCATTATTTATATAGAGTCTATGGTTTGGCCTTAAGGTTGGAGCTCAATAAATATTAGTATTAATCCTGTGGGGACCATGAATATGGAAGCCAGGATTAGCCATTCATAATTTTGATCATATAAGCAGAAGTCTTTACAGCGAGGATGTCAGGGTGTGTGAATGTGTCAAATAAACACTTTCACAAGAGGACTTATTTATGTAACAAATGTAGCTACTTATTTAAACCCAAATCACTAGTGTTGAGACAACGAAGCTTCATGATGCATTTGCTTTATTTTTCAACCCCACTAGATGGCGGTCTTGGCTTTAAAAAAAAGGCTTCAGCAATGGTATTTGAGTGCGTTTTCAGCTCTTTGTTGAACAAAGAGCGCTATCTCTTGGGCTCCGTAAATAAAGCAAATGCTTCATGAAGCTTCGTTGTCCCAACACTTCAAATCACAATCTTTTACTGAAGATCCATTAACCTCAAATTGTGTTGCCTTATCAAACTCTAAACATTTCACACGTTTAATCCAGGAGAAAATACTTTTCCCTCAAAAAATGATTTAGTTGTATGGGAACATCATTTTTAGAAGACAAGAAAAACATTTAATCCTTAAATTACGCCGCAACTGAATATGTAACGCTGCAGTAACCAATAATCTTATATAACAAGGGATGAAAGAACTTTGCAAAGAATGTCTTTCACCTCATTGTTCTGATTTATTCAACTGACCTTCCAGAAAAAACTCTGAGAAACCTTCTCTTCAATACCGTCCTCCAAAACAAGCCCATGTGTCGTTTGTACAGATTAAAAGGTCTTATACATACACTTATAGTTAGCTGTGCTCACTGGTGACCTTCGTAGCTTATGAATGAAGGGCTGTTTGTGTCCTATGTCAACAGCCTTGTGCGTTGTGCTGTACAAGTACATCACTTTCTCTAGTTACATCTACTTTTTAAAGCTTTTTGGATTTAAAGTTTTTTTTTTTTAACTTTTTCTTCAGCTAATGTACTATTTCCCCTGAGCATAATCAAGTATGAGAATGACATAATTAATGTCGATCGCATCCACAGCAGGCAAATTGGTCAGTTAGTATTTATTTTCTATGAATCCAAGCCAACATGCTGTGCGCAGGTTGATCCAACCCTGTTATGTAGTCACTTTCCTTTATTTCCAATTTGCACAATATACAGATGTATCACTTCCTGACGACCATCTGAATTTTTCCATATCTAGTAATAGCCAGATGATTGTAAACAAGCTATTTAACTATACTTGCAATTCTGTAATGTAATTACACTATTGGTATTTGTGTGTATTCTATATAGCGTCTTTAGCATGTCTGTCCACCCTGGAATAGAGATGCCTCCCCTGTTGCTCTCCCTATGGTTACCTTGAATGAAATGAAATGTCATTATAGCTGGGCCTATAGTTTGATCCTTTGTAATGGAGCAAAGTTGTGACCTTTAGTGAAATAATGAGTAGATCACAAAGTGAAAGGTCACAGGGTAAATGTATGTTAATTTACATTGAATGGCAAGCTGGCCAGTAGTTGTGTAAAAATCTTGCTCAAGATCAGGACAGACCTTTGAACAGATGAACAGATCAATTAATGAGGATATAAAGTTTTGAGACCTTTTGAGACCTTTTGAGATCCTAAATAACATGCCATGATATAGGCCTATGTGTATATTGTATATATAGGCTAGTATTATGTATGGTCTTTATATATTTTCTATAGTCAGTATACACCATTTTGCGTGTGAGTGTGTGTGTGTGTTCTTGTACTTCCTACATAGTGAGGACCGCAACACATTTTTAACCAACAGAGTGAGGACAATTTAGCAAAATAGGGACATTTCGGCCAGTCCTAACTTCTTTGAAAGCTTTTTTTTAATATATATATATTTCAGACTTTGTTTTAAGGTTAAAGTTACAGGCATCTAGTTGTGATGGGGAAGGTAAGGTTAAGGGTTAACTTAAGGGGCTAGGGAACAAGGTTATTATACTTAACAAAAACCAAACCAAACAACGAAAACTAGAATTGAAAATGTCTTTCGTTTTAAGTCTTTATCAACTTTAAGATTGACTGTGACCTTTTTTAATCTCCCACCCAACAAATACCCCATTACAAAAAACTAAAACTAATAAAAACTAAAACTAAAGCATTTCAAAAAACAAATACTAAACTAAAACTAGCAAACTCACTCTAAAAACTAATTAAAACTATTTGAATTTGAAAACAAAAATGCACAACCCAATTAAAACTAAAAATGATGAAAAATCCAAAACTGTTATAACCTTGAATTCACTATTCCAATGAGGGTCCTCACAAAGACAGAAGTACAAGAATGTGTGTATGTGTGTGTTCTTGTACTTCCTACATAGTGAGGACCAGAGCACATTTTTAACCAACTGAGTGAGGACATTTTTGTGAAGTGAGGATATTTTGGCCGGTCCTCACTTCTTTAAAGGCTTGTTGGAGAGTTCAGAATTTGTTTTAGGGCTCAGGTTACAATTAGGTTTTTGTTAGGGTTAGAGTTGGGCATTTAGTTATGATGGTGAGGGTTAAGTGAAGGGTTAGTGTAAGGGGCTAGGATATTCACTATTCCAATGAGGGCCCTCACAAAGATACAAGTACAAGGATGGATGTGTGTGTGTGTGTGTGTCTAAGACAATAAAGATACGTTTGAACAACACTGATAGTGATTCGTGACACCTCAGGGGTTTACCTGTATCTGTGACAACCTGCTCTTTCCTTCATACAGCTGGCAGAAAAATTACCAGCCTATGACTTGTTGTCATGGAAACCTTTAACATTTTTCAGCTTGCCCTTGATGCTCCTTGCCTCAGTCCACAACAAAGCAAACTCAGAACAAGTTGGAAATCAATACGAGCAGCAGCGAGCGGGCGTACACGTGCTGTGTTGGTCGTCATTGGCCGTGGTTGAAATTCACTGGCAGTGTCCATGTGGCTGTTTGAAAATGCATAGAATAATGGGAATTAAGGGGGAGCGCCAATCTGTCCAGCTTAGCAGAGTGCCTGAAAGAGATGGGACAGAGGAGAAGGAGGAAGAGAGAAAAGTGACACGTTGACAATTTTCAAATGCGGCTCTCTCCAGTCAATCAGCCCAGGGACAAACTTTGATGCGACTTTACTCGGGGATAACATGCCGGCCAATTTGGATGTCGCTCAAAAGGAAGATTCAGCCGATTCTTGTTTCGCTGGCGCTAACACCTTTAAAGAGCTGCTCTAATGCTTCGCTCTCTCTCTCTTGCACTATCTCTAACCTTGACATAAGAGAGCTCCCCATCTCCCCACAAAGACCCTGATTGAATCCCAATGTGTACAAGTTAGCTAAAGCACACACTTTGTATCCAGCCTGTGGATTCTTGATTGGATCTTCCGAGGCTCTCCCTGTTTCTCATCCCACGGGCTCAATCACCATTGTCTGATTGGTGATCTTAACCCCTGTGACCTCCTTCAGAAGGACTGTACCACCGCAGAGCGTGGCAGCCCTCACAATGCCCCGTCTTTTCACTCTTTGACGTAAAAAGCGCCCTTCCCCACACACAGGAAAAAAAAAGTTTCAAGGAGTTGCGAAGAAGACTTGAAAAAGCACCGTGCTCTGAGCTCTCAGGTAGCTTTGTGAGACACATTTATTCCTTTCTCTGACGAGAGCTCGCACAGGGATGGAGCACCAGGGGAGCATTTTGAACTGTTGATGCTCCGGGAGCTTTGTGTACTGTGTCTGTACAGGCCAGAATGTGAAGGGTGCTACTGCAGCAGAAAATGCAAAAAAAAGAAGAGCATTGTTCATTATTAGATCAATCGTCCACAGTTAACCACAGCATCTAACCAAAACTACATTAACATTATTAACTACGGCCCGCATGATGACAAAAACCTGCAGCCTAAAACTCAGAAAGGTTGAACTGGGCCTTTACTTTTATGGATTATGTGTAGCAGAGAAGAGCGCAGTAAGAAAGGCAGGTTTAAGCAATTCACAGCAGGGTTGAGAAATGCTGCCTGTGTGGTTTCACAGAGGAAGAGAGACATAAAAACAGAGTTTTGCAGAGATAGATAAACAACTTTGTGAAGTGAGGATAGAGCCGGCAGCACAAGATGAAAACAGCCGTCAGGTGTTGTTTGACCAGGTGCGGTGGTACACTGTGTTCAGAAAAAGCCGCCGTGTTTACCTCTTCATGGAAGCATTTGAGCTTTTGCCTCCACATACTGTGTCCCAGTTAAAGTGGAGGCTTGTTCAGGTCACACTCAGAGCTCAGGAAACAAACACAAGCTTCATTACCAAATGAAGTGAGAGAAAAGTTACTCTGAATTTTCTGCAGCTCATGTTTCTTTCTTTGACCTATTGATCTTACATCATTTGGGCTGCCATTAATTTTTTTAACTATGAAACTTTGGTCTACAAAAAAAACGGTGAAAAAATATCCAGTCAGCCAAAAAAAATCATTAGGAGGCAAGACATTAAACTAACAACAATGAAGAAAAGAAGCAAATATTGAAACAAAGTGCTTTGCTTTATTAATTATTAATTATTGACCGTCCAGTCACGCAATGACGAACACCTGCACACTTGGTAGGCTTTTCCATTTGTGCGTTATTACAGTGAAAGGTAGGACTCTGGACTCGTCTCGTCTCTGGAGGACCCGACTCCAGAGGAACGATCCTTGACTTTGGGATAAAGCTAGTCTGTTTTCTCACAACTCCATAGTTAGCCAACGTTAACCAGATACAGTCAGTTTTCTCACAACCCCATAGTTAGCTAACGTTAACCAGATACAGTCTGTTTTCTCACAACTACGTAGTTAGCTAACATAATGGGGATACAGTCTGTTTTCTCACAACTCCATAGATAGCTAAGGTCACATGATAATGATTGATATCACCAGTCAAACCAAGCACCAGAAGAATGTTGGCAAATCATTTTACATTGCAGCACACCATGGACACATTGGAACTCAATTTCAATGTAGTACAATGAAGTTAAGTTACATTTCACAGTTGATCTCATCGTAACATTTAAGTGTCAATTAATACTACTTTAAATGACAGATAGCATTATTTGTTGTATGTTGTGACTTGACTTGGGACTTAACCTTATAAGGTGACTGACTTGACATAAAATCTGACTTGACATGACCCGACTTGTCTAAGACAAAATGACTTGGAGCTTACTTTTTGACTTGGACCAAATGTCTTGAATCACATGCCTTGTGATTATGTGCAGTTGGAGCTCCTGGTCAAGTACTGTCCACATTGTTCAGTTAACAATTAATTCCAACCAAACCGTTATGAATGAATGGATTCTAGTGATTCAGTTCACTTAAATATAACTGATTTCTCCATCGCTAAGCTGTTTTAGTTCCATTAAGGTTTACGACTACAACACTTTCTTAAGGTTTGGGATGGTGATTATAAAGCATGTCACTGTCAAACATTAATTGTTAGACAGAGACATGCAGTGGATATTCACCACCATTAATTATAAATAAACAACTACCTTCCTCAGCTTAGCCCTTAATTAACCAGACAAGATACAAAACTCAGACAATTAAAGAAAAACAACAAACAATAAATAACAAGTGGACACCATGGTGGCTGCAACAAGCTTTATTAATCTACAGAAATTAAATAGCTTGAAGCTTCTTATAGAATCACCATAATAAACCAAGACAACAACATAAACATGTCTGAACAATATTTCACAGCAGCTGCAGCCACAAATACACTCAGCCTCTCTGTCCCACTATAACCAGTCCACTCGGCATCTCTGTCCCACTATAACCAGTCCACTCGGCACCTCTGTCCCACTATAACCAGTCCACTCGGCACCTCTGTCCCACTATAACCAGTCCACTCGGCATCTCTGTCCCACTATAACCAGTCCACTCGGCATCTCTGTCCCACTATAACCAGTCCACTCGGCATCTCTGTCCCACTATAACCAGTCCACTCGGCATCTCTGCCCCACTATAACCAGTCCACTCGGCATCTCTGCCCCACTATAACCAGTCCACTCAGCCTCTCTGACTCACTATAACCAGTCCACTCTGTCTCTCTGTCCCACTATAACCAGTCCACTCAGCCTCTCTGTCCCACTATAACCAGTCCACTCTGTCTCTCTGTCCCACTATAACCAGTCCACTCAGCCTCTCTGACCCACTATAACCAGTCCACTCAGCCTCTCTGTCCCACTATTACCAGTCCAAAGATCTCCAGTTGGAATCATGGAGTGTTGGCTGTAAGGACGTCCCCAGAAATAACTTTATAACACCAAATACAAATTGTTACCTTCCTTATGTTATGGTTATGATTCTTATGAGGAATGTGACTATCTACAGTTACAACTATAATAGACATAAACAAAACAACTCCATAGCCATACAGTCCTGAGAAACAATCTAACATCATCCCAGTTACCTTTAATCCCATTGCACCCATCCCACAGTGAAACCACAGCACTTTTTTAATTGAGCTCACTGTATAAAATGAGCTGTGGTGACATCTAGGATCATCTCAGCTCCATATGACTTTACAACCACAAACTAGAGACCTAGGACATTCAGAGGATAGATGCTTTTCCTTGGTTTATTGACAATAACTGTGTTTCCCTGCAGTTTCTAGAACAGAAATGCTTGCAGCCATGAAAAATGAAATTTGTGCAGAAATCTCCAAAATGTCAAAAGCATGGATTTTGCTATCAAGGTAAAAAAAAAAATGCTGCAACAACTTATGACACATCACTGAGCATAAACCCTTATACACGTTCAGATTTTAATAAATTAACCAACTACATTTTATCACTAATGTATGACTGGAACACACACTGTAAAAATGTTTGAAATGACAGTAAAACACTGTCAAATTGCATCAGAAATAGGTGGTAAAATTAAACATTGCACATCACCATAGTCGTTACTTTTAATTACTGTAAATCAAAGAATAGCATAAAACTTCAAATTCTACTGTCAAACTGTAGAAAACACAGTTTTGCTGTAAAAATATACAATTTTCATGTAAAATTAATGGAGAAAAACCATGATGACATAATTATCCTAAAAGTAATGGGATTATTCAGTATAAATTACAGTTTTTGCTGATATTTACATTTACATACACTTACTGTATTTCTTGCAGTGAAGTTCTGGCAACCACAGCTGCCGGTATTTTACTGTAAATTAAACAGACTTATTTTTTTTTACAATGCACGCAGTGCTGAGCTGACCCGCTTTATCCCCCTAAATAACCCCTCTCTTCAATCTGTACGCCCCTACAAATAGGGTGAAATTCTAAGGGGATAAAGAGACTATGAAAATCACTTTCATGACAGGAGGGTGGAACTAAAATGACCAATTCACCACATGGTTAGGGGTTACAGTTACTCACTCTGTGTGGGGATTCAGAGCTCACTATGATGTCAGCCGGTCTTTATGAACCTTGGTCACTGGCAGCAGGAATTGAAGGAGTCTTCTGACAGAAAGTTCCAGTAGAGAGGCCATACATCACACTTCTGAATGAGGGAGAGGGGGTGTAGTGTTTAATTATGGTCATTAATTGCTGAGTCATTGTAGCTTCAGATATATTATTATGATCTGCAATCACTTTGAGTAAGTACAACCCTTATTTATTGAGAATTTAGTTTGTTTTTTAAATTTCCTCACACAAAGGCTTCATGTGATCATGAAACTGTTATAGGATTAATAATGCTAGACCTGAAACCATACTCAACTGGTCTAAAGCTATTACTGTGGTCCAAGGGTTACTTTGAATTTAGTTAATGTTTCATATCTTTCTCTTCAACATGGAATCTGTGTATTTTACCAGTTTCTATATTTCTGTTTGGGTTAAATTCATGTTTCCTTTTTTTTTTTTTGTTTGTTTGTTTGTTTGTTTGTTTGTCTGTCTGTTTTTGCCGTGTGGCTTTGTACTGGTGTATTATCGTTTTCATTGTTGTTGTTGTCCTTTAGATTATTCTATGTATGTTATTTGTGTGTACATTATGTCTAATTTGTAAATATGTTTCTGAGTCTTTGTTGTCTGGAATTGTGTTTTAGTGTCTTGTTTTCATATTGTGGCTCCTAATAAGTAATCCACTGTTCTTTTATGTTTATTCGTTAATAAAAAAAAATTAAAAAAATGAAACTGGACAGAGATGTAAAGAGTAATGTCCGGATGGAGCATTTTACTTCTGCACGAGCCATTGATCACTTGAACGTGATTTTCAAGGCAAACCTCTCCCGGGGGATGATTAAATACAATTGCCTTTCCTTCCTCCAAATCTCAAGTATGTGTAGCTAAACACGCCACCAGGCAATGAAAGCTGGCAGTATGAATGATGGTCATTACTCTCACTACCGAAGCTGCAAATGCCTCATTCCAGGAAGGAGCCGTATGGTGAGCATCCTTAATGAGTGTTCAGGAGCAGGAATTCATATATTTACTCTTGGTGTGATTAAATTGCAGTGCTGGCGAGGCATCAGACAGAGTGCTTGTTTACCTAACAATGCATTATCCCTATATGTACAATCAATCCACTCAGTTCTGTAACACAGACAGAACACCTTTTTTTGGTTGGGAAATGCAAAACACCTCTCCAACATCACGCCTGGATGTTCTAAAACACCCGAGAGGAGGCAGAGGGATTAAACATGAATGTATTTTGCATTTTGCATTGAGGTGATTTTTCAGCGTGCTATGCCTGCCGTTTTTTTTTTCGTGAGTAAATTGATGTTGGAAAGGCAATAAAGCTGAGGATTTTTCCTGGCACACCAGCATCCCATAGAGTGAATCTGACAGACATGTGAGAGATGGGAGAATAGCTGGCTGCTGGCTGTAAAGATCTGAGCTGCACGCTTTTCCACCCCGCAATTTAGCAGGATGTTCGATTGTTCTCCACACAACACATTGTTTGTCATCACTTATCAAACCAATTACAATCAATGTAAGGAAAAGCAGCACCCATCTTGCAAAAATGTATGTTTTTTCTTGTTTTTTTCCGACAGATTTAGACTGAGGCATCTTTTTTACTTCTATTCTAGCCTTTTTAAAAGTCAGGCACTATTTTTCAGACGCTCTTTTGAAGACGTTAGGCGCTCTTTCTACCTAGTCGGCAGAATTACTGTTGGTATTTATATTTCTGCAAACCACAAATGCATTGAATCGCAACATTTCTGAACTCCACAGTTAAAAGTGAAGATATCTTATTCACTGCAACCCATTAAGATGGAATAAAAACAAGGATAAACCACCTAAAAAGGCAGAAACCATCTCTGGGAAATACTGATATGAATGGTGGATTTTTTCCAGTTTGGCTCATGTCCCATTCTGCATTAACAGCATGTTTAAAACAGTGATTGTGACATTGGATACAACAGCGGTCACCAGGGGCCAACAATGTGTTGAAAACAGTGCTTTTTACACTTCGTAGGATATCATATGAAAACGTCACGCTGTAAAAGTTTTCATAGGAAATCAAATGATATGTTGTGTGACAAAGTGGGTGAGAATACACTAGTGATGGGACGAACAACACTGGTGCGTCAGCACCGTGCCGAGCACACAAGAGTGAAACCCCATGTTGGTGCTTGTATTGGTTTAAGAAAAAAAATCATGTGACCGATACAGGAAGTGTGTCAGTTTGAAGTGCTGCGCCTAAGGCCGCGTTCAGACTGCAGGCCAATCTGATTCAAATCAGATTCCTACTCACATCCGATTTTTAGAGCTGACAGCACACACAGTTTTTAGCAACACCTTTATCAACTCGCACTTAAATTTTTATGCTCACCATCTTCATCTGTACCCAGTGAAAGAGTTTTTTCCAATGCAGGGGAACTGGTGTCTAAGAGGAGAAATGGCCTTGGAGCAAAGACACTTCAGAAACTTTTGTTCCTCAATAAAAATGCATGAATGAATCCATCTTTAGTCTTTTATTTTGTATGATTTAACACTTAACAAAATTCCATACGAATTTTTAACTTTGAATTTTATTACAGACAAACGTGCATTTACACAGACAAGGTTTTAAGCAAATTTTAAACTCTTCTCATGAACAACTTAACTCAGCAAACAATTTGAGCAAATTCAATTATACAATGATGAGATCATATTTAAGTAAAGGACTGGCGATTAAATATTTCACAGGCTGATGTTGGGTTTGCAGCATGTTAGCTTTTCCATCTCATTTTCATTTTGTTGACCTGCAATGATTTTATAACTACTGCAGGAGTCACTATTGAGTGACCAACACAGCGTCAATACAGTGCCGACACAGTTTGTGTCATGTGTCAATACACTCCTTGAGGTATCATCATCCCATCACTACAGGGCAGCATTTCATATTAACTTAACTGTTTGTTTTGTTATTATTTAACCATATTTCATTCTGGGTTTGTTTCTGTTAGCAGAGAGGATTTTTTGTTGTTGAATTGAAACACTTACTTGTTTAAAGTTCCACCATACTCACCTGGTGCTCAGGATAAAGGAAGGAGGCGCCCAGCCACTTCCTCGTTTTGTACCCTGGGTGACATCATCGGTGATGTCACTGGAGCAGACTAAGGCAGGAGGGGAGGCTGATTTAAAAGAAGTAACTTTACAAAGTGCTGCCATGATAATTGTAGCTGTAATTATTGATATGGATGAAGGCATGTGTTTAGGTGGAGTAGTCGGAATTCAAGGTATGATCCTTATTGTAAATTCTTGTGTTTGCTCTATTTTCTGTGAATTACCCCTGTGCAAATGGTACAGTCGGCTGCAGGGTGACTCCTGCTGATTAATGCTGCGTTCGATTGCACTCGGAACTCTGACAGATCCGAGTTGGAAATTCCGACTTTCCGAGTTCCGAGTGCAATCGAACGCAGCATAAGGAGACTATAAAAGCAGTTGCTTTGGGCTGATGGGGAGGAAAGATACGTGTGAAGATGTGTAGATGTGTAGATGTGTAGATGTGTAGATGTGTAGATGTGTAGATGTGTAGATGTGTAGATGTGATTGTTACTGTTGATGGGATTGTTTACTGTTGATGGAGTTATGCCCAGATAACTCTTTATTTTTTTGTATATATTTTTTGGGTGGCACTTTAAATACATTTCACTGTTTGAATACTTATTAATGTTTCCTGAGTCTGCCTCTGACAACTTACACCACTCTGGTCCTGCTTCTTAACTTGATGACTGACAAAAGTGCCTTCAGGTTTTTCTTTGGGGGAGTTCCAATGTTCCAAATTACACCATGGACACATTTGGATTCACTTCCTGTACTAACCACCTCTGTTGTTGAGGGTTTTAGATCTCCTTCCACCACAATACACAAAATGGGATTTAGTTTTTTGGAGCTAAAAACACTTTTGTAGAAGACTTAAATGTGGAAAATAACAATATTGTTGATGCACAACACTCAGAATTTTCACCTGAAAAAGTGCTACAGGACTTCATAAACAATATTTACATCCACATAAGTAAAGAACAAGACTTCATCACTTGCTACTTGTCATTGACTCCTTCTGAGTTCCACTGGAGATTGATTCCAAAATATGAAATTGCAGAAGTTAGAGCAGCCATGGAAAAATGTCAACTATTGATTTGGTAAGTTTATGGTGTCAGATGTCTGAGGTTAGACTGTTTTGGCTTTGTGCGAGTCTCTGTCTGAGGTCTTGTGTCTGTTTGTGCATCGCCATGATTTAGAGCTGCAGTTAGTTTGACTTATGAAGAGTAACAGCTCTGTCCTTCTTGTAAGAAGATAGAAGGAAACAGTTGCTGGCACTTGGATTTTTAATACTTGAGAAATACAGATGCCAATTTGCTTGATGCATTTCTTTACATCTCAGAACAAATATTTTGTACTTGCAGTATGGTGCCACTGTCTGTGTGTGTCTCTGTGCATGTTTATGCATGTGTTAATTTGGATTTGAGTGCTTAATTGGATTTATGATGCACTGCTGAGCGAAACGCCGCCATCTCCACAAATGACGTACACCGTCGGCACTGGGTTTGGACCCAGTTCCTCTTACAGCCCATCTGCACCTCTCATCCTCTCCAAAAGCCATTATAATCCCACCAATCCCACAGCCTCTCACCATGACTGCCTCCTTTCTGGCAGCCCTGCCCTCCACATTAGGATTTGGAACTGTGCTGGAGGCTTCTTTTCCCCCCATTACCATCTCTGAGAAAGCTGATTCTCTCCTGTCAGTGTGCCTTTTCCTCGTCACTGCCGGTAAATGCATTAGAGGCCCGGCTGCCGGGGCCGAGGGAGCCGGCTTTGGGGAGGTGGGTGGTAATTCAGTCACAGGCCGTACTGGAAGAGGCTGTTTTTATTGGACCTTGGGGGGCTCTTTCAGCTTTTGTCCTCACTCATGTGCTATTACCGGAAAAAAAACACCCAAAAGTGAAGAAAAATTACTGATGGATTTCTGTAAAATGTGATCTCGCAGCCGAGGCTGGTGGGCAGGGAGGAAAAATATTAAAAACTAAGCTGATAGTGGTGTTGTATAAAAACGTGTGTGGAGAGAAAACAAGTGTACAGCAGCAATACTTCCTCCATGTATCACCTGTTCTTGAGCAGAGGTAGCGAGCAACAACTTGCATTCACTTCAACAAATGTTCCCAAGGCCCCGTTTACACAAAGAGAAAACGCAGATATTTCCAAGCGGTTTGGCCTCTCATTTACACGAAAACATAGTTTTTTATCACAGAAAGTGGGCAAAGTGGAGAATTTGGAAAACTCCAGTAATGTGTTGTCGTGTCAACTGGGAGAAACGGGGTTTTAGGTTCTCATGCTCATTCTATGCACCAGAAAATGCTTCATGTTATGTGAGCGCCCTATGTTTACAGTTTGTTTGGCTATCATGGATGCTGTTAAGTAAGACCCTGGAAAGCCTTGGGAAAAAATCAGGCAAAGAAAACGAGCCCCTATTTAATTACCTGAGGGAAACAAGACTTATAGTGAGAATTTAGTTATGTATTTAAGTATTTATATTTGTATTGTAATACGCTATTATTTACACTATTGTTTCCCCCTTTTCCTGTTAAATAATTTATTTATCTTAATATCAGTATTATTTTCATTATTTTTATTTTTACTTTATTTATTTTAGTTTAATTTTTATTTATTTATTTATCAGTATTATTATTTTCTCTCCTTATTTCTCCCTGCCAATCTACTGCTCCACACTCCAGTCCAGTAGGTGGCGATGATGCACCTGTACGTTGGTCTGCATACCGCCAATAAAACTCAACCAAAGAAGAAGATGATGGGGAGGAAGGACCGTGTACATGTGTTTTCTCAATTTTTTTTTTCTTTTCTTTTTTTGTTTTGTTTTTTATTTGTTCATCTATTGATATTTAAACTTGTTTTTTTGTTGTTGTTTTTTTACTTGCTTGCATGTTCGAAATAAAGACAATCAATCAATCAATCAATCAATCAATCAATCAGTGTGTACATGTGTGCATGTGAACATGTAGCTGGGAATCTTTACTGTTGATGGAGTTATGCCCAGATAACTCTTTTTTTTTTGTATATAGTTTTTGGGTGGCACTATAAATACATTTCACTGTTTGAAAACTGAATAATGTTTCCTGAGTCTGCCTCCGACAACTGGGAGAAACGGGGTTTTAGGACCTCACGCTCATTCTACACGCCAGAATATGCTTCACGTCATGTGAGCGCCCTATGTTTACAGTTAGTTTGGCTATCATGGACGCTGTTAAGCTAGTACTCATTTTTACGTTTGTGCAAACGCTTTTGGTCTGTTTGAAATTGAAATTACAACTGCTATACTATATCGAGGAGCAGAGGCGAAGGAGTGCACGGAGGTCAGCATTTTTACTGCAGCTCTCCCATCCAACACGTGTGTACACTGTAAAAAAAAGATGCACAATAGCTCAATACATTTGAGGCAACAGATTGCATGCATTAATTAAATCTAACTACGTTGAGTTAATAACAACTTAACAGGAAGTGCCTGTCAGTTAAAAACAGACTAATTCTATTGTGTTGGATTCATTCAAAATTCTCTTGATTTAGAATTACATACACATAAAGATTATATTTAATGTGACTATCATCACCAAATCATCCGCAGAAATTGCAGGAGTGCAGAGAGAAGGTGGAGAAAAACTAAATTGACAGTTCATCATGAAATACTACGTGAACAACTCAAAACCTACAATAACCCAGTCAAACAAGCAAGAATTTCCCATTTCTCGAAACTCATCACAGACAATAAAAACAACCCCAGGTTTCTTTTCTCCACCTTCGATCTTTTAACCAACACTAGTTTTAATAAAGCTCACATGACACCATCAGAGGTCCTCTGCGAGGACTTTGCAGACCACTTCAGAAGTAAGATCGATGGTATCAGATCCAGTCTTTTATCCCAGAATGTAACTTTTTACACACCTGAATCATCGCTCTTATCTGAGGAAACACTGGAGAGTTTTGCCCTGGTTGATGCAAGGACACTTGGTCGAGTTTTCTCCCAAGTAAACCCAACAACCTGCCTTTTAGATCCTATTCCCACGTCGCTCTTAAAATCATTTTATGCTTTCTTTGAGGAACAGATTTTAAATGTTGTGAATTGCTCTCTTCAGACGGGTGTCTTCCCCACTGCCTACAAAACGGCGGTGGTGAAGCCCCTTCTGAAGAAGAGTAATTTAGACCCCAACATTTTAAATAACTACCGGCCTGTATCCAACTTACCATTTTTAAGTAAAATTTTAGAAAAACTGGTTTTTAACCAGTTAAATTATTTTTTAAATAGAAACAACATTTTAGAGAAATATCAATCTGGTTTTAGAATGAACCACAGTACTGAGACAGCTCTTTTAAAAATTTTAAATGACTTCAGGTGTTATTTAGATTCACATAAATTAACAGTCTTGGTTCTACTGGATCTCAGCGCCGCATTTGATACAGTAGACCATCACATTTTATTAAACAGACCCCGAACCCTGGTCGGCTTCTCTGGTACTGTTTTTAACTGGTTCAGTTCTTATCTCTCAGATCGAAGTTTCTTTGTAAGTATGGATACATGCTCCTCCAGAACACATGAAATCAAGTGTGGGGTTCCCCAAGGGTCAATTTTAGGTCCAATTCTTTTTAATCTGTATATGCTTCCCCTTGGGGACGTCATCAGGAGACACGGCATCAGCTTCCACAGCTACGCTGATGACACACAACTGTACATCGCCGTGTCTCCTGATGACACTGAGCCAATTGATTCCCTTTTAAACTGTATTTTAGATATCAAGTCATGGATGGCAGTGAACTTCCTACAGCTCAACCAGGACAAAACAGAGGTTTTAGTCATCGGTCCTGAAAGCAAGAGAGAGAAACTTTTACCAAAACTACGAGATTTTAAAACCTCACAATGTGTAAAGAACCTGGGCGTCATTTTCGACTCTGAGCTAAGTTTTATTCCTCATATTAAAAATACAACAAAGATAGGTTTTTACCATCTTAAGAACATAGCCAGAGTCCGCCCGTTTCTCTCCCAGGCCAACACGGAGGTGCTGATGCATGCTTTTATCTCTTGTCGTTTAGACTATTGTAATGCCCTGCTCTCTGGTCTTCCCAAAAACAGCATCCACAACCTACAATTATTACAAAACTCAGCCGCACGCGTGCTGACGAGGACCAGAGGGCGGGAGCACAGTACACCGCTTTTAAAATCACTGCATTGGCTCCCCGTGTGTTTCAGGATTGATTTTAAGGTTCTTTTATTAGTTTTTAAATGTCTTAACGGTCTTGGGCCATCTTATCTATCTGATATGCTTTTATCATATCAACCCTCGCGGGTCCTGAGGTCCTCTGGCACCGGCCTTTTAATCATTCCAAGAGTAAAAACTAAAACCTACGGGGAGGCTGCATTCAGCCATTATGGCCCATGCCTTTGGAACAGCCTGCCAGAGGACATCAGGACCGCAGAGACTGTTGATGTTTTTAAAAGGAGGCTCAAGACCCACCTGTTTGGTCTAGCTTTTAACTGATTATTTTACTACTTATTTATTTATTTATTCCCATTGTATTTTAGTTTTTATCTTTTATTTTCTATCCTGTTGTCTTTTAGTCTTTTAGTTTTTATCCTGTTGTCTTTTAGTCTTTTAGTTTTTATCCTGTTGTCTTTTAGTCTTTATCCTGTCCTGTTGTCTTTTAGTCTTTTAGTTTTTATCCTGTCCTGTTGTCTTTTAGTCTTTTAGTTTTTAGCTCCAGTGTTCCCTCATGGGGGCCTCCTCACTGGGGGGTGTGTTGGGTCTGCCCGTGGAGATGTGGTCTTGGGGACTCCCTGGGCCCGGGGGACTGGGCGGCTCTGCACCATGTGTGGAGTCCGCCTCGGTCTCCCCGGGTCCTGGTGGTCTCTGTGACGCATCCTCTATGGCTGTGGGCTCTGCCACCTCTCAGTGTGGAGACTCCCTCAGGTTGCTTTTTCCTCATCTGGATCCTCGGTGCCTTGCCATGTCTCTACACTGTCAATCAATATGTGCTGTGTGTGAGTCTGAGTGTGTTTGTGTGCGTGCATGACTAAATGCGTGTGTTCATGTTTGTGTATGTATACTTACAGATGTGTATGTGGGGGAGGGAGGGGTGGGTTTTGTCATTTTTCTTGTTTGTTTTTTCTTATTTTTATATATATATTTTTTTCTTTTTTGTAAAGCCCTTTGTGTTGCATTTTTATGTATGAAAAGCGCTATATAAATAAAGTTTGATTTGATTTGATTTGATCAAAATAAGTAGATTCTATCTCAAACATTTTTATATTAAAGTTACTTAAACAACTGCCTCAAAATCAATGACGCATTTATATTTAATACATTTTATCAAGTATATTAAGTAAAATGAAATGACTACAGAATAATTTATTACAGTGTACATTGCCTGCCAACATCGCCGCCACCAATTTTGAATCCAACCTGGGCGAACTGCGGTCTGGTGGAAAAAATTTGAGAAAGAAGTCGTCCTCCAGGAGGAATGGCATGATATGTTGTTGTTGTTGATTCTGAGGATTCTGATTGGCTTGCATGGCTTTATCCTTCTCCCTACACTGGCGCCCATAGGTTTGGCATAGTTGTAATGGCGCTCGATGGCGTATTTATGCGGGTTGATATAAGTATATGTGTGCACGATGTTATTTTTGAAAACGGAGGGGACGAAATATTTGTTTCTCTAAATACCCTGCTATACACGTGGCCTGAGTCACTTTTTGTGTTTTCCAAGTACCTCTTACCCATTTTGAGAGAAAAATCAGTACTTTTACTCATTAGGATAACCACGCTACTTTAATTTATTTCATATTTTATGCATGCATTTGCAGGTTGTCTGCTGTGCTGATCCTATGTCTGCTGTGGCTCTCTCCTTTTATAACTCTGTGTTCACACTAATAATAGATAAGGCTCCAGTTGAAGATTCAGAGAACTCTCTTTTGTATGGCTTGCAAAAAGAGCTAGAAGATCATGCACAGTTCACATCACAGTTAGCTCTGGTCGTGATAGCTGTTTTTAAGGTCAGTATAAGTTAGGGGATCTCGCTTAGACTGAGCGGGAAGAGAGCAGCCAGTCTTTCTGTTGACACTATGCCTATAAGAAGAAGTGAAACAGCAACATGTAGATTCTTCCGTACCTACATTTTCTATGTAGCCATACTGAATATTCCACTTTTCATGCACGGAGGTTATGAAGTAACTTGAGCAGCTGGGTGGGCAGAGCAGTGTGGTTTTCAAGACACATGCTCATACCTAAATGACAGAATAGGGTGTTTCTTAAAACCTCCCAAAACTAGAAACTAGAAGAGGACCAGGGCCAGGTAGGAGAAAAAAAGAAATGCATTCAAGAAAAAAGTTGAAATGACGAGATTAATGTTGAAATACACTGTTGAGAAAAAAGTCAGAAAGCTGAGTATAAAGTTGAAATACAAAGTTGAGAAAAAAGTCAACTTTTTAAATTCAATCAAGTGGACTGCAAGCTACGAACTGATTTTTTCTCAATATGTCTAATAAATGTCTAAAAAATTACATAAAAGCAGATTTTCCCAAAACAATAGTTGTAGAACCTTATCGTAGAAGAACAGGAAACGTGCTGACGTGCTAAGGTGAGCGTATTGTGTCACTTCCGGTGTTTCTGTGTGTGCTCGTAGTGTAGTGCTGTGCTTGTTTGCTGCTCTTGCTAAATACAGTTAACTCTGTTAAACGCTACACACTATAACCATAACGGATACCTGTCCGCTTCATTTATACATACGCTAGTTTTACTTAAGCACCCGTATCTATCTGCTCCTTGTAGCGACTTGTCGCTAATCTTATCTGTCTGATACTACTTAGTTGTGTTAGCTACTTAGCCTAGCTGCTAACCATGTCTTCTCCCCCTCACTCTCCTGCTCTCTCTTGCCCGGTGTGTCAAATGTTTAGTTACTGCTTAGCCTCCTTTAATGATAATGGTACTTGTAATAAGTGTAGTGCTTTAGCTGTGTTGGAGGCGAGGCTTAGTGAACTAGAAGTGCGGCTCCGCACCATGGAAACTAATTCGGTAAAGTTAACTGCAGCAGTTAGCCAGTCGCCCTTAGCTGGTGCGAGCCGACATAGTGCAGCTAGCCGTTCCCCGACACCTCCCGAGCGGCCGGACGGCTGGGTGAATGTCCGAAGGGGGAATAGTCAGAAGCCGAGGCCCACGATGGTTAACCACCAACCGCTTCACGTCTCCAACAGATTCTCCCCACTCAGTAACACACCTACTGAGAAGCCAACTCTGATCATTGGCGACTCCATTCTTCGGAACGTGAAGTTAGCGAAACCAGGCACCATAGTTAAGTGCATCCCGGGGGCCAGAGCGGGCGACATTGAATCCTTTTTGAAACTGCTGGCTAAGGATAAACGTAAATACAGTAAAGTTGTTATTCACGTCGGCAGTAATGACACCCGGTTACGTCAATCGGAGGTCACAAAAATTAATGTGGAATCGGTGTGTGCATATGCCAAAACAATGTCGGACTCCGTAGTTTTCTCTGGTCCCCTGCCAAATTTGACCAGCGATGATATGTGTAGCCGCATTTCATCGCTCCAGCGCTGGTTGTCGAGGTGGTGTCCAGCAAACAACGTGGGCTTCGTTAATCATTGGCAAACTTTCTGGAGGAGACCTGGTCTTATTAGGAGAGATGGTGTTCATCCCACTTTGGATGGAGCCGCTCTCATATCTAGCAACCTGACCAAGTTTATTAGCGGTCCAAACCCGTGACAAGTCAGAGTTGAGACCAGGAGGCAGAGTCGCAGTGTAAAACACTTCTCTGCCTTTCCCTTTGAGCAGTCATCCACCCAAAATCCCATAGAGACTGTGTCTGTCCCCCGTCCTCCCAAAGTTAAGTTATTTAAACCAGGTTCTAACAGAAGAGGAGTTACCCAAAATAACCTAATAAAAATTGAAACTTCAACTGCAAATAAACAAAAACCCAAAATAATTAAATGTGGACTCTTAAACATTAGATCCTTATCATCTAAAGCTTTATTAGTAAATGAGTTAATATCAGACTGCAATATTGACTTACTTTGTCTAACTGAAACCTGGCTGCGTGATGAAGAATATGTCAGCCTAAATGAATCTACTCCTCCTAGTCATATTAATACTCATATCCCTCGTGGCACAGGCCGAGGAGGAGGAGTTGCAGCGATATATGAGTCAAACCTTCTAATTACCCCAAAACCTAAACTAAACTATAACTCATTTGAAAGCCTTGTTCTCAGTCTTTCACACCCAACCTGGAAAAACCAACAGCCAATCCTATTTGTCATAGTTTACCGGCCTCCCGGTCCATATTCAGAATTTTTATCACAATTCTCTGAGTTTTTATCAAGCCTAGTACTAATTACTGATAAGGTAATTATTGTAGGTGATTTTAATATTCATGTTGACGTTGATAATGATAGCCTTAGTACTGCTTTTATCTCCTTACTAGAATCGATTGGCTTTAATCAGAAAGTTCATGAAGCCACTCACTCTTTTAACCACACCCTCGACCTTGTGTTGACGTATGGGATTGAAATTGAACATTTAATAGTTTTCCCACAAAATCCTGTGTTATCAGACCATTATTTAATAACTTTTGAAGCCCTGCTATTGGACTACTCGCAAATAAGCAAGAGTTTCTACACTAGATGTCTATCTGATAGTGCTGTAGCTAAGTTCAAGGAAGTGATTCCACCTGTCTTTAACTCTTTGTCGTGCTCCAACATAATAGAGGACTATGTTAACTTCAGTCCCTCCCTAATTGATAACTTTGTCGACAGTACTGCAGATTCACTGCGAACAACGCTAGATTTTATTGCCCCACTAAAAAAGAAAATAATAAAACAGAAAAAGTTAACTCCATGGTACAATTCTCAAACCCGTGAACTGAAGCAAATGTCACGAAAGCTCGAAAGGAAATGGCGTTCAACTAAGCTGGATGAATTTCTTTTAACCTGGCAGGACAGTCTTAAAACATATAAGAAAATCCTCCGTAAAGCCAGATCAGCCTATTATTCCTCATTAATTGAGAAAAATAAGAACAACCCAAGATTTCTTTTCAGCACTGTAGCCAGGCTGACAGAGAGTCACAGCTCTATTGAACCATGTATTCCTATTGCACTCACTAGTAATGATTTTATGAGCTTTTTCAATGAGAAAATTATAACTATTAGAAATAAAATTCACCACCTCCTGCCATTAACTGGTACTGAGGCATCCTTAAACCCTGGAGCCTTAGAAACGGGTACAAACCCTGATAAATATTTAGATCGCTTCGCTCCCATCACTTTCCAACAACTAACCTCAATGATTTCCTCATCTAAACCGTCAACCTGTCTCCTAGACCCCATACCAACAAGGCTGCTTAAAGAGGTTCTACCTTTAACGGGCACTTCTTTCTTAGATGCAATCAACTTGTCATTATTAACAGGCTACGTGCCACAATCATTTAAAGTAGCTGTAATTAAACCTCTTCTGAAAAAGGTTAATTTAGATCCTGGCGTTTTAGCAAACTATAGACCAATATCTAACCTCCCCTTCATCTCTAAGATCCTGGAGAAAGCAGTCGCAAATCAACTTTGCGATTTTCTTCAACACAATAGTCTATATGAGGACTTCCAGTCAGGATTTAGAACTCATCATAGCACAGAAACAGCATTGGTAAAAATTACAAATGACCTTTTAATTTCTTCTGATAATGGACTTGTCTCAGTCCTTGTCTTACTAGATCTGAGTGCTGCATTTGATACAATTGACCATCGTATCCTATTACAGAGACTGGAACATGTAATTGGCATTAGAGGAACGGCACTGGGCTGGTTTAAATCGTACTTATTAGACCGTTTCCAGTTTGTTCATGTGAACAATGAATCCTCCGTGCGCACTGATGTTAACCACGGTGTTCCACAGGGTTCTGTGCTTGGACCAATTTTATTCACCCTTTATATGCTCCCTCTAGGTAATATAATTAGAAAACATTCAATTAACTTTCATTGTTATGCTGATGACACTCAGTTATATATATCAATCAAGCCAGGTGAAACTGATCAGCTAGCCAAACTAAATGCATGCCTTAAAGACATAAAAACCTGGATGGTCCACAACTTCCTAATGTTAAACTCGGAAAAAACAGAAGTGATTGTACTGGGACCCGAACACCTCCGAAACTCATTATCTAAAGACTTAATTAGCATCGATGGCATTACCCTGGCCTCCAATACCACCATAAGGAATCTCGGAGTTATCTTTGATCAGGATCTGTCATTTAACTCCCATATAAAACAAACTTCAAGGACTGCATTTTTTCACCTACGTAATATTACAAAAATTAGACACATCCTGTCTCAAAAGGATGCAGAAAAATTAGTTCATGCTTTTGTTACTTCAAGGTTAGATTACTGTAATTCCTTACTGTCAGGCTGCTCCAATAAATCCCTTAAAACTCTTCAGTTAGTCCAAAATGCTGCGGCTCGTGTACTAACAAGAACCAAGAAAAGAGATCATATTTCTCCTGTTCTAGCTTCGCTGCACTGGCTCCCTGTAAAATCCAGAATTGAGTTCAAAATCCTTCTTCTTACTTACAAAGCTCTAAATGGTCAGGCACCATCATATCTTAAAGACCTCATAATGCCATATTACCCTTCTAGAGCACTACGCTCCCAAAATTCTATGTTACTTGTGGTTCCTAAAGTCCTTAAAACTAGATTGGGAGCCAGAGCCTTCAGTTATCAAGCTCCTCTCTTGTGGAATCATCTCCCAGTCTCAGTTCGGGAGGCAGACACCCTCTCTTTATTCAAGAGTAAACTTAAAACTTTCCTTTTTGACAAAGCCTATAGTTAGGGCTGGCCGAGGCCTGCCTTGGACCAGCCCCTAGTTATGCCGCTATAGGCCCAATGTGTCGGGGGACACGATACACCGGGGCCCTCTTTCTCTCTGTCCCAATAATACAGGACACAAGCTTTTATTTTCCCAGAATACTCGCACTTTTCTCTGCTCTCTCTTCACAGGGTGTGGAGCTGTGGTCCTGCTCCATCACTCCTGCTGGTCTCACTGCTGTGGATCTGGTCCGGCCCCAGATGGGAATGTTCCTCTCCTGGTCCACTCACCATCACTACTGGCCAATGGTGGCGCATCATCACCTGCTGCTGTGCCCCCCCAACCCCCCCCCCCCAAGAACTCCTGCTCCTCTCTCTCTCTCTCTCTCTCTCTCTCTCTCTCTCTATTGCCCCCCCCCCAACCTCTATCTACTCTACTCTACTCTGTTGACCTGCCCTGTACAACGACATCTATTGCACGTCTGTCCGTCCTGGGAGATGGATCCCTCCTCTGTCGCTCTCCCTGAGGTTTCTTCTTCTTTTTTCCCCTGCTAAAAGGGTTTTTTAAAGGAGTTTTTCCCTGGCCGATGTGAGGGTCTAAGGACAGAGGGTGTCGTACCATGTACAGTCTGTGAAGCCCTTTGAGGCAAATCTGTGATTTGTGATTTTGGGCTATATAAATAAAATTGATTTGATTTAGTAGCCTACTTCCAAGAATATCTAATTCATGTGTAGGGGGATTTTTGTACTACATCCTAAAATATTGTGGTTATTGCTCATTTTATGACATTAATGAAAATCGGTAAGTGTTTTTTCTCCTACCTGGGTCTGGGAAGGGCTGGGAGACCCAGGTGAGGCGAGTCAAGCCAGCTGAATACACACAACAGTTCACAGAGCATGGCTGCTCATGCTGAAGGTAAGTAGACAGGAACTAAGCGAGGGACCGAGAAGCCAGCAGCTAAGTGTGTACACGTTAGCTCGTGGTAGAGGCAGGAAGACTTCACTGGAGCAGACAAACAGGAATCAGGAGGAACAAAGGCAAAACTTGTGGCCGAGAACAGAAAGCTGAGGCTTTTACCAATGACTTGACAAAGCTGGTGAGTCTGGGCCAAGCAGAGTTGGCAACAGGAGAGCAGTCCAATAGTAAGCACTGGAAAGTCTTGCACGAGAGTGTCAAACAATCTGGCAATAGCCGTGTTTCCATCAGGGGGAAGAGTGGCCACCGGAAAAGTCTCAGGCCATGCCCTCTCAAATGTCCACTTACTCTGCGTATCTCCATTATTAAAAGGCCCCCAGAGGGATTTAGAGACTCCGGAGATGACGTATGGTTTTTGATTTTCACAACGGATTAAACACGGGAGACGCAACTGTGGCCGCGTTGCTAACTGTGCACAAAGTCAGCAGCTGATCATAAACAAAGCAGCATGGCTAATTATGCACAGCGTCTCCGCTGATCATAAACATAGTGATGGTGAATTAACCGGCATCGCTAACTGTGCACAGAGTGTCCGGTGCTTGTTGTAAACAAACAGAGATCGCTAAGTGAACACCTCCTGCAGCAGCAGCACATACACACTGTACAGCTACAGAGCTAACTGTTAGTCTATTAGAAATTTGCAGACTGGACGCTAAGGGGTTAACATCCCCTCCGGCTCTGCAGCTGGGAGAAACTGCTGCAGGAGGACTGTGCTGTTTGGACTCGTTCTTTATATAACGTCACCTCGAGGTTGTCGCCAAACCATAGAAATGAATATGGGTCACCCGCTTGCAGGAATGACCTAATAAGCCATTGTTTTTGGTGAGCACTTCATCTAAAAAAATTTAAATAATAGTTTTCACCAGAGCACAACATTTCAGGATTGATCAGCACTCACAGATAAAAAAATTGAGCTGTGCAAAAGCAGTGTTACTACCTGGTAGCAATCTGTAGATTGTATTTAGCAGCTGCACTATCCTGTCCTGTTGGTGCGGACATTTCATGCCATGTCTGTCTATTTCTGTCATGTCAATCCAGAGCTGTGGGGATCCGCTTGGATGTGTGTTGCTCTCCCAGACTGATCGGCAGCCAGTTATCATTAATTAAGGTGCAGCTCGTCTCTCAGCAACAGTCATCCTCGTCACAAATTCACTGTCAGCCCAGCGGGGAACTGAGTGATTCTCGCATGATTATGGTGGGCTGAGTCCCTGAGACTACTGTGGGTGAGATCACTATATAATTTGTTTTCTAGTGTAATTTTTTAAAACATGATAGGAAGATGTGGGAGAGTGACTATAGAGGTGACATCAATATGTTGTTGTTCCTAGTAGAGCTGGTTGTGAGTTTTGTCAGAAATAACAGGAATGCATTGAGACCAAATGTTTCATCATCAATTTCTGATGACTCATATCCGTTCATATCACACCGCCTGTCTTCCACACTACTACATCATTACAGCTGACCACTGGTCCTTATCAAGCCTCTCTTCAAGGTCTCCCCTCTGATTGCCACGATCAAATCAGTGTAATCATTCTCAAGTGTGTCTCCAGCCCAAATTTCATTAGCATCAAATGCTTTCAGTTTAAGCATATTAATAAGAATAAAGGTGACCAAGCCTTTGCTGTCATGGGACCATTGCTTTGGAATGGAAAGTGCCTGGGAACCTCCACAGCAAGACATTTAATTATTTATTTGTCATTTGCTGAATGTAATTTGTTGCCCTGTTGGCTGGTTTTATTCCTATATTTTGTATTACTTTGGGTATAGGATTCAGACTGATTCTGGATATTTTCTCTCTCAACCCCTTAGCTGTCTGAGTTTTTGCCGATGTTTTTCCTTCAGACGCTGTAGTGGGCCACAGATTCTACAGCTAAGATTTTGGTATGATATGAAACAAAAAAGGAATCCATTGGTACCAACCATGTCTTGTATCTTGATGTAAAGGGGGGACTAACCCTTATCCTAACCATGTCATGTATCTTGATGCAAAGGGGGGGTTTACCCTAACCATGTCATGTATCTTGATGTAAAGGGGGGACTAACCCTAATCCTAACCATGTCATGTATCTTGATGTAAAGGGGGGACTAACCCTAGTCCTAACCATGTCATGTATCTTGATGCAAAGGGGGGATTTACCCTAACCCTAACCATGTCATGTATCTTGATGTAAAGGGGGGACTAACCCTTATCCTAACCATGTCATTTATCCTGATGCAAAGATGGGACTTACCGTAACCCTAGCCATGTCATGTCATGTATCTTGATGGAAAGATGGGACTTACCCTAACCTTAACCCAAACTCCTAACCCTAACACTGGATTGACAAGTCCCAGGAACAAGTCTAATTTTCCAACCTCTCATGTCACAAGTTGTATAACAAGATAGGACGGGACGGGGCCAGCTGCTAATTTCAGTCGTTATCTCTTTAACAGGATACACATCTTGGAAATAATGCCAAATTGTTCTTCTCGACAATAGTTTAGTTAATTTTGAATTAACTAAAATTCTGGGCCATGTCTGCACACTGTCCCATAATTGTTCAACACTTTGTCAATATAACAATATCCACTGAGGTCTACTTACTCACCTGTTATGGAGCTTTCAGATGTATCACACGGTGTTAAAAGAGCAGATGAAGATGCTGAGTTGTTATAGAACTGAGGATGTTTTTTTTCTTTAAGCACTACAAACATGAACACACTTCATTTTCTAATAAAGACCCTGAGATATGGTCAAAAGCAACAGAACGAACAAGCAAGCTGCCTTTGAGTAGTTTTTTTTTTTTCCAAGGTCAAGACTGACTAACTGGCCAATGAATCCACTTTTATATCATTACTTGCATTAATGCATACATATTACTGGGACACACTGAATAAGAGGCTTAGTAGTGAGTAAGTAGATGCTGTATTTATATGTATTTTCTGTGCATGCAATGCTTTAAACTACTAGCCTAAAGAGTCTGAGGGTAGTTTTGAATACAAAATATAAAAAGATGTGAGACACAGCATTATAAGATACAGCAAATAACAGCAGGAGTTCAGAACAACAGAAGAGAAACACAAAAGAAAGAACTGTATCATATGTATGATAAAATATGCAAATGATGCAATCTGTGCACAAAACCTAAAATGACAAATTACAAGATATTAAGCTCTAAAGCACACTCTCTTAGTCTTTAACTGCAAATAAGCAGCATGGTCCCCCGGTTTGTTTGGACCTTTAGAGCTCTGACATATTAGACTAATTTAAGACCAAATTATTCGGTGGAAACATAAGCAACAGCTCCATGTGTGAGAAAGAAGCACTGCTCTAGTTAAATACTCATTACCAGCAGTGCTCAGGAATTTACATGTAATTTACTGCTTTTACACCAACACATTGCAGCAATACACCACATAAACAGTCAAAGCAGACAGAAACAGAGCAGAAATTCCAGTGCACCATACAGTATGTATGTATTATATAGTGGGCCTGTATCTGACAGTAGTTTAATCTGCTTATACATGTGTGTGGAAATAAAATAAAAAACTTAATGATAGTTTAATCATCAGTGTCAGTAAATACTACTATAACAGAGCATTATGTTTAGATATTAAGAAGGATTAGGGTTATGCGGTGTGGGAAAAAAAGCCTTTTTAGGATTAAATCTGAATATTAGATGAATTCTTGACTCTTATTCAGACATCAAATTTAGCCTTTACTGAGATTTTAAGATTTTCTGACTTTAATCGTCTGCCTTTTTGTCAGTCCAACTTTAATCACAGAATTGTATTCCTTTTTTCTAAAAAAAACAAACTTCTTTAATTGTTCTCATCCTGTTCAAATCCTCTTCCTCTTTAGTTTCGACAAAAACTGTGCTGTTAGCAATGATTGCGGCCCTGAAACAAGGCAGTCATTAGAATTAGTTGCCCCATTAGAGACATCCTTAGCTGCACACAGGTGGTGTGTTTAACAACTGGCATATGCAAAGGGCCTTTAAACTACCCTGTAACTCTATAAGAAGTACCATGATGCCCTTAAAAATTTAAACTACATTTTTTGTTCATCCCTTCCTTGATGTATTTAACATACTGTTTGTATTTCATACTCTTCTTACGAACATGCTATTTTTAAAAATGGATACATATCAATGTAACATCATTAGATATATTTTTTCCACAAATTACATAACTTTGTATTTTTTAAGGCCCTGCATACCCACCAAGGTTGTAATAGTTTGGGATTTTTCATTAGTTTTAGTTTTAATTTCGTTGTCAATTTTTGTTTTCAAATTCAGTTAGTTTTTATTTTTGGGAAAATGCTTAGTTTTAGTTTAGTTTTTATAAGTTTTAGTGTTAATTTTTTTTTATTGTAATGGGGTATTTGTTGCGTGAGAGATTCACTAAGGTCACAGTAAATGGTGCCTTTACTTCCTTTGCCTATCCATCTCAGCCCCAATAAGTTTATTAAGTCATAAAACCAGATACATGAAATAGATTTCATATCAACCAAAAAGGTTTACGTATGAAAAAAGTTGACAAAGAGGAAAACGACATTTTCCCTATAATTTTAGTTAGCTTTAGTTAGTTTTGTAACCACAAAATACAGTTTCAGTTAGTTATCATTTTTTAAAAACTCTTGTTTTTATTTTTATTCCAATTAACGAAAATGTTTTTTCAATTCTAATTTTCATTATTTCGTTAGTTTTCGTTAACTATAATAACCTTGATGCCCACACAGGTGTGTTCAATTTTCTGGCTGATCTGGTAAGTAGGATTTTTTCCACATTTTTACAGTAAATAATGCTTCGGATATGGATGCTGCTGCAAAGAAGCTCCACTTTCTAAAACTTGGATGCTTTACATACATTTTAGCATAGCTCAGAAGATCTTTGCAATTACCACAGTTTCATGATGGACATCCAAGTTTCGTGTCACCGTGTCAGTATCTGAATCATGGCCTCTTCTGTTCCTGAGTTATGGCGTTGAATAATGGCCAGAAAAGTGTTTTTTTGCTGAACATTATGATGTCACACTGCAGTTGCCCTTTGGCTTTTTGGATATAAAACTGTCATCACTTTATCATCCTGCCCAATTACATTATAATCAGTGTATGAATTCTTAAGTTATGGTCAAAAACATGTTTGGCGACGTCACAATCATCTTGGACTTTGACCTATGACCAGCAACACTGCAAAAACTGAAATTGAAGTAAGATGAAATATCTTATATTAAGGGGATTATGCTTATTTTTGGTCTGATAAGATATTTCTTCATAGTAAGCAGTTTTTATTTTTAGAGTATTTCACTTGTTTGATTTGTTCTTTTGCCTCATTTAGAATAATAAAATAAGAAAAATATTCTACATAGAGATACAAATATTTATAGCTGTATCAAGAAAAGTTCACTAGTTTTTGGTCTGACTTTGCAAGTTTCTAGAAATATAAAGCGTATGCATATCATTATGTCAAGATGATGGCTCTAGCATTTACTTATTATTAATTCAAGAATATTTTTCAACATATTGAGAAAATAGGTCACGCGTATTTCATTAGAATCAAGAAAAATGCACTTGTTATTAGTTAGAATACACTAATTCTAAGGTATTTGTGGGTTCATTGAGATTCCATATTTTTACTTGTTTTGGAAAGTCTTGACAAGCCAAATTTTCTTGTTCCATTGGCAGATAATTTTGCTATTTCTAAGCAAAATAAACCTAATTTTTGTACTTTTTTCCCTTGTTTTTAAGAGCTGGGATTTTGCAGTGAAATTCTAGATGCTTGTGCCAAATTTGAAGAAATTCCCTGAGATATTGCATTTGAGAGAATGGAACGGATGGCTGGATGGATGTATCGACGACCCAAAAACCCTATCAAACACCTGGCACCCGACTCAGCACCCACATTGTTTAACTAGCGAACGTAATTGCACCCATCTGTGTGCCCATGGACGTGTTGGCCTTAAAATGAGATGTGATCAGGAGCATTGTTGGTGCTTTCCATAAAAAAAAAAAAGTATGATGACAGTGAACCAGCACACACAATACCAAGGTAATAGAACTAGCTCATCTAAATGGGATGCATGCGTACTGAGGAGGTCAAATCATACATCCATCCATCCATTTCCTCCGCTTTCCCGGGTCGGGTCGCGGGGGCAGAAGGCTAAGCAGGGCATTCCAGGCGCCCCTCTCCCCAGCCACAACGTCCAGCTCCTCCTGGGGGACCCCGAGGCGTTCCCAGTCCAGGAGAGAGATATAATCCCTCCACCGTGTTCTGGGTCTTCCCTAGGGCCTCCTACCAGTTGGACGTGCCCGGAACACCTCTAACGGGAGGCGCCCAGGAGGATCCTTACCAGATGCCCAAACCACCTCAGCTGCTCCTTTTGACGCGAAGGAGCAGCGGCTCTACTCCGAGCTCCGAGGAAGCTAATTTCAGCCGCTTGAATCTACGATCTTATTCTTTCGGTCACTACCCAAAGCTCATGACCAGGATTGGAACATAGATGGAGCTTCAGCTCCTTCTTCACCACAACGGTCAAGTACAACGCCCGCATCACTGCTGACGCCGCACCAAACCACCTCTCCATCTCACGCTCCGTTCTACCCTCACTAGTGAACAAGACCCCGAGATACTTGAACTCCATCGCTTGTGGCAGTACCTCTCCCCACCCAGAGGGGGCAAATCAGGCATGATCAATAAAAACACCAAGAGGCCCCAAAATTCCAGCTTAATTGCTTATTAAGTAGTTTTGGTGATTAGATTAATTTCACATTTGTTGGGAAGTTTACACCACTAAATACAGCCAATCAAATTTGTACAAGCACATGTTCCTGGCAGATTACTTTTTAATATGAATGTCATGTTTTCACTGTTTACATCATAATGAAATAATTGCTGCTGTGATAGCTGTCCACAGTTATAAACTGCTGTCTCGTTATAAAGCTCTCTGCAGGCTGCTGGTGTCTGATAAACCTTCAAACTCATGGATGTTTTACTCAAACTGGCCTTCATGAATCATAATTCATATCTGACTGGTACCTGAAACAACACGCCGCTAACGCAGGCCCTTGCATTGTTTTTCCACTGCTAAGACAGGTCCCTGTCAAAATCTAGTTTCCCCTTCATTATTTTAGTGTACATTATGCACAGATACCACATACATAAATATGGATTTAATAAGTTGACAATAAAATATACAAATATAATCGCAAATATATAAACCCTTATATATATATGTATATATATATATATATATATATATATATATATATATAAAGGTA